>NC_081426.1:56219167-56545977 GCF_949786415.1 Peromyscus eremicus | reverse complement strand
TAGAAAATGAAGAAATCTAGTCTGAAGGTATTGGAGACCACGATGAAGGGATCGGTGACACGGAAGCCGAACTGTGTGTGTTACAGTCCAAGTTTCCCAAGGACTGTCTTACAGTTGGGATCTTGGCCTTGAACTGTTAAGAATAAAACTCCACTTAGCATGGCTATAGCTTGTTGAAGCAGATAGATTTATTTTCACGAAAAATGTACTTATGATATTGTTTTGAAAACTGAAGATTCCACATGATCTTCAGTGACACATCAACACTTTGCTCGTTATATGTAATGGAATGTGGAAGTAAAACATTCACAATATGCGTGGTCCAAAGAGAGAAAAAGCATCTTTTCCTTCGTGACTCCCTTGTTTCTAGTGAGTGATGTTTTGCATCAATTGTTTGCCTCCTAGTCATCAGGGACTATAGTAAGCCTTCATGCCCAAACATCTGTTTGCAGAGACTTTATGTTCTAATTATCCAGATGTTCTGCTCAGAGTTTTCATCAAATTTAAGGCTGACATAAATATGCATTTGGAATTAGAGAGAAAATATAGTATTTCTTATATTTATGTAGCCATGTATAATTTAATGTTAATTTTTATCTTATGCATCTTTTTTATGATTTGTATTGTCATTGCTTCCCCCAAAGCATTTTCAAAATATAGTTTTTAACACATGGGTAGCAATTGAAAAACATTTATTTTTTGTATATTTAGTGTGTATGCATGCATATGTTTGGGGGTGTGTGTTTGTGTGTGTGTGTGTGTGTGTGTGTGTGTGTGTGTGTGTGTGTGTGTGTGTGTGAATTGCCCCCATAGACTCCTGTGTTGAGAGTGACACTATTAGGAGACATGGCCTTGTTGGAGGAAGTGTGTCACTGTGAAGGTGGGCTTTGAGGTCTCATATGCTCAAGCTATGCCCAGTGTGGTATATAGTCTCCTTCTGCTGCCTGAGGATCAAGATGTAGGACTTTCGGCTCCTTCTCCAGCACCATGTCTGCCTGCAAGCTGCCGTGCTTCCCATAATGATAATAATGGACTAAACCTCTGAAACCATAAGCCAGCCCCAGCTACATGTTTTCCTTTATAGGAGTTGCCATGGTCACGGTGTCTCTTCACAGCGATAGAAATCCTGACTAAGGCAGCCCTCAAGTTGGGGTCAGAGGTTGAACTCAGGTCGCCAGCCTTGTCAGAAGGTTCCTTTACCAATGAATCATCTCCCTGATCCATGGGTAGCAGCTTCAGAAATTGAACTCTAGGTGATAACCAAATATCTTGACATTAGGAATATTGATATAATAGATGATAATGTTTTAACTTAAATTTTACTTTTATACAGCATACCCCCAACTAGAAATGAAAATGGGATGAAAAAAAATAAATGATTCTAATATTACATAGGAAAAATTTCACTTTTTCATGTGAAAAGGGATCCTTTTTAAGGATACATAAAATACTTCATGTTTGTCCTTGCAATCACAACACTCCGGAGGCTGAAGCAGGAGAATTGCTGTGAATTAGAGGCTAGCTACAGCTACATAGTGAGTTTTGGTACAGCCTGGGCTACAGAGTAAGGCTGTGTCTCAAAATAAACAAATACCCTAGCAAGCATAAGGCAGAGGCAGGAGAATCAGCTGCTAAATGTATATACATAATTTGAGGCTAGTCTGGGCTCATGAGACCTTATTTTGGAGGAATAACATTAAAAGGTATAGTTTTCTTTCTTTTTTTAAAGTTAATTAATTTATTTTTTATTTATGTGTACGTTTTTATGTCTAAAAGTGTATATATCACATACATACAGGTGTCTGTAAAGTCAGAAGAAGACGTTAGCTCTCCTGGAGTTGGAGTTGCAGATGGTTGGTTATGAGACTCCTGGGAACTGAAATCAGGTTGTCTCAAAGAGCGGCAAGTGCTCTTAACTGCTGAGCCTCCTCTCTGCCCAGGTGTCATTTTCTTTCCAAAGTCCTTCATTGCAAACCACAGTTTTGTGCCTCATGAGTAAATGAGAAACCAATGTACAAATGAAAAGCTGCTGCCTTAAATTCTATAAACTAAAAATCTGTCTTTATAATTTTATATTAGTTTGAAAGTTTTGTAAAAGATTCCACCTATTTTATCATTTCCTTTTCTTTTCTGGTTACCTGAGATGTTATTGGCCCTAAGCATAGAAATATGTTTTAGTTGGCTCAAAAATGGGTTCTGTTGCCAGCAAGATGGCTCACTGGGCAAACATACTCGACACCCACGCTTGATGATCTGAGTTTGATCCCCAGAACTCAAGGTAGAAGGAGACAACTGACTCCCACAGGCTGTCCCTGATCTCCACCATGACACACACACACACACACACACACACACACACACACACACCTCACATGTAAACAAAATAATAAAAAATGATAACCAGGCCTGGCACATTCATTGCAGCACTCAGGAGGCAGAAGCAGGCAAATCTCTGAGTTTGAGGCTAGCCTGGTCTACAGAGCAAGCCAGGACCACACAGGAAAAACCCTGTCTAAAACCCCAAAATAATAAATAAATAAAAATAAAAATGAGTTCCACTCCTCTTAAAATGACTTACTGTTATAGAGACTAAAACGCACAACCAATAAAACGACAAAGAACCAGTGATTATGAGGAACACAGTCCTGACTGGTACATCTGCATAAAACACAGCTGCACCAAAGGCACAGGTGCTGTGGGATGTTCTGTATGGCAAATGTGTTGCTCTGATTGGTTAGTAAATGAAACACTGATTGGCCAGTAGTCAGGCAGGAGGAATTATAGGTGGGACAAGGAGGAGAAGAATTCTGGGAAGTGGAAGGCTGAGTCAGAGACACTGCCAGCCGCCGCCATGACAAACAGCATGTGAAGATGCCGGTAAGCCACGAGCCACTGGCAAGGTATAGATTTATAGAAATGGATTAATTTAAGATATAAGAACAGTTAGCAAGAAGCCTGGTACGGCCATACAGTTTGTAAGCAATATAAGTCTCTGTGTTTACTTAGTTGGGTCTGAGCGGCTGTGGGACTGGCAGGTGAGAGAGATTTGTCCTGACTGTGGGCCAGGCAGGAAAACTCTAGCTACACACAGGGAACACTGTGGAAGAGGTGGCAGAAATACCATAAGAACCAGAGGAACAGGAAGTTTCCTGGGAAAGTGTGTGTCCTAGAAATGTCAGAGAAGTCTCACCCGTGAAGTCTCACCAACATGGCTGCCTAAAGAAGACTTGAACAAGGAAGACACCAATGGATATTCGAGTCTCAAAGGACCCCAAGCCTAGACAAGGAAACATAAGCAAGTAAAGAATGCTGATTGAGGGAGGAGTAGCCTTCCCCAGGGAAGAGCCCCCACATTGGTTATCCAATGCCAAGGGATCAGCTCTGAAGTCACATACGTACAAGCAACATTATATGGACCGAGCAGGTGGTATTTATATATTTAGGAATGTGTGTGTGTGTGTGTGTGTGTGTGTGTGTGTGTGTGTGTGTGTGTAATACACATATAAAAGGGACATGAGTTTAAGAGAGAGCAAGTGGGGTAGATAGGGGAGTTAAAGGTAGGAAAGAGAAGGGGCAAATGATGTCATATTTTAATTTCAAAAAAATAAAAAAAAATAAAAAATTTATATTCTTTTTTTAAGTGGGTAACAGAATTTATTAAGATATAAATTGAGGAAATACATTCACGATTACAGAATGGAGTAGACAGCTGAAGTCATTCTCTGATATGACCAGGAGTGAATCCACCTCGCAGGCAGGAGCAGGGAAAAGGCAAAAATTTATATTCTTTTTATTATGTATTGAAGAATGAAATGTGAAGAGCAGGACATAGAATCCTAGAAGCTAAAACTGGAAGCAATTTTAGGGTCATCTTATCTATACGGAGCTTTTCATATCTGTGTCTACTCTCTTCATAGCTGGGTCAACTGGGTTTTAAGAAGTCACCTGACTTGTCCTAAGTCACACCTGCAGCAATGAGTCAGCTCTTCTAAGCAGTTCCAGGTCATTAGTGGGAGCTTGGTAGCCTGCCTTTTATCATTGGGTAGCTGGGAGGCACTGTTGTACAGGAAAAATTATCAGGGGTGGTGGCAGTGGGGTGAGCGGAGACCTGGCTTTTGCCACTTGGTGGCAGATCATGACAAATTACTAGGAGTATTAGTGGGAACAACAACCAAGAGTCACAAGCTTGGGAGAGGAAGAGATGCCCAGGACTTGTATCCTAGAGCTGCAACTAGTAGTCATGGCCATCATTATGATATACAATATAATATAATATAATATAATATAATATAATATAATATAATATAATATAATATAATATAATATGTATTAGAAATAATGTATTACTGTGGTGTGTTTTCTATACTAACTATATATTTTATTAGTGGTATATTTTATGTTTATATGCACTTAATGCTTATCTGAAAGCCCATCCTCTTAATTGCTCATTGATGCTTTAATTTTCATGTTTTCTCACATTCCCAGCAGAATATCTTTTGCCATATTCAGCTCTTTGGTGACTCAGTCTCCCAAGTTTGCAACACAGGGGAGAAATTGAACAAAACCTTTACCTTCCACATGCTCATTAACTGAAGAAAAAGAAATCTCGTCTTCTCAAAGGAAAGTCTTTAGGTCTGAATGATCTGCATTAGCTTCCTACAATGATCATCCAGTCCTCTACTCTGCACTGAAAAACATTGCATTGGAAACTGATTGTCAGGAATTGAGAACTGGTGGGGGCGGGCGAGGAGATTGAGTGACAGTGAAATCAACATTTGCAAACAAGTAGGTAAGAGCACAGAGAAAAATTCATTTGGAGCTCACTTCACGAGCATGCTGAAGTACACTTCAAATGGGAGAGAGTTAAGTACTATTGAATTGCAGTGTGCCCAAGTAAAGGCTCTCATGAAAAATGTCCCAACAAATTGAATTCAGCTATGGAGGGGAGATAAGTATTCGCAAATCTGAGCAGGACAGGCTATGAACAGAGAGGTGCAATCCATTTACATTCAGCAAAATGAAAATATGAATACACACAGTATATTAAAGCAAACATCGAAAGACATGAATGAGATAGTGGAAACAGGTAACAACATCTGGTGCATTTACTACTGTATCTAGCCACACATGGATGTAGAAATCAGCAGTACTCACCCAGCAGCTAATTCAGGGTGATATGGAGCATGACACACAGTACATGGTGGGAAAGGAGTTCATGAAAAAAAAGTATTAAAGATTAATAGAAATAGTGATTTCCAGTGTAGCAAGTGACGCATGCTCAGCATAGGGAAACAATACATGATCTTAGTAAACCATTGCAGACGAGGTTCCTCCTTCCCTCCCTCTGTCCCTCCCTCTCTCTTCCTTCCTTTGACACTCTCTCACTATCTAGCTCAGGCTGGCCTCAGCTCAGATCTTCTTGCCTCGGCCTCCTAATGTTCAGATTTACATATTTCTTTCTTTCTTTCTTTCTTTCTTTCTTTCTTTTTTTTTTTTTTCGAGACAGGGTTTCTCTGTGTAGCTTTGCGCCTTTCCTGGAACTCGCTTTGTAGACCAGGCTGGCCTCGAACTCACAGAGATCCACCTGCCTCTGCCTCCCGAGTGCTGGGATTAAAGGCGTGCGCCACCACCGCCCGACTAAGATTTACATATTTCTTTAGAATTACCTTGCAATGTGTTTCAGGTTCTTCTAACATGTTCCACCCCCCGGGTCTGGAGAGATGGCTCAGTGGTTAACAGCATTTGTGGCTCTTGCAGAGGACTTGGGGTTCAATTCCCACTATTCACATGGTAGATCACAAAGTCATCTGTAGCTCTTGCTCCAGGAGTCTGACGCCCCCTTTTGGCCTCTCTAGGCATGGCATGTACATGGTGCATGTGCAACACTCAATATCACAACAAAAAAAATCTTTAAAAAATCTTTATATTCCTTTAAAAATATTTGTTTTTAATTGTGTGTGTGTGTGTGTGTGTGTGTGTGTGTGTGTGTGTGTGTGTGTGTCAATGTGTGGATATGTGCACCTGAGTTTGGTGCCATCAGAGGACAGAGGAATCTGATTCCCTGGAGCTGGAGTTATATTCCCTGAGTCACCTGACCTGTGTGCTAGAAACTGAACTCAGAACAGCATGCATTTCTAATCACTGAGTCATCTTTCCACCTCTCTTCATACACTTTAATCTAGTTATTCTGTCTTAGAAACAGACTCTAAAGAAATAAGCTGGGCGATGGTGGAGCATGCCTTTAATCCCAGCACTTGGGAGTCAGAGGCAGGTGGATCTCTGTGAGTTCGAGGCCAGGTCTGCAGAGCAAGTTCCAGGACAGCCAGGACTGTTTCACAGAGAAGCCCTGTCTCAAAAAACAAATAAGCAAACAAACAAAAAAAGAAACTAAGAGGAAATAATATTAGTTGTACAAACATATCTGCCCTATTTATAGTGTAAGTAAGCATAAAGAAAATTTTTATTTCACCCAAAACACAAACTGTGTGACAGACACATATGCATATATATCAGCATCATCTTTAGGCACAGTAAGTCTATGTAGTCCGGGAAAATCCTGAGAATTGTTTTAGTGACAGCAATCTGTGTGTGCATGTGTGCATGCTGGGACTTTGACCTAAAGTCAAAGAAGTGCTAGGCACTAACTCTACCACTGAGGTACATTTCCAGCCCTGGTGGCTCTCTTACACTGAAGAGGAGGCACCGAGTGTGGGTGTAACCATGTGCAATAATTATTTACTCAGATGATTTTTCTGTCTCATGGTCTCTATTCCCACTTACCATGGGCAGATGGTTAAGCTGGTTCCTGAAAACTCCTGGGAATGAGGCAGGCAAGAGACAGTAGAGAGGTTCAAGAAGTGTCTCAGAGCTGCGGGAACTGTTTGAGGAAATGGGGTAAGAAGCCAAGTGTTCCTAGAAGGACCGTGCCTGCTCTCTTATAGTCCCTGCATTTCCAAATTTGACCCAGTCTGGAGTGTGATTTCTCTTTCCCCTGCTCTGTCACCAACCCAAAGTCAGAATGTGGAAGCAAAGACAGAGGATGTAGTGGGAAAACAGACCAACGTTGTCGACAGGTAGAAAGGATATCATAGCGAGGGAGAGGAACTATTGGTCGACCTGTTGACCGTTTGTTTGAAGTAACAGAAATAAACTTTCTCTTAAGTAGAAAATTAGTTGCCTATAGATCAGAGGGAAGGTTGAAGAATCAGACTTAGGAAACAGATGGAAGCCAAGGGACATGGAAAATCATGACCAGAAGGGCCACCCTTCTGGAGTGGCTTGCCAGTGTTGCCAAGGGCCCATTTCTGGACCTGCTTTGTCTGATGCCATAGCATCAAAAGAACATATTCTTAACTGCCCATTTGTCTCTGGTGGTCAAGAGCTGAGTCCTCAATCAAGGGCTCCAGGGGCTCACCCTGGGCTGGCTGTCCTATTTCAGGAGACAGAGACGAATCTGATCTCTTTAGATCGACTCCTTGTGGGGAGTGAATCTCTTCCTCCCAGCAGAGCTTATCGCAAGGATTCTCCACAGCTAGGACCAGGCGGTCTAGGCACCGAAGAGCAAAACAGAGGAAGAGCAATATGTGGGAGCAACAGGGAGCCTCTGCTGTTCCTCAGTGTCCCGGGGTGGGTGTCTGGACCATGCTCAGTCTGTAGAGGTTAGACCCGGCTCACAGGAGGGAGCCTGTACAGAAAGGAGGTATGGCAACATGGGGTCTTCTGTAGAGTTTTCTCAACTTCTGGTTTACTCTAAAGAGGCTCTTGTGACCCTGCTATGATGGAAACACAGACAAACACGTTTATGTCTTTCCACACTTTTAGAATTTACTGCATAATAATAAATTCGCAAGATTTCGTGGTTTTGGTGACAATTTGTCATAGAATCCGCCTCCTTTGGTAGCTTGGCCAAAGAGAATTCAGGTTCTTTTATTTAAATATTAATTACTAATATTAACTCTCATATCACATAGCACACAGAACACACACACACACACACACACACACACACACACACACACACACGCACGGCAATATACAAGCTTAAACAGCTCGAGCATAGTTCAAGTTCACAAGTGGGCTGAGAGTCCACTGATAAGCTGACAAACTTTAAGAGCAGTGTGGGGAGGGAGTCTTCGGTCCTTGACACACACACACCAGAAGATAGGTTGGTGAGGGCCCTGCCATCACAGTGGTAGGTGTCCATCTCATTATGGGATCCAAGTGAGGGAATTATTCCTTCCATGGTCTGGTGTATTTGGTAAGTTCTTGAGCCTGATTTCCCTGATGTTATTTAATATTTTCATGTGCCACCAGGGTTTCTGTTTACCCCAATAAACTTATAGGGTGGCTCCTTTTCTACTCCCAGAAATAAGCCATGCATCGGTTTGTGCTGGGTAGGTAGTGGGTCCCTGATAGATGGTGTGGTTTCTTGGTCCACGTGGAGGGCTGAGGTCAACCTTCTGTATCAAGATGGAGTTCAAGCTGACTGTAAAATAGAATCTCCTAGTGCAAGGCACAGCCCTCAAAAGACACTGTTTTAGTAACTTATAGTAGTTAATAGCCAAGGCAAAAGAAAAAAAAAAAAAAAGAAAGAAAAAAGGTTAAACCTAATCGAATAGGTGCCCTGGCAGTCATTAAATCTACTTGTCTAGGTGATTTCATTACCTATGTCTGAATAACTGTCTGATTAATATTTGTGTAGACGGACGGAAGCTGAACAGTTTGAGTCTGTCTGTCTGTTGTCAGATTTAAAGAACAGGCATGGGGGAATAAGTAGGCTGGGTAATCACTTGTCTCTTTGCTTTTAGATCAGTTTTCTTTTTTTTTTTTTTTTTTAAGTTTTTATTTATTTATTATGTATACAGTACCCTGTCTGCATGTATACCCGCACGCCAGAAGAGGGCACCAGATCTCATTCTAGATGGTTGTGAGCCACCACGTGGTTGCTGGGAGTTGAACTCGGGACCTCTGGAAGAGCAGTCAGTGCGCTTAACCACTGAGCCATCTCTCCAGCCCTTAGATCAGTTTTCTGTTCTCTTCCTGTTCTCTGCATTGCAAGGACCTTCATTTCCCAGACTTCTTTGTTAACTGGCTTCTTGGCAGGCTAGGTTCAGTCAAAGTTCACCCCGCTGGCAGTTAGCTGGGGATTCCCGGCCTCGTCTTCTGCCCTAAGCTTCTGACACCATTACTGTGTTCTATCGAACTTCCAGCCCTGGAGAGGCGGGGATCTCCTGCTTGCTGACCTCTGCATAGCCTCCCAGTCGTCTGTTGAGTCTCTCAGTCCTCCTCTATACTCTCTCTCTCACTGTCTGAAGGACCAAAAGTATTGTCTGTTCTCTTCACAGGCTCTTGACTGACACACGTTGATGGTAAAGACTCAATCTTGTAGAAGTCCTTGGCCTTGACCTGAATTCTAAGTTCGAATTCAGACTCAGACTGAGCTTCTGTCTCCTGGGAACACCTCCATTCAGATGGGAAGCTCTAACCTGCCCATCGCAGCCGTTCTCTGTCTCCTAAATACTCAGCTGCACTTTGTTTTCCAGACACAGGTGGGTTGCTAGCAAGTGGAATGTGCCCAAAACCATTAGAATCTTCATCCTCTCTCCCCATCCCCCTCTCTCCTTCCTCCTCTCTCCATTCCCTTCCTCTTCCCCTCATCTCTTTCTTTATCCTTCCCCTCACCCCCACCTTTCCCCCCTCCTCCTCTTCTTCCTCCTTTTTTCTTCTCTGTGTATTAGTGCTGCAGACAACTTGAAACACATGATGAAGAGGACCTTCTCTCTGGGCCTTTGACTGCCTCAGTGGAACATGTTTTGCTTCCATGAGCCACCTCTTCCCACAGACAGAACCTGTATAGGTGAAAGAGAAGCCTGCTGTGATAATTCACTGAGACGCTGGGTTTCATCTGTTACAGCACACAGTGCCACCTTAGCTGATAAACGCGGGGAAGTTAATCTTGAGACTGTGTCTAAGAACGACAGTCTAAGGCCCAGGACCCCAGCTCAGCAGCATACTAGTTGTATGGCTTTGTGTGAGTCGCTAATCCCCTCTAAGGCTCAGTTTCCTGTGCTGTATAGCATGCATAACAGTAGTATTTGATGATGAAGTGCTGGAGAATTACCACACATCCTTCTCCACGTAATATCGGTAGGCACAAGTCTACACGTTACTATTTCATACTGCACGTAATTACTGAGAACTTAACTGTTAGCCAGTTTGTTACTGGTCAACCAGGAGGCGGATTAGTTCTTACAAGCTGCTTTCCTTGCCGAGTGTGCTATTTTTAGTAGGTAGTTTCTCACTCGACTCTAATTCGAATCATACAGGCTGAGTAAAGTGCTATTTTTAGATGAGTGGAATTGCATTAGAGACTTAGTCACATGGCCCCTGAGCTTTCTTCCTGGGCTTGTGATCCCACTCTCTCCACCACTGTTTCTGGAATGTACTGGGGCTGGTTCCATCTTCCCAGGGGAACTTCTGTGTTAGACCAACTGGGACCCAGCTGTGTAAAGCTCTGCCTTGATTAGCCTCCCCTGTTAGGACCGATGACATCCTCCTCCTCCCTTGCTGCACAGCCAGCACTACAGGACACAGACCTCTGTTCAGCATGCTCCCGAGTAATAGTGGACGGGAAAAACAGGGCAGGAAATTGAATGCAAGAACTGTTTATAAGGCCAGGAAGAGCCGAAGGGGTGGGCGAGCATGAACATAGGGGGGTAAATGGAAGGAAGGACGATTGTGCTCCCCTGCTGTTTCCTACCGTGGCCACAGTGTCTGCAGGAGCTGCTCAGCACGCCCAGGCTGCAGGGCTGCTTCCAAAGGGCTTGCTGCTCCGCATCCCACATTCCCTTGACCTTTTATGTGCTCTCTCTTGATGCGCTGAAGCTGTAGCTCAACATCCAGCCTAATTCCCATCCCCTTGACCTTTTTCTGTGATAAATCTGAAGGACACTCAACCTGAGTGTTGACATTCAGGCTAGTGTTCTTTCTTTGATTCTGTATTTTGGGTCCAGCTCTATCAGCTGCTCAGGAGTCCTTAGCTAATGGAGAAAGAGACTGCACACAGGAGTACCATGTGTTCTAGAGCGTCTCAATCCTGGGCAGGGCCATGTCTCAGGTCAGTCCCTGAAGGCGGGCAGAGTCTAGTGGACTCAAAACCGTGAGATGTGCTGTTTTCCCCTTTTGGTTCAGAAAAACTTTAGGAATGAATGGCACATGGTAAATCAGCACAGCACAGCTCTGCAGTGATGAGGACATGCATTCACCTCCAAGAGGAGCATTTATGGAAAGTTATAAAAATTCCTATCATATGGTAGGGTGGACAATTTGATTATGAAAATTTATAGATTCTATTTTTTGGGGGTTTTTTGTTGTTGTTGTTTTTTGAGACAGGGTTTCTCTGTGTAGTTTTGGTGCCTATAGACCAGGATGGCCTTGAACTCACAGAGATCCGCCTGGCACTGCCTCCCGAGTGCTGGGATTAAAGGCCTGCGCCACTGCCGCCCAGCTAAAAATTTATAAATTCTATGTTAAAGGAAATAGTTCCATGATTCATATGTTAGCTTATTTTGAGGCAAGTCTTCCGGCTGAGGATCAAGCATGCATCTAACTGGTAAGCGGACAACAGGGAAGTGAAAACCGTCTCTCCTGGGCTGTTCTTCCTTATTGGCTTAGCTGCTCTGACTATTAGAAACAGAAACAGGATCAGAAAGTTAACTGTAACACCTCAGGCATGTGCAGGTTTAGAATGACACGAACAGAATGTAGGATGCTTTAATTTTTCACAACTCTCTTTGTTTATTAAACTCACTGACATTTTCTCATTAAGCTCACTGACATTTCTACATGAAGTATAGCACTGAAGGTCACGGATCAAGTTTCTCCTTGGTCATGATCAAGCTATATGAAATGTGGCCAAGCTTACCAAAGACATTTTACTGTACGAGGAAGTTTCTGAGGAAAGCCAGATACGTTTCCTGAAGGTCGATATGGCCAAGCTAGGAATCAGAACATAAAATACCTGACTCACACTGCTTTGGACTGGAGATCTGTGATGTGCATTTGATTTACACATTCACTGTCTCAATGTCTTTTGTATGAGCCCTGGATCTGGTGCTCCGGAGTTAATGAAAGGTGAGACATGGTCCTTGATGGAAAGGGCTTCTTGAGTTTAGTGAGAAGCAGTGATGCTTTTGCAAGATAAAAGTTGGTACAATTGGTAAAATTTGAAATAACATGATCCATGAACAAAGGTCCCTGGTGATTAACTTGTCACCTTGAACATGTTTTCTTTGTCAGCCATGAACATGGTCAATATATAAACTGGTTGGGAGTGGGAGTAGGGATACAAACACATTATATGTAAATATGAGTATTAAATAAAATATTTTTTTTTAAACCACACATACAGGGATGGAGAGAGCTTCTACAGCTCTTGCAGAGGACTGGAGGTCACTTCCCAGAAACCACTTATAACTCCAGTTCCAGGGGATCCAGTGCCCTCTTCCAGCCTCTGTGTATACCTCTATATGCATGTCCATAAAACATACACACAAACATACATAAATAAAAATGACATAAATTTTGAAACCTGCACACATATACATTATATATATAACATATTATGTATGAAAGAGAAAGGAAGGAGACCGCTGGAAGCAGGGAGGGATGAGGGTAGAAATGAGAGGGTATGGGGTCTAATATGGTTAAAACATAATATCCTTGAAAGTATCCTTATGAAACTCATTACAATGCACAATATGCAACATAGAAAAAAGTTTGACATTAGAAAGCACAACAATTATAATCGACATAGAATATGGTCCACACCTAAAACGTTGTTCTTTAAAGTATACAAGGCATATGTATGAAAATGGCACCATGAAACCCACTACATTACATGATAACTTAAAAAATTGAAACGAAAAAGAAAAGCAAAAGCACAGGAAAGGACTGACTTGAAGCAGCAGAGGGATGAGCTAACGCACCACATGCGTGGTGTAAGACGCCCACAGGCTTCCTTCGGCAAGGTGCTCAGATGCAGATGGAGACAAAGATGGAAGCTGACTTAATCATTCTATGGAGGAGGGAAGTTAAGGGATTGTCTCCACTTCAGGAAAAGCAAGAGAGAAGCCAAAGATGTGGGGCCAAGTGGCATCAGTTGGTAAGGTAGTTGACTTGCAAGCATGAACACCTGAGTTTGGATTCCTAGCATCCGTATAAAAAGCCTGGAGTGATGGACTCAGCTTTCGTTCCAGCGCTGGGTGTCCCTGGGGCTTGCTGGCCAGCTAGTCTCACAGAATCGGTGAGGGTCAGTGAGAGACTCTGTCTCAAAAGTAAGTCAGAGAGTGATAGTGAAGACACCTAATACTGATCTCTGGCCTTCAAATATGCACACACAAGTGTACCATCTCCACACACACACAAACTATGACATAAAAGATAAAAAACAAAACCATCAATATCAGCAAGTGATTTTACACATCCAGTTGTTGTCACTGGCTTATAAAAAGGTTATAAAACCATCAAGATAATCAAAGGCACCGTGAAAACATAACTAGAAGGAAAAACAATAAGTTGAAGACATATCACCACATCTAAAATGTAGACACTAGTTGACCGGAAGTGCTGTCTTTCTCTTCCTGTTGTGATTTTATTGGTCCCTGAGTTTCTCAAGCTAGGCACAGTGGATGGATGTTTCTGAAGAGATAACTATCTGATATTTGGGACTTCTCTGTGCAGGGACAATGTTGGACAGTATTGCCTGCCTCTATTCGATGACAGTAGTATCACCTGTCACCACCAACACCCCAGCACCACCTCATGCTGACAGCCTGAAATGCTTCCAGATGCATTTGTCTTACAACTCTGACAGAAGACCTGCTTGAGGCAGCTTGAGGGAGGAAGGATTTATTGAGCTCACTGTATTAGTTTCCTGTTTTGTTGGTATAACAAAATACCGAGAAGGAAGGCTTTAGTTCAGCTCATAGTTCAAGGCTCATCGTGATGGTTCAAGGCCTCCTCCAGGTGGGAAAGTTGCCATGGCAGGAGCTTGAGGCAGCTGGTCTCATTGCATCTGTAGTCAGGAAGCAGAGTGTGAGGAAGGCTGGTGCTCAACTCACTTTCTCCTTTATACTCAGTCCAGGACTCCAGCCTGTAGAGTGGCGCTGCCCACAGTTAGGTGGATCTTTCTATCTCAGTTAATCCTCCCAGGAAATACCCTTACAGACCTACCCAGAGGCATGATTTTTAACTGATTCCAGATCTGCCAAATGGACAGTTAATGTTAACTGTCACATTCACATTTCAGAGAGTGTGTTCTGTCACGGTGAGGAAGGCATCATGCAGCTGGAGTGTGTTGGTCCATGGCAGCTGGGACACGTAGCTGCAGCTTCTCCTTCTTCTCCTTCTTCCTCCTCCTCTCCCTTCTCCTCCTCTTCCTGTTGTTCTTCTTCCTCCTCCTCCTCCTCCTCCTCCTCCTCCTCTTCCTCTTCTTCTTCTTCTTCTTCTTCTTCTTCTTCTTCTTCTTCTTCTTCTTCTTCTTCTTCTTCTTCTTTAAGCGGAGTCTCACTTTGTAGCCCTTGGACTAGAACTCACTAAGCAGACCAGGCAGGATTTGAACTCACAGAGCTCTGCCTGCCTCTGCATCCATAGTTCTGGGTTAAAGATGTGTACCACTACACTTGTCTCTCCTGAGGCTTCTTTATATCAAGGTAGAGCAGGAAAGAGAGGCAGGACAGGAAGCAGGGCTGTGCTATAGCCCTCAAGGTCCACCCCTAATAATGTACCTCCCAAAGGTCCCACACCCTCCAAACAGCACTGCCAGCTATGGAGCTGATTCAAACTTGTGAGTCTGTGGGGACAGACTTCAGCCATAGTGTCAGACATAATGTGTGTCCCTGATATCCGCGGAGGAAAATCACAGCTGTTTTGAACCACTGATTTATACAAATGAGCATATTTTTTCAAAAGTAAGGCCACAAACTTGAAGGAGAGCAAGGTAATGTAGGGTTTGGAGGGAGGTAAGGGAAAAGAGAAATGTAATTAAATTATAATCTCAGGCCAGATGGTGGTGGCGCATGCCTTTAATCCTAGCATTTGGGAGGCAGAGGCAGGTAGATCTCTGAGTTTGAGGCCAGCCTGGTCTACAGAGTGAGTTCCAGGACAGCCAGGGCTACACAGAGAAACTCTAACTTGAAAAACAAAACAAAACAAAAAAACAAGAACAAACAAACAAACAAAATGTCAAAAATTAAAAACTTGTCCCAAATAGGTCCAACAAATGTGTGGGGTTGGTGTTTTTTTTTTTTTTTTTTAAAAAAAAGGAGAAAAGTATAAATAAGGCATTCAAAACATTTATGCAAGGAAGCATGTTTTGAATAACTCCAATTATTCCCGGAAGAGAACACACAAAATAGTAAAATAGTATCTCTAAGAAATTACGCTTGGCCTTGACAGTGGATGTTCTCATCAGCTGACATCTGCTGGCTGATCACTGGCACTGTCTGAGGCTGGTCTAGTGCAGAGCTCCATGTTGTCATCTGGGGACCCTTCCAAGGTTGGGCCAGTTCAGGGTTTTAGAAGAGCCAGCAGGGGCTCAGGACCTTAGACTAGGATTAATCTTGTCTTCTCAGAGTGGATGTTGTCTGAGCCCAAGGAAATGACCTTTTTATTAGGAAGGGGCAAGTCCAGTTGCTCAGCCTTTGGGGAGTGCTTTCCAGTCAGAGGGAGTCACCACTGTGGTGGATTCTCATCCTTAACTCTGTGATGGATTCTCATCCCTGAGTCTGTGATCGACTCTCACCCCTGGGCGGCATTACCTCAGCAACTGGCACTGACATCCTGTTCTCCATCTCTGAGACCTTCAGTGTTAGACTCTGTTTTAGAAATGCTTTGTATATTATGTAGGAAAGTAGAGGGTATTTTTATCTGCACACCTGGCACCAGAATTCCTTTCAGGGAGACAGCTGACTTTATAGAGGAAAAAAAAAAAAACAAAACCCACATACATTAACACTCGAAATGGAGAGGAGGATGTCTAAGGTACATTTAACAACAGGAAAAAAAAAAAGTCATCATGATTTTAACTTCCCTGTGGAAAACACAGAGATATTTCTGCTTTGGTTTGGGGAAAATGAAAAGGGGAAAGGCTAGGGGAGAGAGAAAAGGCGAGGGACGGGCCAAATGGAAAAATACATAGGTTTCTCCACTGTCCCAGGGGCCTAGGAAATGCCACCGCTGGGTCTTCTTTTCCTCTCAGTGACCCACTAGGTAATGAGTACTGAATACTACACACACCACTGCGGCTTGGATCGTGGAGGTTTATTTAAAATCCGAGGAGTCTCTCTGTTGACATGGGTGCAACTGCTCAGTGGTGCCCCGGGAGTCAGGGCTACCCAGAGTCTCACCTTTTCTATTGAGTTTGGGACCTCACGGTACCAAATTACATTCCCTGGCTGGGTGCTGTGTACTCACGCATCGAATCCACATTCAATGGAGGAAAAAGGAAAAAGACGAAAAAGCCTTGCTTTCCTGTTGAGAAAGTAAAATTCCCAGAAACACCCACAGCCACCGTATCACACAGCCTCCTTCAACACAGCGTGGGAAGACGTCATTTATCCTGTCCATTCATCTAAATGGGGCAGACAGCGGGAAGGTGTGACCATGGATAAGATCAGCTGGCTGTGTGGTGGCTATCCGGGAATCAAAGTGGGAGTGGACTGTCACATGATGTGAGCAGAAGCAACCTGTGGAAAAGGCAGAGGCCATGGAGCCTGGGCATGGCCATTCAGGATGTGCAGAAACCTTGCCAAGAGCTTGGGGCTTCCTCTCGGGTAAGGTCCCAGGGCGGGACAGGCCCCGTGGACAGGGTATTTGTGGGTTATGCTGACCTCTGGGTATTCGTCAACTCTTTCCCATCCAGCGTCTCTGTGGGCTGCAATGTCCCTCCTTCCCATCCCCCCTTTTTTAATTTCACTGCTAATATCTTCCAAGTCCTTCCTGAAATTTCCATGGCTGCCTTGACTCTGCCTTCAGCTTCTCTCCTTTCTGTCCAGCCTCATTAGATTTCTGATGTCCAGCTATTGTCCTATACTTAAACACACACACACACACACACACACACACACACACACACACACACATACAGAGAGAGAGAGAGAGAGAGAGAGAGAGAGAGAGAGAGAGAGAGAGAGAGAGAGATCACTTTCATGGAGAAATAGCCATAGTGGTGCAGACCTGTAAACCTGGATACTTTCAAAGGTGAGGCAGGAGTACAGTGCCTTTCGGGATTACAGATGAGTACAAAGCCAGCCTGGGCAACGTAGAGACACGGCCTCAAAAGACAAAGGAGTGAACGGATGGGGCTATAGCTCAGCGGCAGAATAATCGCCAAGCGTGTGTGAGGCTATGGGTTCAATCCTGGGTGCCAGAGAGACCATCATGGATGGCTGTTAGCCGTGAACAGACTTGGTCTTTGTCATGCCATCATTGTGATGGTCCTTCTTTTGCTTTTGGTGGCTCTCTCCTTTAAGACCGTTGTTCTTCAGCCTCAGTCCTCAGTCCCTGTCAGAGCACTCTGTAGTAGCTGTGGTGGTGTGAATGAGAACGACCCTCATAGGGTCATTTGTTCGAATACTTGGTCCGCAGTTGGCAGAGCTGTTTAGCAAGAACTAGGAGGTGTGATGGAGGAGGCATGTCACTCCAGGACTCGCTTTGAGGTTTCAAAAGCCTGAGTCGGTGGCAGTCTCTTTCTGTCTCTCTTGTCTCTGTCTCTCTCTGCCTTCGACTTGCCGATAAGTAAGCTCTCAGCTGCTTCTCCAACACCATGCTTGTCTGCTCGCTCTCAAGCTCCTTGTCATGATGGTCGTGGACTCACCTTCTGAAACTGTAAGCCACAAGCAATAAACTGCTGCTTCTATAACTTCCTTCCTTCACGGTGCCTCACCACAGCAGTAGAAGAGTAACTAAGACAGTATCTTTGGATTCCCAGGCATGAAAGAAGGCCCACGATTTATGTCACAAATGGCACAGTGCAATAGATAAGTCTCACCTGCCCTTGTCAAACAAGAGACAGTGGAAAAACCCGAATGTGAACCACAAAGAGAAGACGTCTTTTAGAACACTCACCGTGGCAAAATGGTTAAAATATCTTGCTAACTGTGAAACATAAAGAAGGACTCCAAAACAGCATTTGTGATCTGAGTTTTACACACACACACACACACACACACACACACGTACATTCTATCACACACTCGCACTCAAATACACACAGAAAGAGAGGGGGAAGGAGGGAGCAATAGAGGACACTGCACTGTACTGCATCTCATTACCACACTTAGAGTTTAATCTCCAGGAAGGTGTGCCTCCACTATCTTGCTTAATCCACACGATAAACACATCTGTTGATATGTATCAAGGTCATAGTTGCTTAATATTTAAACGCACCACAATAAATCCTGCCAGTAAGCAGGACTACTTCTGATCTCACTCCCCTCTCACCCCAGATTCTTGTAAGACAGTGTGTTTGTTCTTCGTTTAGCTTGGTCGAGCAGCTTTCATACCTTTGTGTGTACTGCAGCTCTTTTTAAGGCTAGGGAAGTGAACACATGCGCACTACCCCTCAGAACTACCCTAAAAGCGGCTGTGGAAGTGAACGCATGCGCACTGCCCCCCCCCAGAAATACCCTAAAAGCTGCTATGGAAGTGAACGCATGCGCACTGCCTCCCAGAAGTACCCTAAAAGCTGCTATGGAAGTGAACGCATGAGCACTGCGCTTCAGAACGACCCTAAAAGCAGCTATGGAAGTGAACGCATGAGCACTGCCCCTCAGAATGACTCTAAAAGCAGCTATGAAAATGGACTCATGCGCACTGCCCCTCAGAAGTACCCTAAAAGTTGCCCAGAGATAGCATGGCTTCCCCTCCTCACTTAACAATCAAATTTTGAGTTGCGTGTTACTTGGCTATATTTACCCGTTTTCTTTAAAGAATCCAATGGACATGATACGAATGATAAACTAGAAAGCGTTTCTTTTTTCTAATGGGATTGTGAGGGAAAACATTGGCTGGTAATGTAAAGAAACAGCTTTGTGGATAAAGGTGGTGCTGGCTGCCCAAGTCTATTGACCATGCTCATACCTCGTGACTGTCTCAAAAACCAAGAACAAAATAAGCCCCCACCTGTAGCAGCAAAAACAAACAAACAAACAAACAAACAACAACAACAAAAACCAAAACGAATTCAAATCCAGAAGACACGATGCTCAATCCCTACAGGCCTCCTAGCAGCCTAAGTGAAACACTCCTTATCCAAAGCTTCCAGGTTGGCCAGGAGCAAAGGCCACAGAGGGAGCTCAAGGCTCCCATGGGAGCAAGGCCCACTGAGTGAGCTCCAGGCCCCGGGGCTGCTGTTTTCACATCCAGATAGGTGCTGTAGGGAGCTGGGGAGCAAATCAGCCTGTCTGCGTTGGGGACAGATCAACCACCACTAGGTAACACAGATGCCCAGTGCTGGGGCATAAATGAGTAGCTTTGGCTCCAGGCTACTCTTTGTGAGTTCCTTGTGCACAGTCCCAAGTGTGGCTGGCTACACAGTACTGCTTCTGTCGTACAGAGGAAAGAACTTGCAGTAGAAAATATATGTATTCTATATATAGAATATATACTCTATAAATGTATTCTCTTTATATACATATTATATATATAATTTATATCCATATATATTAGTTTTAAAGAGAATTAGAAAAACATCAGGTTACAAAAATCCTCTTTCCAGAACAAATTAAAATAAACAACAGGGACTAGAGAGATGGCTCAGCAGTTACCAGCACTGGCTCCTCTTCCAGAGGACCCGGGTTTGATTCCCAGCACCCACATGGCTGCTCACAACTGTCTGTAATTCTAGTTCCAGGGGATCTGACATTCCTTTCTGTCCTCTAAGGTCACCAGGCGCACACATGGTACACAAGGAAAACACTCATACATATGAGGCAATTTAAAAATTATTTTAAAATACCACTTTTTCTAAGTGGGTCAGTGCGACAAGTGTGTCCCGTGACTATCATGTCTGATACCTGTTGCACTGATGGTCAATGGAATTAAAAAGAAAGCCCAACATTCACAGCCAGTGCCTCAAAGGAATAATACATGTTGGACATGTTGGATTCTTTTGGAATCCAAAACAGTCCTTGCTACTTCTTCAGCATACAGAAAGCTGAGTTCACATTAAAAAACAAATAAATAGAAACTCCTTTGGGTTTCTTAGAATTGACTCAGTGCCCCAGCACAGGTTCTACCACTAGGCTCCATCCCGAGTGTTTGATTGTTTCTTTGTGGGAGATTTAAGATCCTGAGCCCTGATAAGACAAACTGGTGGTTCTGCCTCTTTGAAAGTGTTTCAAAGTACAACCTGCCTAGCCACAGTGAGGTGTTCAGCTGGTGTGTGGACGATTTTCAGAGCTCTCTCTCTCTCTCTCCAGACCTCTAGGCTATAGAACATGAAGTCCTCTCTGTGCTTGTAAAAGCCCTTCATCTTGGTACATAGACTGTCAGAAGCTGTAGGTGACGTCAAAAATGATTGAAAAAAAAAAAAACAAACAGACACAAAGCACTCACCGGAACAAACCTTCTCCGACTAAGCTTTGTTTGAAGTTTGAGATCTGTGTGCCTAGGAGTAAACAATGAAGGTGATGTCCTCCCCACCCCCACCCTCACTCCCACCCCCCCACCTCCACCCACCCCCACCCCGCCCCGGAAACTGCTGAGTCTCTAGCCCAGCCTCTTTTGGGGATCTTTACCTGTGTCTCAGCTTAGCACGTCTTTGAAAGTCTAGAGGCCGCCATGCATGAAAGGACCCACACAGAACGTCCTTACTCCACCCGCATAGGGCACCTGGTAGAAAGCAGGCCGTTTCTTTTTGCGTGCCTCTCAGCCTTGTCCCCCTTCCTTGTCTCCATTCCCCCTCCTTGCCTGGCGCTCCTATCAGCCCAAGCAAAATCGCTGAGAAGAGCGAACGCTGGTCACCGTCAGATCCATCCAGATGGGAACGGATGGACTGGAGTTATTACCCTTCTCTCTCGGAGGAGGAGGAAAACAAAGCAAGCAGGATGATTCGAGTGGGCACCAGAGACCACCACTCCCTGGAGTTACGTCAGCTGCTCAATGCATGAGCATCAGTGTAGGTTTGGGTTTGGCTTGGTTTTAGCCTAACCAGAGAAACAGTCTTCCTCTTCCATGTATAGAGAGTGGGATTCTTCCCTAAGCCAAGCTTCCTTTACTGAGAATGGATCTGGGGGTGGGGGGGGGGGGGGGGGAGGTACCACAACAGAAGGACAGAATGAGTCATGTGACTCAGTGGGATGTACGGGTAACACTGCCTCAGAGGTTAGAGGAGAAGAAAGGCCGTGTGTGGTAGCCCATGTTTGGAGTCCTTGCACTTGTGAAAGTGAGTCTGAGAACTAGGGAGTCGTGGTGGGAGTGTTTTACTTACTTTTCTATTGCTGTGAAGGGACGTTATGACCAAGGCAAGTTATAAAAGAAAGCATTTAATTTGGGATTCATGGTTCCACCAGAGGGTAGTAGAGTCCATGACCATCATGGCGGGGAGCATGGCAGCAGGCATGTGGGCGTGGCGCTGTAGAAGTAGCTGAGAGCTCACATCTACATCTGATTCTCAAGTTGGAGAGAGAGAGAGAGAGAGAGAGAGAGAGAGAGAGAGAGAGAGAGAGAGAGAGAGAGAGAGAGAGAGATGATACTGGGCCTGATGTGGGCTTTTGGAGCCTAGTAACACACCTCTTCCAACAAGTCCACACCTCCTAATCCTTCCCAAACAGTTTTACCAGCCAGGATAGGGGGCAAGCATTCAAATGAGCCTATGGGGGTCATTCTCCTTCAAACCACTACAAAATCCTGAGTCCTTCTGAAAGCTGGGAACCAGGAGCTGCAGAGAATGGCACACTAGTTCAGTCATAGAGCCCAAATCCACCTTTCCTCTGCCTTAGTGTTCTACCCAAGGCCTTATGGATTGAGGAGGCTTAGTTTTTTTGTGAGAAACTCCTTTATTCTAAAACTGTTTCTGTTTGTTTGTTTGTTTGTTTGTTTGTTTTGATGCACCAAGAACTGTTTTACCAGCCATTTGAGCAACCTTTAGCCCAATGAAGTTGATACCTTGTGTTAACTATCATACTCTCCTGTGAAAATGGGTGTGAGTAGGAACCTTTGAAAATTAGTTGCTTGTTTGGGGGTGGGCTCTAATGGCCATGCCTACCTAGTCCTGTTTCCTGCTCTGCTGGAGGAGACATAGATTACATTCCTGAGTTTCTCCCTGGAGTGTTCTGGAGACAACACTCCCACCAAACCCTTTACTTTTTTTTTTTTCTCTCCATATGTAAGGCCAGAAGTCATAGACTCTAATGCCTCATGCAGGTAACAGCCAAGACTCCAAGAAAATGAGGCTGCCCTGAGCCAGCGCTGTGGAACAAAGCCTACAGGAGGGCTGAATGACAGGAGCACCCACGTCCAACTCTCACAGAAGTGAAAGTAAAGTGGCATTGGTCTCCCCTGAGTAATTTCAAACAGCCTGTGGCTGCAGCACATCCATGTTGACGTCCCTCAGGGACCATGATGAGACAAATGTTGTCTATTGTCTTTCAACACTTTTATTCTTTAAAGGACAATGTACAGTCCATCTTCCATGGGGATGAGAACTATACAAGAAATCATCTACTATACTCGGGGAGGGGGATAATAGTACTTTCTTTCTTTCTTTTTTGACCACAAAGACTTCTGAAGTTTTGAGACACTGTCTTGGCACAGGAGAATTAATTTATGATTTTGCTTATTGAAATAGTCTCTTAAAATTGCTAAGATATTCAATTGATTTTCCTTTACTGAACTGATTTCATTAATTTATATAAAACACTTCCGGGTTAAAAACAGATTAAATTGTGTCCCATCAAATTCATTCTTAGGCTTCTGTGTTTCTGGCCTTTGTTACTTATGGGTAATGTCATCATGGCTTAGCATTTCACTGTTTCACATTTTTATTTTTGGTCACTTTGCTGTAGCATGCTTGTTTTATACTCTGGGTAGGAAGAGTCAATCCTGTTCATCCATCACACTTCTTCCTGTGACTCTTCACACTTCAAATGGCTTGAGAGTTCACGGGCAAAAATGTTTTGGAAACTCAAGTTAACGTTGTTATTTTATGGAGTTTGCACATTGGTGGAACTCTAGACAGGCTAACTCAGATCAAAAGTGTCCACGGCTCTGGAGGGATGAATTGTTATCAGAACGGTGAAGAAAGGCCTCCTAAGAGGACCCGGGACTCTTCCCGAGGCAGGGAGCATCAAAGCATGAGCCAGAGTGTTCTCGTGCTCTTCGTGTGCAAGGTGGAGCTGGCATTAAGAATTGAGGAAGGGCTGGGCGGTGGTGGCGCACGCATTTAATCCCAGCACTCGGGAGGCAGAGCCAGGTGGATCTCTGTGAGTTCGAGGCCAGCCTGGGCTACCAAGTGAGTTCCAGGAAAAGGCGCAAAGCTACACAGAGAAACCCTGTCTCGAAAAACCAAAAAAAAAAAAAAAAAAAAAAAAAAAAAGAATTGAGGAAGGGAGAAAGCGAGGTGTGTGGCATTCCTTTGGATTCTTACCCCATCCCTGCAGACGTAGGAGTCAGGCTGGAGAAAGTGATGCCCCATTTGGTGTGTTCAGCTCTTTCCTAAGCCCTGTTATGTAGATGGTGACCCCCTGAGTGTTTAAGACCAGCGAGGGAAAGGAGCTTTAAAAGTCTCTCGTCCTCACTTTAAATTCTGCTTCTGATTTCAACCACGGACGGGACTTGAGTTGATTCATTAATTACTTCACCACTTGGAGCTCAAGTGTCACCTGCTGTCAAATGAAAATGACAGCAGCTCATGAGAGACACACCAGGCTGTGCCTCTCACACTTCCCCAGTCTCCAGCGGAGCAAGCCCCCTCAGTCAGTTCTCCCTTGTGGCAGTTCAATGGTAAGCTGCCTGACAGGCAGGTGGGGTCATGGGACCAAGTTCTCACGACGGAGTATAACACTATGCAGACCACAGGAGTCTCTGCTAGGCCACTGCTATGCCTTCTCCACGCTCTCTTTCCCCTTCCTAGCTAGAACCAGGGGAGGTCCAGGCTCCTTCATGTGGATGAGGCTAAGCCCCTGAAGGACAGCATGGAGCAGAACTCGGAGCAGCCTTGCTGATTCCCCTCCACCTCAACATGGGAAAGCAAAGTACTCCCATCCTCCCTACCCTCCAGATTGATTGCCGTAGGCTTTTGTTAGGACATCCAGGTTGTATCCTAACTGCTACAGCTCCCTTTGGACAGTCATAAACACTTCTCCTGCTGAGACAGGAGGGAGAGACTGAAAACATTGCACCAAGATTAACCGACT
Source organism: Peromyscus eremicus (assembly GCF_949786415.1). NCBI lineage: Eukaryota > Metazoa > Chordata > Mammalia > Rodentia > Cricetidae > Peromyscus > Peromyscus eremicus. Next base: position 56,521,561 of record NC_081426.1, on the reverse strand, counting down.
GGAGAGATGGATGGACATCAGGAGCACTTCCTGTTCTTCCCAAGAACGGGAGTCTGGTTCTCAGAACCCACGTCAGAAGGCTCACAACTGCCTAACTCCAGCTCTGGGAGATCTGACAACTTCTGGCCTCCATGGGCATCTGCACACACACACACACACACACACACACACACACACACACACACACAAGTTTTGCGCGCGCGTAAAACTTGAGATTATAAAAAGACTAAGGTGTGAACAAAACCAATTTGCAGAGGAAGACTGGAAACTATTTCTTAACCTGACTTCACCCAACGAACAGAACATTCTTGAAAGATAGCCTACAAAATATAAACTGGAACAATGTGTGTGTGGAGCGGTGGGTGGGAGGGGAGCTGCCATAAAAGACCGGATATCAGATTCTTTCTCACTCTTACGAGTGCTTTTTCCTTCCTTAATATGTGGCTTTTTCTTTTTTCTTTCTTTCTTTTTTGCCCCAAACAGAAACCAGTTTCCCCAGCAATCCCCACCACCATTGATGTATTCATTTTACTGCCAACCCCTGCGGAAAATCACTCCAGATTCTGTATATTTCCATCTACCATAAAAGGAGAGTCATGTTTTACTTTACTGGAAGTCATAAAATAATTACACCTGTTTTTCCAAACATAAAATGTCATTATTCAGTTTTCCATATCATCTCTCTGGAGAGGGGGGAGCTGATGATTTCCTTGTTGCATTAAAGTATCGTTAGTGTATTACTATGAAATTTGAGCTATCTGAGGTCAACAGATGGGAAGATGACTGTCACCGACAAGGTAGTTGGTTACTCACAGTTCCCGGGAGGAGGGGGAGCATCGTGTCCCAGGGTAGATTGGGACAGCAGGGAAGCACCAGGTTTAGTGAGGAGGCAGGGGGATGATTTAGGAATGGATGGAGGCCAGAGACAGCTTTAGTATGGCTAGCTTGACATACTTCAGTGGACTCTACGGTACAAGGGTCAGGTCTTCTGGTTTCTGGTCTAGGAGTGACGAGGGCAGGTGGGTAACCGCCAAGTACCAGGCAAATGTTGACTGTTTGTAGTGATGGGCTCAGTGTGAGGGAAGTCTGTTCAAGGCCAGCAAAGCCTCAAATGTCAACGCATCAGAAGACAGAAAACAGAAGAAGCAGATAATACCCTTGGCTTCTTGATGGCATTGAAAAATCTCTTTGCCTCACAAATAAGCACTCAATAAGTGGTAAATATCTTTTGTTGGCTTTCCCCCCTTCAGCTTTTGAGCCTGGGTCTTACTAGCCTGGGACTCGCTAGGTAGTCCAAGGTGGCCCCAAAGTTGAAGCAATCCTCTTGAGTTGAGGTCCTGGGATTGCTCCACACACCCTTCAGGTGAATGTGCCATTTTTGTCAATTGTTCCTTACCAGACAAAACCATGAAAGACTAGTCCTAGCCGAATACATTTAACGATCAAGCTACACAAATGATACGCACAAACTGTAACACAAAGCGGTGTGAGCATCAATCCAGCAGCATAAATAATGTGCACCAAGGGCCCTGCAGGTGCCAGCTGACTCCTGGCTGAGATGATCCTGGAAGGGCCGGGGTAAAGCTCACTGTAGGTCTGGAGGGAGGAGAAAAAAAGCAGAGGGACCTTGTACCAGAATTCAGCTCCAAGAGGCCTTGTCTTGCTTCATCTCTGCTCCCATTACCTCCCTGCATAGATCTCAACACACCATAGTTGGAAATCTTGGGTGAATGAAGATGAATTCTGGAACCCAAATATGATGGGACCTGCCTATAATTCCAGCACTTAGACTGAGGAGGGGGATAGTAAGTTAAAGGTCAGCATGGGCTAGATAGGAAGATCTTGTAGAAAGGATCTTGTAGAGGGACACACACACACACACACACACACACACACACACACACACCCCACACACACACGGAGGGAGGGAAGGACAGGGAGAGGGAGAAGGGGTGTTCTGGGTCTTAAAAGGGGGGGAGATGAAGGATTAAAGGATTTTAAAGAGACTAATTTGAATAACAAAGAAATGTATTTGGAAGGGAAATTTTTTATATATTATTTTAATTTTTTTCATTTTACATACCAACCACAGTTCTCCTTCCCTCCCCTCCTCCTGCTCCCCATCATGCCCCCCTCATCCACTCCTCAGAGGGGGTAAGACCTCCTATGTGGAGTCAACAAGGTCTGGCACATCAAGTTGAGGCAGGCCCACGCTCTCCCCCCTGCATCAAGGCTGAGCAAGGAATCCCACCATAGGGAGTGGGCTCCAAAAGGCCAGTTCATGCACCAGGGATAAATCCAAGTCCCACTGCCAGGAGCCCCAGAAGCAGACCAAGCCACGCAACTGTTGTCCACATTCAGAGGGCCTGGTTCGGTCCCGTGCAGGCTCCCCAGCTGTCCATCCAGAGTCCCTGAGCTCCCACTAGCTCAGGTCAGCTGCCTCTGTGGGTTTCCCCATCATGGTCTTGATATCCACCCCAGCCCTCACGCCCTGGTACAATCTCTCCTCCCTCTCTTCGGCTGGAGTTGGCCCAGTGCCTAGCTGGGGATCTCGGCAGCTCAGAAGGGAAATTGTAACCTTCTGAACTGCAAGAAGCAGACACTTGAGACAAAGCAGAGGTGAATGTTCCAGGTGAGGCTGAAAGTCCTTGGAACCTGAATAGAGGTGACAGGAAAATGCTGTCTGAGAGAGACTCCCGGGAATCCTTTGATAAAATCAGTGATCTTGGGTTTGGGAAATTGACTAAATATCAGCTTCAGGACTGCAAGCCCGATCTACTCCCTCATTCCCGTAGTTAGTGGCCTTTCCTTTGTTTGACGTGTTAATGAAAGCACTCTGAGCAAATGGCTTCCCCAGAAATGAAGGTGAGTTTTAGTCCAATCTATTATAAACTCAGCGATAGAGCCTAAATAGGACTTACTGGGAAATGATGTAAAAATGTAACAGCCAGTTAACCATATGGCTTTCCAGGAATAGGTACAGACTGGCGCTCGGAGAAACCACCTGAGGAATGCCTGCGCCACATTCTTGCTTCTCAATTGGCAACCGCCCTTCAAACAGAGGCGTGTGATACAGTGGAAAAGGCCACTGAGCACTGTTAACCTCCCTGGGTCACAGTAAGGTTGAGAATACACGGATGCAAAAGTCTTCCCAACTCTGTGCCCAAGGACTCTAAGAACTTCGGTAGGTGTGGACCTCAAGGCTCCTGCCGGTGGGTGGAACAGGGTGGGTAGGACAGTGTCGGGAAGACTTCTCGGTTAGCCGCGCTCAAGGTGGAATGAAAGCTTTGCGTCCTTCCCACCTGCATAGCTCTGCTCTAAGCTTCGGAGGATTGATGAGGCGTTCTCATTAGGAGACAGGGAAGGAGCGAGGAAGAGGGGGAGGGGAGGAGTCCCTCGCGGAACCTAAGATCTCTGAGTCAGTGTCTTCAAAGGAACACCCTCCTCCAGGGATGCTGGGAACCTAAGTTTGACAGACAGCATCGGGAACCAAAGTGCTCACACCGAGGTGTGCTGCTGTCGCTTAGGAGATGTGGTGAAATATAACTGGGCGGGTTGTCTCCAGGCTGCCCTTGGTGCACTGCCCACCTGGACACTGTGTAGACTAACAGCCAGCTCTCTTGGTCTACTGGCCACCGGCTTGCAAGAAATACCCTTTGAGGAAAGGCAAAAAACAAAACAGAAACAAAAACAACACTGTGATGTGGGGTAACAACTAGCTGATGAAAGGCTCAGACAGGAATCCAGATAATGAGGGGTTCCGAGCTGGGGTGAGAACTCTCAGGGCCAAGGGAGAGGAGAGGTTAAGAGCCCCTGAGGCTCCCTGGAGTTGAGAGGGGAGGGAACAAAGGCGAGAAGTATACACTAGGCTCTTTCCCTTTCCTTCTGCTCTCTCCTTTCCTTCTTTTAAAAGAAAAAAAAAATCTCAAGATTTCCTTTTTGGGTGATTTGGCCGCTTGTATTTTTATAATCATGACGTCATAGGGAGCCTGATCTGCGAGAATTTGGCGTTTCTAAAGGCTTTATGACAGAGGTGCGAAATCTGAGCACATTGTGGGAACAGGTATTTACAGAGACCTAAGGCATTCAAGGGAGGACCAATTATTTCTCCTGAATAGGTCAGAGAGGATGGAGCGTTTGATCTGCCTGAGGGCTGGCATTGCTGAATGGCTCTGGGTATGCTGACAGATGAATGAATGAGTGATCTGTATGAGAAAACACAGCCCCAGCTGCAGGTACTGATTGAAAGTAGGGGTTGTGAAATTAGAACCACATGGGGTCAATCTTGCCTTAATGTGACAATGGACAATTGAGATATTTCTAGAATCAAATAGCCAGGATGTGTTAAAGGTTTTCATAGTGCCTGGCCCAGGGTGAATGTGAAGGTACTATTAGTCCATCTTTGCAAATGATTACACACGCACGTGGCTGTTGTCTTTGTAATTGTGACTAGGATGTCAATGTGAGTACTCATCAGGAGAAGCAAAAACAGGAAGTGAGGGTCAGGGATGCGTTCTTTTCCTTGGCTGCTTCCAAGAATTGCTGTGACCAAGACAAGCCTATGTGCTTACATTTGGGAGCGCTGCCATACAGACTCTATTAGGCTGAAGACAGGTTGTTGGTAGAGCTGGTTCCTTCTAGAGCAGTGGTTCTTAACCTTCCTAATGCTGCGACTCTTTAATATGGTTCCCCATGTTGTGGTGACCCCCAACCATAAAATTATTTAGTTGCTACTTCATAACTGCAATTTTGCTCCTGTTATGAATCATCATGTAAATATCGGTTATGCAGGACATCTGATATGCGACCCCTGTTCTACCCAAGATGGTTGTGACTCACAGGTTGAGAATCACCATTCTAGAGGTTTCAAGGAGAATCTGCTCTTTTGTCTCTCTTCCTTCTTCGAGAGTCAGCCGCCATCTCCTTCCTAGGCGCCATCAAGGCCACCTTCAAGGCCAGAGTGAGAATGGCTTGTCTGGCCTTTGCTCTCTGCTTCCATCCTGTGATTTCCCCTCTCAATTTAACTACTTCGCATTTGTAACGACACTTGTTATTACATTGATCCCACGTGGATAACTCAGGTTCATCATTGTCCCAAGGACCATTTTTTTTTCCCCATCTCTAAAGTCCTTTTTTGCCCTGGAAGGTCACATATTCACAGGTTCTGGGATTACAATGTGGACATTTTTGGTTGTCAGCTGTTTAGTCTGTCACAGGGACTCAAGGAACCAAAAAGACATTTTCAAGAAGAAACTACTTGAAAACCGAGGAAGAGAATGGTGGGTAATAGCCACCAGAAAATCAGTCAGCAATAGAGTGACGGCACATTGAGATGACAAGACATTCCCATGACCTCAGTCCCAGAGATACTCAAAGGTACAGCTATTGTGAGTGACTGTCTCCCTCACCCTCATGGGATGTCTCTGAACTTTCAACACTGTGTGTCTATCATTATACTCCTTTTCTTTTCTTTCTTTTTTTTAAATTTGAGAGAGGATCTCACAATATAGCCTAGGAATAGCCTCAAACTCATGACCCTCTTCCTTTAGCCTCTCAAATGCCAAGAGTACAAGTGGGCACGACCACACCTGGCCTTTTCCCCTTTTCCTGTCTTCTTTTCTGTGTCAACATGCTGTCACCAGACCTGATTCACGTGACTTTGTCATGAGGCTCTGCCATCCTATGAACCTGAGTTTTAAATTCTGGCTCAGTCTCTCCCAAACTCAATGACCTTGGTCCAGGCACTTAATCTCTCTGCATCTGAAATACCTTATTGCAGTTTGAGTGGGTCCCTCAAGCGTTCAGGTGTTGGTGGGTTCTAGTGTGGCGATGCCACGTGGTGGGATCTTTAAGAGATGAGGCCTGGGGGAGGTTGACCGTGTCATTTCCACCACCCTTAGAAGAAATTTGTGCATTTATTGAGAGACTCAGTTAGTGCCCACCAAAGTGAGTTGTTACGTGTGTGTGTGTACATTTGTGTGCATGTACACATACACACACATATATACATACACATACATCTCTCTCTCTCTCTCTCTCTCTCTCTATATATATATATATATATATATATATATATATATATATATATATATATATCATGACCCCTGCTCCAGATCCCCTCCTATTTCTTGTCTTTCCATGGTGCCTTTGCCACGCTGTAATACAAGCAGAAAGTCTTCACCAGGGGCCAAACTGTTGTGGAATATTACTTTAAATAGGCAAAGATATGCTACATTTGTCTGTGCTGCTTTTGTTTAACTATGTATAGTCCTGTTACATTTGTTTATGCTGCATTTGTCTAATTCTGCTGTTTCACCTTGCCTGCCTAAGGCAGCTGATTGGTCTAATAAAAAGCTGAACAGCCAATAGCTGGGCAGTAGAGGGATAGGTGAGTTTGGTGGGCAGAGAGAATGAGTAGGAGGAGAGATCTAGGCTTGAGGAACGAGAGAAGAGAGAATGAGGGAGAAAAAGAGGGAGACACCTGGGGCCAGCCAGCCAAGCAGCTGTCAGCCAGCCAGACATGGAGTAAGATACACAGAAGCAAAGAAAGGTTTAAAAAAAAACTAAGGCAAAACATAGATGAAGAGAAACAGGTTAAGTTATAAGAGCCAGCAAGAAATGAGCCTAAGCTAAGGCTGAGCATTTATAACTAATAATAAGTCTCCGTGTCATGATTTGGGAGCTGATTGGCGGCCCAAAGAAAGCTGGCTACAGCTAGTAGCTACTGAACTTCTGCCAACACCAGTGTGAGCTAGCATCGTTCTTACCAGAGCTGCATATCCAGTGACCAGGTGGAAACTGAGTCCCAGTTCTCCACCTCTTCTGATCTCAGGGGGGAGAGAGACCCTACATATACCCTACACTGCATCTGCCCATTTTGGAAATATCCTTTCTTATACTGTTCCCTCATTACCTTCCTCATGATAACTTAGGTTCATCTAGGAGCTAAGGATAGAGCAACCTTATGAGGTAAATGCATTCCATCTGTTTCCAAGGCACAATGAAACCCAGAGAATTCTCATAATTGACCAAGTTCGTATACTTCAAGATGACAGAGCTGTGGCCAGACTTCTGTGTCTGTGACTGGCTATGACATAGAACCACAGTGTACGTTTTATTGCCAACAGATTAACATTCGAATTTCTTGCTACTTATTTTCAAAAGTAGAGCAGTCTGAACATCTGTTTGTTTTTCTTGGAAAATAGCCACGGTGCAAACCACCAATGGCTGAGCTTTTACTTTGAGTGTGATCCTTGCTTTTTGTCCTGGGTGTCCACAATCATCCCCTGAAGAGCCACCCAGCCCCTGCTGCATGTGGCATGGCATGGAGCCGAGCAGAAATCCTGCTCTTCTCACCCTGAGGTCCTTGGCAGGTGGCCAGCCCACAGCTCTGCACTGATACTCACTGTCGCTTCTGCTGGGCTGGTCATGTGAAGGGATGGCTGAGGAAAAAGACATGAAAGCTGTGATTCATAAGAGGGAGAGTAAAAATATCAGCTCACACACCAGCAGAGTGACACACTATAGCCACCCTCAGCCATGTTAAGGAGAGGTGGTGCCTGCCAACCTCTACCTCTCCTGAGGGAGAAGACCTGTGTCTTCTTTTAACCAGACATGGCTCTGAGAATACAGGGCTTAGCCAGCAGAAGGCTCTTTGAGGCACGGAAAGGTGCTTCTGGTAAGTCACATGCCAGGGCACAAAGCTTGCTATGAAGACCACGAGTCACCCTTTGGCCCCTGCTTGCTTCTGATGGTTGTGTACAATGGCTGAGATCTTTGGGTAGGTCTGAACCATACATCAACCACCATACGCATTGCTGTGTGACCTTAGCCAATGACTATACCTATTTCAAGGGTTCTTGTGAAGAAAGAGGCAATGATCTAACACATGTACAAATCATCATGGGGCCCAATCATAGTAAATCCTACACCAGTTGAGTTAGCAGGATTCTTATTAGAGCTGCAGCTATAGTTACCTGGAAACGGAGTCACCGTTTCTCCATCTTCCCACTGGAGGACTAAAAGAGATCCTACATTATCCCACACTGCCTCTGCCACTCTTCAAACATCCTTGCACCCCCACTGACCTCCCTCTCGGGAACAGCAAGCTCATCCAGTGCTAAGCTGACAGGCAGGCACACAGACTCTGACACATACTTCACAGCAGTGTAATGAGTCTTACGGAGTGTGCTTGTTCAGGCCAAGCTGAGCCGTTGAAACAGAGAAATCTAAAACCGTTGTGGTCTAAAACGGATGTAAATTTACAGTCAGGATTACTACCAGCACAAATGGGGCCGCGGAGGAGAATCTCAGCCTCTGACTATTTCTCCAACAAGGTGCTTGGGTCCTCCCCAGCTAAAAATATCACCTGTGAGGTCGGGAGAGGTGGCTCAGTGGTTAAAAGCACTGGCTGCTCTTTCAGAGGACCCGGGTTCAATTCCCCCCACCCACATAGCAGCTCAAGACTATCTGTAACTCCAGTTCCAGGGCTTCCAATACCCTCATACAGACATACACACAGTCAAAATACCAATGTAAATAAAATAGAAATGGATAAATTATTAAAAATGCTCCTGAGTACAGCGAAATAGAATAAAGTGTCATGCAGCAGACGTTTCGCCGGGCCTGGAAAACGGGGCTCACTTCCACAATCTCTGAACTTTAGAAAAAAATTTATTTTTATTCATTCATTTTATTACACTTGTTTTATTTATTTTGTGTGGGGATGTGGGGATGAGGGTGTGCATACCACAGCATGCCTGTGGAAGTCAGAGACAACTTGGGAGAATCGGTTTTCTCCTTCCACTGTCTGGGTCCTGGGGATTGAACTCGGGTCGACAAGTCTAGGCGGCAAACATGTTTACTCACTGAGCTATTTATTGCACTAGCCCCAAGGAAACATTTCCAACAGTCTGAGCTCTAGTTAGTATGGAGGCTGCTGCAGTAGTTCGAGCCTCATTGCTGTCATGAACTATCTGGGGCAACTAAGTTCTAAGGAGAAAGGGTGTGCTTGGCTCCAGGTTTGGAGGTTCAAAGGCTGGAAGCTCAGGCCTCACAGAGGAAACCAGTGGTGCTTGGCCCATCCTAGTGGGAGCTGGGAAGTAGGAAACACCCTGGGAATCGGTGCAGAGGGAGGCAGATGGGAATCCCACAATCTTCTTCAACAGAGCTTCTAATGAGCTCCCAGTAGGCCTGACTTCCTAAAGGTCCACAGTACCTTTTAAAACCACCATCCAGCCGGGCGGTGGTGGCGCACGCCTTTAATCCCAGCACTCGGGAGGCAGAGCCAGGTGGATCTCTGTGAGTTCGAGGCCAGCCTGGGCTATCAAGTGAGTTCCAGGAAAGGCGCAAAGCTACACAGAGAAACCCTGTCTCGAAAAACCAAAAAAAAAAAAACACCATCCAGTAACGAAGCCATCAGTCATTCAAGTCATTCACGCCACTTTCCCCCTAAACCCTAACTAACTAACTAACTAACTAACTAAATAAATAAATAAATAAATACATGCATTCAAGAAATAGGCCCCTGCAAAGTGTTTTTGTTTGTTTGGTGTTTTGTTTTGTGGTGACTGAATCAATACCCCTTGAGTGAAGAGGAGGCTGTTCCTACCCTCAAGTCTAATTAGACATCTGTCTGCAGCAGTCTTCTGTGTTGATTAGAGTGGACAATAAATATTCATGAAATAGGAGGTGGTGATGAAGAAAACATCAATAATTGTTGGCTGTTATTAGCCATAAGTGGAGCTGGCAGAATGGACTTATTATCCCCAAGAAATGGCATAAATGTTGATTACACACACACACACACACACACACACACACACACACACACACACACACACACTGTGATGTGCCTATGAGACAAAGCATAGACCACACACATATAATGAGTCTTTATTTTGCCACATCTGTTCTTGAATTTCTTATTTAAAAATCTCTGACACATGAGGATTTGTGACAGAGGAAGTTGGCAACCATGTCGCATTCATTCCCCAGGGTTCATGGAGGCCACAGGCCACAGCATCCCACCAGCAGCTGCATGGTGCAGAGGTGGGCTGTCCCTCTCTGCCATTGGCCCTCCTGTCTCCACACAATGTGACTCATTGTCACTCTGTTCAGGTTGGAGGTATCTTTGGAGACCCATTGTCCCAGGAACAAAGAGAACGATACAACATCTCCATTGTGTTTGACAAATGAGGAACATGTAGCACTTAGCACCCAACACTTCCTAGCGTATTTGTTGGGAAGAAGGTTAAGTGGCCACAAAACATGTTTTTAAAAGGTCCGTGGCTTGAGTGATACCTTTGCTCTTTCCAAACAAGCCAGGCCTTTCACACTGGCAGGGCGGTTCTGATACTCGTGCTCCCTCGGGGATCTGGTTTTCCTTCCCTCCTGGAGTTGGTGTGTTAGTGATGTGTGTGTGGTTTATGGAAGTATTTAAAGAGGACCCCCGGTGGCCAATGTCCTCGGACCACATCCTCACTCTTCTCGGATAAATCATAAACTGGTCAAGCTTAAGAAGCATCCGAAAATGTTTATATGAAATTCGTCATTGAGTGTCTCTTAGAAAGAGTTAAAGAACCAAGGGCAGCACACTTGGTATGAGATACCAGCTTGCCCATGTCCCTGATCATGGGGCATTTGTCTCGTAGATATTTTCTGAGAATGTCAGACTGGGTTTTGTAGACTGACACAGTGTCAAGAGATTCCAGTCTCCTCCTTTGGACAAAGAGGTCTTGCTAGCTGAGGTTCCTAACACACAGCCTGGGAGTCAGAGGAAGTGGAAAACAACTGACCATTACCATGTCACATGATTCTGCCTATCTACTTTCCACTACCTCTTCTGTGGGTCTCCGTGGATAAGGAAGTGCACGTAAATGTTGCAGGAATATATTTCTCTCTCTCTCTCTCTCTCTCTCTCTCTCTCTCTCTCTCTCTCTCTCTCTCTCTCTCTCTTTCTCTCTCTCTCTCTCTCCTCCCCATGATCTGTAACTTTACAGAATGTCTTCTCATTGACATTGTGAACTTTATCTTTGTAGAAGGTAGCCTTTCCTTAGTCAACAGAATGAAATAGCCTTCTCTACACAATCAAGGCTGAGCCAAGAGCTTGCAGGAAGGGGAAAAGCAATTTCCTCTGGGGGGGAAAAAAAAGAGGAAGATGTAGTCTATTGGCATTTGGTAAGAACATAATCACCCAGCAATGCCAAGCTGCAAGGAATGCTGGGAAATGTAGTCTCTGGCTGTCAGGCTTATGTCTAAGCAAAATTTTATTACATGAGAGAAAGCAAGAAAAGAATTTGGTTCCTCACTATGGTATGGATCTTAAGTGATCCACTGAAATTCCTTCTTGTTTTCTGCCACTCTTTACCAGAGGTGCTATTTGTATTTTAAAAGTTTCCCTAAGCACAGAGGGATATCAACATTTTTTTCTTTATTCTTCTCTCATATATTACATCCTGGCCACAACTTCCACTCCCTCCCCTCCCCCTAGTCTCTCCCTGCCACTTCTCCTCTCCCCCAAATACACCCCTCCTATCTCCCCTCAGAAAAGAGCAGGCCTCCCAGGGATATCAACCAAGCAGGCATAATACACTACATTAAGATCAGGCATATACTCTCACATCAAGGCTGGATGAGGCCAGTGAGTAGGAGGAAAGGGATCTCACCAGCAGGCAGAAGACTCAGGGACTCCCATTGTTGGGAGTCCCACAAGAACACCAGCTACTCAGCCATAACATATATGCAGAGGGCCTGGACCAGACCCTTGCAGGCTCCCTGATCTCTCTAAGCCTCTATGAGTCCCAGCCAATTGATTCTGTGGGCCACGTTCATATGGTATCCCTGACCCCTCTGGTTCCTCCCATCCTTCCTCCCCCTCCTCCACAAGACTCCCCGTGCTCCACCTAATGTTTGGCTGGGGGACTCTGCATCTGCTCCCATCAGTTGCTGGATGAAGTCTCACACACCAATGCCCTCATCTTAACATCCTTCCCCAGTCCTCAAAAGAGCTATTGCCTCATAGCTAACGGGGCAAATCCAGTCCTGCTAGTAGCTAATGTCTCCCTTGAACACTGACTTCTTCTTGCCATGAAGCAAGTGTAGCCATGGGTTGAACTTGACAGTTGGCCCCGGGGGCTGCATATGTCTAGTTTATGTTGAGAATAGGTCCACTGTTGCATATATATATCATCAATTCTATCAATTCTAGCACACACACAGCTCAGATCCTACAGAGTACTGGGCAAGTTGGGAATTAGATCAAGATAATAATTGTTATTGTATACACTGTAACTGAGTTTTGTGTTTACTGTTTGTGTACATTTTTTTTCCTATCTTTGAGTGTGTGTTATTAGACTGCTTCCTGGGATCACCTCCCAAATAAATGACTTGCATCAATCCTTTGTATTTGACATTATTCAAGAAGGAGCCCAACATATGATAGGCAGCAAAGATTAATCAATATTTACCCACTGGAGCTAGATCAAGATCTGTGGAATGTATAGATGACCATGTTCATTGGGCACCGGGGGTCTTGTGGCAATAGAGAGGATACAATAATGGGACAGACGATGGCACTGTTAGATGGCTTTAGCCATCCCTAGCTTTCTGTATCAGACTGATGGAGTTCCAGGTGTTCTCGAATTCTTAAGCATGCCCCTTTCTGTGCGTCCAGTTGACCTGAATAGAGATGGTGCCTGTGTAAGCCAACCCTGCTGGAATGGGCAGAGGCCAGCCAAGCTCTGCCCTTCTTAGAGTGGATTCACACAATAAGTTCTGAATGGATCCAATACTCCCAGTCATGTGGGACCCATGGATCCAGCAGCCATGTCCTGTGATTAGATAAGCTGAATTACTGGACATACTCAAGTCTAGATAGAGCGGCCAAATGTCCCTGACCTGTGTCAGTGAATTCCAGAATAAATCTCTTCTTCATTATCGTGCTTCTTGGGAATCACACAAGCATCTGTTTTTCAGGTCCCAAGCCAGGGTTTTACTCACTCATCTAGAGGCATGACTTGGCTTTCAAATGCTCTTCTTCCAGTCATAAATACTGCCTGGCCAGTATTGTACAGGGCGGTGAGAGTAAGGGTCATGATTTAGTAGTAAAATCCAACTTATGCTGGATTTTAACCCTTAGTGTCTCCAATGTGCCATGCTTCTGTGCAGTATTCAGTCTGCACAGCCCACACAGAAGCCCTTTCAGGTTCCATGTCATCATTGCTGGCTCCCATTGCCTAGATGGGGCTTGATCATGACCTGGAGCTGTTTACTCAACCTCATTGAGTCGTATTTCCTCATCACTAACTTGGTGGCTTTCCTAAGGAATTACCTCATGGGAATTTTATGAAAATCAAGTGGTCAGAAGATACAGATCAATGGCTCTGTGGTCAGATTATTGTGGGTTCAAACTTGGCTCTGTCATTTGCTGAGAGGTATGGCTTTGAGCAAGTTCCTGAGTCCTTTGAGCCTCACGTTCCTCATTTAGGGAGAGCAATGCTTACTCTCCAGTAAGAAGAACATTAAGGAAGGTGACGTAATGGAAATGTGCCACCAAGAACCTGGCACAGGTCTTCCTTTCCATCACATTCAGCTCTTAGTGTATTTTACTTTCATGTAGAGCCCATAGTGTGAGTCTTGACACATCAACTCCTTGCTGATCAATAAAGGGATACAGAGTGGATTGAAGTAGGGTATTCAGTTCCGAGAGAGCATACGTCTCTTTGTCTACATGGCCTCTTTGGTGACACTCTTGCTCCACGTCATAAGGCCAGGAAGAACTCTCAAGCCTTTGCCTTGGCTGTCCTTGGGACCCACATTAGCCCTCCAGTACTCCTCTCCAAGCACTTGGCTCAGAAGTGAGCTAGGACATATGAATGCTTGGAGTTACCTTCGTCTTCACACGATGCACATGCCAGAAGCAGGTGAGTGTTTCCCTGGAACCATGGGCAACAGTGTTTAAGGCTCAGGGTATCATCCAGTTCCTTACTGGACATCTTGACCGTCTCATGGGGAGAGGCTTCCATAGCTCCACTAAAGAGGAAGCAGAGTTGAAGCATGGAAAGGAGGAGCAGAGCCCTGGTGCTGTTGCTGGGATCCTAGGTCCAGACACCTAACGTTACCTCTGAACCTGGACTTCTTGTCTATACGATCCTTTTTTTTTTCTTTCTTTCTGAATGAAGCCATTTGAGCTAAGCTTCTCTCATCTGCAATAAAAAGGACGATTTCACTGTTCCATACACAAATATAACTATAAAGAAATATGACTGAATGTCTGATGAATAGTGGTAGCAATACTCTGCACACCAGACAAATCTTATAAAGATTTACTAAACTGTGTTAGTTTGAATGTAATCGGCCCCCATAATCTCATAGGGAGTGGCACTATTACAAGGTGTGGCTTTGTTGGAGGAGTGGGCACGGCCTTGTTGGAGGAAGTGTGCCACTGTAGGGGCAGGCTTTGAGGTTTCCTATGCTCAGGATACCACCCAATGTGACAGTCAACTTCCTGCTGCCTGCACGATGTAGGACTCTCAGGTACTTCTCCAGCACCACATCTGCCTGCATGCTGCCATACGCCCCACCATAATAATAATGGGCTGAACCTCTGAAACTGTAAACAAGTCACCCCAATTAAACGTTTTCCTTATAAGAGTTGCCAAGGTCACGGTGTCTTTTCACAGCAATAGAAACCTCAAGACCGAGACCAAGCCCTATTTTAAGTGGCTTGCCTGGATCAGTGCATTTATGCCTTTGAGTTGATGAGGTAGCCATGCTGCCATTCCTTGCAAAATGACAGACTTCAGAATCAAGGTTCAGATATTCATTTCCAAGGGTGTGGCAATGGACCACCCAAATAGCCTCTTTTATGGGTCTCAAGTCACACTAGCATTGTCTACCAGAGTTTGGACTCTATTTCAAATGAATGACTATCAAAGCCAGTTAATTGAAGAAAATAAATATCACCCTACATAATCCTTCTAGTATCTGGCTAGAAGGACTTTCCTGTTCTTGCTGGCTTATTTACTTTACATGACCCTCGGTGGCATTTGGCTACTCGCAGATCAAATATCCACTTCAAGGACAAAGGCACAGGAGTACCAAGAAATAATGTGAAGCAGGGCCTGAAGGTGATCCTAAGAGGCAGGTTTCTAGGCTGGCTGTGCAGTTGTGCTCTGGAGGGGGGGGAGGTGTGACATTTCAGAACACACATTACGGTATGCTATTTTTGAAAGCATCAATTAGATTTTGTAGATACAAAACTAATATTTGTTCTCTTAAGTATGTATGTGAGAACAGGAAGGTCCCGGGATACTTGCATTAAGGAATCTGGTAACTTCATCAGGTGTTTGGAAGGTGTCCCAGCGCCTCAGATGAGCCTTGTTAATAACTTGAGAAACATAAGGTCAAGGCTGAGAAGAAGCCATCCATGAAGGTGGCCTGCGTGTGTGTGTGGGTGGACACTTTCAGGAAGTGACAGTTTCGGAAGAAAACGTGGCAGGGATATTGTCAACCTCAAACAGTCCCAGAGACCAAATTTGAAGGAGTCGTTTCCTGCACAGAAGATTGTGATGATACTGTTTCCCCAGATTTTATGGGAACCATTTAAAATACTCAGGCAGTTGAAAAGAGGAGTGTGCAGTGTGTACCCACCGCCTTTTCAACAATTTGACAGCATTTGGCAATGTTTTGCTTTGCTCGTATGGGTATATGAGTGTGTATGCATTTTCATTTTGCTGAAACATTTGAAAATGAGTTTTAGACACTGAGACACTTTGCTCCTAGCTAGTTTTGCTAAAAAGAGGAAGCTCTTCAACATAACATGATATCAGTATCACGCTCAAGACACATGCCCGTTGGGTAATATCATCTAACACCCAGTCTGTGTTAGTTACTTTTCTTGTTGCTGGGACAAAACACTTGAGAAAACAACTTAAGGAGGGGAGGATTTGTTTTGGCACACAGTTCCAGCGTGCAGTCCATCTTGGTGGGGACATCGTGGTGGCAGGAGTCCGAAGCAGCCAAGTCCCTCAGTGTCCACAGGCGGGAAGTGAAGGGGTGAGCATCTGTCCTCTGCTAGCCGTCTCTTTCCTACTCAGTCCAGGACTTCAGCCCGTGTCACGGTTGTGGCCACATTCAAGGTACCTGTTTTCGCCTCAATCTAGAGACTCCCTTACAGATGTGAGCCGTGGTTTATTTCCATGGTGATTTTAAATCCCACCAGGCCAACCATTAAGATCAACTATCACAACAGTCTGTAATCCAATTTCCTTAGAAAACACCCTAAAATAATTTTATAGGCCTTTATTTTTTTTCCTTCTATATAAAAGATAAAATCAACTAGGATCCAACTAAGCTACCATATTTGGCTATGCATCTATATTTTTATGCTGAAGTAATTGTGTTTTAAAAACTCCTATTATCTCTTTACAGAGACCATGGCAGCCGTGACTTCCCAGCTTGCTCTCTCATGGTCCCACTCACCTTGTTCCTTTGTCCAGGCAATTTCTCTTCTCTTGAAAGTTAAGTCTGGAGATTTGAAAAAAGTTAGGCTAAATTTCTTTGGTAAGAACCTTCCTTTCACAGGTGACTCGGTCTACTTCCTGTTGTATCTTATCAGGAGTCACCTAAGGTCAGGGTGCCCTTCTGTGACTAACACTGACTGTGATCAGTAGATTAAGGTAGTAACCACCAGAACTTCCCATCGAAATTCTATTTATAGGGCTGGCGGGATGGCTCGGCCCTGAAGACCTTACATGCCTGGTGATGTCAGTTTGATTCCCAGAACCCATGAGAAAGTGAAAGGAGGCAACAGAGTCTAGGGACTTGTCCTCCGACCACACCCATGCCCTGGCAGGAGCAGCCTATGCCATCATGCATGCAGAGACACTCAATAAGAAAAAAAATAAGTAAATGTGATCAAAGAAAATGTTAACGTTCCCCCTTTGCAATGAGAAACCTGTGGAGAATGTTCCGCCGAGCACTGTTGTCTTTGGTGATCTCTCTGGTTGGTCCTTAAGGACACTGTCCCCATCCAGCTCCTCTGCTCAGAAGCAACTCCAGATACTTTCCTGAGCTCTTCCGAAGTGCTGTCAACTCTACCTTCTTAGAGTCCTGGGTTATAGTGTTCCTGGGCAATTCTTTCAAAAACAGCTGGCTCTTACTCAACGCTGATAGAGAAGTTCTGCAAACATGTGTAAACATTTCCTGTCGGGGACAGCTGGCCACATTAGGCCACGCTCTGCAAACCTCCTTTGCGCTGCATTAGCGCCAGTGCTGAGTTTTCTGAATGTCACAGGCCACTGAGGCCTCCACTGTTCTCCTGATGCACGGGGTTTCCACCCTGACTGAACACTAGAACCCATGTAGAAAGCTGTCGACTTCTGTCCCAGCCCCACCCCCAGACCGTGAGGATCAGTAGTTAGCAAGTTGTAGCCTAGCACAGGTATGTTCTAGAAGCACTCTAGGTGACTCAGCTGGGCAAGCCATGGGGGAGCTGTAGTGGGTAGCCATTCCAGCTTTGATCTGGAAGTTCCAACCCCCATTGAGGCTTCAGTAACTGTCATGCCTACAAGGCAGGGCCAAGAGAGGACCCTAAAGACCCGAGATCCAGATGCGTCGGATCTCTTGGTTCCTGGACCCTGGACGCTGGAGGTAGACCTAGCAAAGTTCTCCAGAGAACACAGCTGGACTGTGCCACACCTTTCCCAGACTCTGTAAACTATCCATTCACTTGTAAGTTACCCCACAAAATAAACCTCCCCTTTAACTACGTGGAGTGGCCTTAATAATTTCACCAATAGGGAGCCAATGACCAAGCAGCTATTCCAGAAAGGAAAAGCAGTTCTGACAGCACCACTCAGCACCAGGGCGCTGTATATCTCTTTCCAGAACAGTGGCTGCAGAATTTCACCTCATACGAGAATAGCCTGGTGAGCTTTTAAACTTCCTGAAGGCCAGGTGGCATCTGTACCAGCAAAGAGGGCATGTCTGGGTACAGGAGAAGGCTTCTCTGGCCTGTCACAGCACCCCTCTTGCCTACTGTATGAGTTCTGTGCCGCTGCTATAACAAATGGTCATGAAGTCAGAGGTTTAAAATGACGCCATATATTGTCTCATGGCTCTGGAAGCCAGACATAAAAAACAGGTCTCACAGAGCCCAAATCAAGGTATCGTCAGGGCTTTCTCGCCTCTTCCAGCTTCCTGCAGCTGCTGGGCTTCCAGAGTTGGTGCTCCCTCCCCTTCCAGCCTTAGAGTCAGTAATGACAGTCAGCCGTCTAGTGTAGTGTAGTGAGTACATGGAGCACATCCAAATAACCCAAGGAAATGAGTTTTCTGTTGGGAAAGAATGAGTTACTGTTAAATCTTAACCTAACCTGCTAGCACTGAGATATCAACACTTTAGGGATGTGTGCCCCAACTCCACCACTTTTGCTGTGCTGGGAACCGAACCCAGGCTCTCAGACATATAGGTATGTGCTCTATCACTGAGCCACACCCCCAGCCCTAGAAAGACCCTACTTTGTCTAACATGCTGTGATGGTTAATACTGATTGGTAGCTTGACAATATCTAGGATCACCTAGGAGCAGGCATCCACGGTGAGGAAGTTTCTAGATTGGGTTCATTGAAGTGGGACGACCCACCTTCAAAGTGGGCGCTCCCATTCCATGCGCTGGGATTCCGGGTCAAATAAAAAGGAGAAAGTGAGCTGAGAACCAGCACCCATCTTTCTCTGCTTCTTGGCTGTGGCTGAAATGTGACCAGCTACCTGCTGCTGTCCCTTCCTCGCCACAGTGGATTGACTACACCCACAAACTGTCAGCCCTAATAAGTCCTCCCTCTCTTACATGCTTCCTGTCACTTATTTGATGACTAAAACACTCAACGCATTTACCTTCTGCTACAGTATACACGAAATAGTAAGCTTATGTCAGTTTTTCTCGTTATAAACATACAAGAATCTTGTCAGTGCTTTATTGCGTGGAGCCAAGTACATAATACCTAGTGTCACTTATTTCTAAAGAAGAAAACTTCCCATCCGACTTTCGCCATGTGTATCTCTTTGTCTAGAACAGGCTCCCATGCCTACTCAACACTATCAAAGGTTCTAGGAGTACCCGACCCTTTGCCACTGAGACATGATGCTGTAGTGTCTGAATGTACTGCGCCACATTCAAATAATAGATGTTCTGGAATGCACGTGGCCAGAGGCTGCAGGCGGGACAGACCTCACTTAGCCCAGACATGACTAATCACCCGTGACAGGAATAGATGCCCCACTCTCTGAGATGGATAGATTTCCACTGGTGAACGTTAGAAGGGATGAGGTGGGTGCCTGGCTCTTGGGTAGATAACAAACTGCCTGTCACAAACAAGCAATCCAGAGCTGAAAGGAGGAAGAAGGGGAGAAACAGTGCTTAGGAAACCACACACTTACTGGTTTTGTAAGAATGGGCTCTGGCTCTCTGCTTGTCGTCTGCTCTCACCCAGGCTACTGCAGCCAGCTAGCCTGTGCTCAGAAAAAGTCTACCAGGTACACGGCTGAAGGCCGGGCTCAACATTCACTATCTGTTCTGTATCTTCACGTGCCATTTGAGAAATCCTTGCATTACTAAAACTCCTTCCTGGGCCAGATACAAACACCACCATTCCTTTCTCCTAAGGTCCCAATGACAAACCAATGAAGAATCCACCAAAGTTCACTTTGGGAAATCAGACAGTTTGTTGGTCTTCCTTCCAGAGCATAGATGAGGGGTTCCTTTGAGGGGTGTGGGTGCTATTCCCCCAGTAGGAATCACCTGGAAAGCTTTTACCCAGCATGGATAAGGGCTTTCCTTTATCCACAAACGTGGAGCCTATTTCTTCTCGTCTTTCCTGGCCTATTGCCTCTAGTTGCTTCCCCAGTCCATGTGTAGTTAAGGCCAAGTTGTGTACAACAGGTGTAATGAGCATCTGGACACTCAAGTGGGGATCTCCTGGACATCCTCATCCCTCCACAAGGGGGTATAAATGGTCAGTAATCTCAGCTGGGGTGATCCTTTAGTAAGAGAGACAGCTGAATTCCCCCAAATGGTAGAGTCCTGTGCTTGGCTCAGAGGACAGTCACTCATTACACCCTGCAGATGACAATGGGTGGAGCCACTTAGCACTCCAAGAAGTGCTAAAAGACAGATGTGGATGACTGTTTTTCTCTCTCCCACTTGGTCCCAAGTAATTCAAGGGAAGCTGAAGTCTAGCTCATGACTAACAAGACCATGACTGCCACTAATTTCAGTGGCTTTTTCCTCTTAAATAACTGTCTTAGTCAGTGTCCTATTTCTGTGAGGAGACACCATGACCACAGCAACTCATAAAATAAAGCATTTAATTGGGGCTTGCTCACATTCAGAGGTTTAGTCCATTATCGTCATGAAGCATGGTGGCACACAGCAGACATGATGCTGGATAGGTAGCTGAGACTTCTACATCCAGATGGGCAGGCAGCAGGAAGAGAGAGACATTGGGCCTGGCTTGAGCATTTGAAACCCAAAGCCCACCCCAAATGACACGCTTCCTCCACCAAGGCCACACATCTCTTTAATCCCTGTCATGTAATACCAGTCCCTAATGACCAAGTGTTCAAATCTATGAGCCTGTGGGGGCCATCCCTATTCAAAACACCATATTCTACTCCATGGCCACCCAGAGGCCTATATTCATATCAGAATGCAAAAATGAATTCAGTCCAACTTCAAAAGTCTTTATAGTCTATCATTATAAACACTATCACTGTTTAAAAATCCAAAGTGTCTTCTAAGACTCATGACAATCTCTTAACTCTAATCCCCTGTAAAATTAAAATCAAAAAGCAGATCATATACTTCTAACATCCATTGGCACAGGGTATACATTATCATTCTGAAAGGGAGAATAGTGAGGAAATATTGGACCAAGGCAAGTTCTAAAATCAGCTGGGCAAACTCCAAACTCTGCATCTCCATGTCTGAGGTCAAAGCACTCCTCAGATCTCCAGCTCCTTTCATCTTTTTGACAGCAACACACTCCTCTCTCTTGGATTGGTTCCACACCCTGTTAACAGCTCTCCTTGGTAGGTATTCTGTTGTGAAGTATCACTTTAGCTAGACAAAGATGTGTTACATTTGTTTATGCTGCATTTGTTAAATCTGTAAAGATGTGTTGCTGTTTCACCTTGCCTGCCTAAGGTACCTGACTGGTCTCATAAAAAGCTGAACAGCCAATAGCTAGGCAGTAGAGAGATAGGTGAGGCTGGCAGGCAGAGGGAATAAGGAGGAGGAGGAATCTAGGCTTGGAGAACAAGAGAAGAGAGAATGAGGGAGAAAGAGAGGGAGACACGTGGGGCCAGCCAGTCAGGCAGCCATCAGCCAGCCAGATACTGAGTAAGACATACCGAAGGAAAGAAAGGTAAAAAGCCTCCAGGCAAAATGCAGATGAAGAGAAACAGGTTAAGTTATAAGATTTAGCAAGAAACAAGCCTAAGCCAAGGCCAAGGATTAGGAACTAATAATAAGTCTCCATGTCATGATTTGGGAGCTGGTTGGTTATCCAAAAGAAAGCCTGTTACAGTATTCCACAACTCTGGCATCTCCAACATGTTGGGATCTCCAATGAAATCCAGGCTTCACTTTCACAGCTTCACATAATGGCCTCTTTGGGACTCTATGCAGGGACACTCCTGACACATGCCTGTCCTCAGCAGCTTTCCTTCATCATGGAGGGAGATGCCATAGTATCCTTGACTCTAAAACCAGAACCACATGGCCAAAGCTGCCAAGTTCTGCTGCTTGCTGTGGCTGGAACACAGCCCCCCCCCCCCCCCGGTTCAATTACATGTGCATAAGCTTTCTGTTTTTGATGGTTTCCTTCAATGTCTAAGCTTGCTTGTCCTGGAACTTGTTCTGTAAATCAGGCTGGCCTCAAACTCAGAGATCTGCCTACCTCTGCCTTCTAGAGTGCTGAGATTAACAATGTGTACCACCACACCCAATCCTACACTTTTCTTTCACAAATTGGAAGCTTAGCTGGTGGGGTCTGGCCCTGAGGTCACCACTCCCTTTATTCCATTAAGCATCAGGCTTTTCTTTAAACTTTTTATCTCCTTGAGCACGGGCTTAGCCCATTATACTTCTTGGTGCCCTTTTTTCTTTTCAAACTGTACATTTTGTATTTTTCCTTGCTCATCTTGTTCCTTTTCATTATAGAGCTGTATAAGACAGGCCACCAATAAGCACACAACATAATCGATACTAGGCTGTTCTGTAATCCCCTCCGCCAACACCATTAATCCAAACTCTTCAATTTAGCCTCAGCAGACTTTTTGGACAAACCCAAAAAGCAGCCACATCCGTTGCGTCTCTAATACTAATATTCTTCCCCTCTGAAACTTCTTGAGCCGGGCCCCCATAGTCCAAATCACCCTCAGCACCACTGTCTTCCATGCTCCTACTAGTATGGCCCAATAAGTCCCCCTTAAAATATCCAATCATTTTTCTAGTCCAAAGCATTCTATATTTCTCCAAACAAAAGCATGGTCAGGGCTATCACAGCAATACCCCAGTCCTTGTTACCAATTTCTATCTTAGTCCTTGTTCTTGCTGTAAAGAGACACCATGACCACAGCAACTCTTACAAAAGAAAAGCATTTATTGGGCTTGCTTACTTTCAGAGGTTTAGTCCATTATCATCATGGCAGGAAGCATGGCAGCATGCAGTCAGACAAAGGGCTGGAGAGGTAACTGAGAGTTCCATATCTGGATCAGCAGGCAGCAGGAAGAGCATTTAAAACCCCAAAGCCACCCCCAGAGACACACTTCCTCCAACAAGGTCACCCCTCCTAATCCCTGTCAAATAGTGCCAGTCCCTAATGACAAAGCATTCAAATATGTTAGCCTGTGGGAGCTGCTCTTATTCAAACCACAATAACAATATCATTTCTTTCATAGCCCTTTTCTTGGGGCGGGCAGCAAGTATAGCTTTCTTGATGACATAAAGCATATGTTTACCCTGTGTTTTGAGTACAATGGCACTGCTCATGGAGGGTGGGCACATGAGCCTTTTATGTCAGCCCTGGAAAATGAGATAATATAGGTAAAATCTAGAAATAAGTTGTCTTCTCGATGCTTTGAAAATTAATTCAGGCCATCAAAGAGAAATGCTCTGAAGGCACACCTCTAATCCATTTCAAAACCTCTCAACATAAAGCATGTAAAATACGCCTGGCATTCAGTGGGCTGTATAGGAAGAGTTGGATGTTGTCATTATAGGTCTCTAAAAACTTGGAATTAAAATCAACTACACGATTTACACAAATCTATGCTGTGGAGAGACAGCTGTGGAGAGAGGGGAGGAGTGAGAACTGCACTTTTGGAGTATTCTCCATGTTCTAGCAGCAGGAAAGACAATACACACTCCTATGTCACCACAATGAATCCTCGCAGCCAGCCTCAGGAGGTCAAAGGGAACACTGACGTTCAGAAAGTCATGAAAGACAGTGAGTTAGTGAGCAGCAGTGCAAACCTGGGCCCAGCTCACTCCAGTTAGCCATCCTTCTCTTAAGCATTCATGCTCTCTTCTGAGATTCACAAGATAAAATGTTTTCTGGTACACAACAAAACCTTTAGCCATTCACAAAAGGGTATTGAACGCAGTTAAGCTGGGTGAATGCTGGTATCCCTAAAGCCGTGGTTCTCAACCTGTGTGTCGCGACCCCTTTAGAGTCTCAGATATTATGATTCATCACAGTAGCAAAATTACAGTTATGAAATCACGATGAAAATAATTTTATGGTTGGGGGTCACCACAACACGAGGTACTGTATTGAAGGGTCACAGCGTTAGGAAGGTTAAGAACCACTGCCCTAGAGACAACTATGCTGTGCATGTTTTAGGTGATTGCTAATAATCTTGGAGCGGGGTAAAATATACTATTGCTGTAAAATGTATGTCTTCAGGGAAATCACGAATGAGTGGGGGGACAGAAGTACAAGGCAATGATGGATATACCGCATGCTAACTGCTCAGCGGCTGTATCCTCACAGCGGAGGTAACTCACAGAGAAAGAGGCCCTGCCTGCAAGAGGATTGGAGTGGCGTGGTGGAAGGTGCGTAGACACTGGCCAGAGGGCAAATGGGAGCTGCTTGGCAGACAGTGCTGGGAAGGCATTTCAGGTAGAGGTTGCAGTGTGTGCAAAAGGTGGGGAGGTTTCAGTGAGCTCTGGGAATTACACACAGTTCAGAACTGCCAGCTCATGAACTTTGAAAGTGAGTGGCAGTAAATGAATCTCCGAGGAAGACTAGATGCCAGAAGCCTAAAAGATGCTTATGTCTTATTTTTTTTAGGATTAAAAATAATAGTTCTGCAGCAATGTGATAGCACCAGATAAGAGATAACAGATAAGAGCAACCCCAAACTCATTAGTATTTTAAATATTCATGCCTGGAAAAAAATTAGAGATGACCTTCCTGTCCCTTCATGTCCAGCAACAGAGGGTTGGCCAGGTGTGTTTTGCATCTACACAAAGGAGAAAGGAGGCAACCGTGGATCAGTTCATGTAGTTAGGAAAGCTGCTCAGAGGTACAAGCCCAGGGTGGGGATGACGAGATGAAAGGGAATCCAGAAGAGAGGTGTGTGGTGTGCTGTGCTGCTAAGCAGGTCCATAGGCTGCAAAGAGGCTGAGTGAAAACTCAGAAGGATGAGTAGCCTTGTGTCATCTCCAAGAAGTTTGTAGGAGACGGAGAAGGGCAAAACTTACCTACTGTGGAATAATCCTCTGTACGCTGTGAATATGTATTACTCTCATTGGCTAACAAAGAATCTGACTGGGCAATAGCTGAACAGAGTAAGGTTAGGCAGGACAGCCAAACTGAGAATGCTGAGAAGAAGGGCGGAGTCTGGACTCTTGAGCAAATGCAGAGAGAAGCGAGATGGGCATGCTGTATTGAGAAAAGATACCAAGCCACTTGGCAAGGCATAGATAAGAAATCGGGGTCAATTTAAATATAAGTGTTAGCCAGTAACAAGCCTAAGCTATTGGCTGAGCATTTACAATTAATACTAAGTTTCTGAGTGATTATTTGGGAGTGGCTACCGGTAATCTGTGCTCCTACCCCTTCACAGGAAGTTGGGACCTATGGCTCATGCTCTGTTGTTCAAATCCAGGCTCTGAAATAGAGTGGGTGGATCAGTTTTGGAAAAGCACTGAATAAGAGACAAAGAGGGAGTGAGGAGTGTGTTGACAACCATAAACATGACCACAGCAAGCTCAGTCTTTGTCCTGGCAGAAGTTACAGTCCAATGGAGAAGACAGACGATCACACACATATGTCATGGCAACTGCACATGCTAAGGAACCCCAACCAAATCAGAACAAGCCCTTGCCCTAAGTGCACAGTCCTTAGTGCTAAGGAAGTTCTTTTCCTGTAAAACCTCATGTACTTGTTAAGTTTTTTTTATTCACTTGACTCAAGCTAGAGCCATCTAGGAACAGTGAACCTCAACTGAGAACATGCCTCCATCAGATTGGCCCTGTAGGCAAGTCTATGGGGCATTTTCTTGATTAATGATTGATGTGGGTGATGCTACCACTGGGCAGATGGTCCTGGACTATATCAAAACAAAACAAAATACACACCAAAGCCAACAAAAGCCAAGCCGAGTGAGCATTCCTCCACCTCTGATTCAGTTCTTGCCTCTAGGTTCTTGCCCTGCTTAAGTTCCTGCCTTGGCTTTCCTCAATGACCGATTGTGACCACGACATGCAAGCCGAAGAAACCTTGATTTGTTTTGGTCACAATCTCTAACAGAGCAACAGAAAGCTGGCTAGGATAGCCCCAGGTGGCCAGCCTCTGCTTCTCATGATTACATCACTGAAGCTGAGCTTGAACAAGACCCAGCAATGGGTTACTACAAATAACAGAGAGTAAGTTCTTTCCGTGCACACATCAGGCTGTCTTTGTTACAGTTATTCAACTCTGCTGTCATCACACAATAGCCTCTGCAGACAAACAGAAACAAACAAGCATGGTGGTGTTCCCAGGGAACATTACTGGGCATTCTGGGACTCTCGGACTTCCCCCAGAACCTTGAATTTTGTAACACATTTATGTATTGTGGCATCTTTGTCTTCTTTTGATACTTTTCTGTCCATTGAAAATGTAAAACCTACTCTTGGGCTTTTGGGCAGTGGACTTTACCTGTCCTGATGTTAGAGACTCTCTCACTCCTAGTTACATGTTTCTTTCATGTTAAACTTCCAACTGTCTTTCTATAGAAGCCACACGCCCCTCCAACCAGCAGTTGACTCCAGGGTGAGGCTGCGGCGGCCGCTAAGGCCTCAGGGCTCTGCAGCCGGTTGCTCTGCTTGCAGTTCATTTTCCACTGAGGGTTTCTGCCCATTTCTGTTTTACCTGTTCTGCTGCCTTGGGTCTGGTGCGGAATGGACTCCCGGCCTGCAGTGAAGGTCACAAGAGGAGGTTTCGTTTCTCCATGACTGCAGGCTAATCCGTTTCTGGACGTCAGAAGCACTTTTCACAAGCCTTGCACGCTGTGCCATATGGAATATCGTTATGTGCTCCCCAGAGCTTCTGTCCCCGCCATCTGTCTGCAACTTCCTGTGTCGTTTCTCTGGCAGTGGGGGAGACGGCTATCAGAAGCGCCTCTATGAAGCAAGTTTGGAAAGCCTAATCCCAAACAACGTTAGCCTCTCAAGTTGGATGTAAACGTGTTTAAAGCAAATTAATAATGATCTGTACTTCAGGGCGCAGTTGAAAACTGCAAGTGTGTAATGCAATCCATCTTCGGAGTATGCCCAGGTGCTTCCAACGCTATGAAACTCTGATCAGAAAAATCCTCACTGTCTTCCACGTTAAGGACTCCGACGTTCCAGCACCTTGCCCTTCTGCCTCTGCTAGGCTTCCGTTCTCAAATATGCCCAAACGCTCCCAGCCCTCAAGGTTGCCCCACTGTTTGCTCATTTTGTATTTGTGTCCTGTCCTGTGATCTAACACATCTATCATTAGATGAATTTGTATTGCATTGACCCGAAAGGCTGACTTCCACTCTGCAAGTCTATGTCACATGTCCATGCGGTTGCAACGAAAAGATTTTGACTCAGAGAGGTCATTGTTCTTGGTTGCAAAGCCGTGAGCTTTGTTGTGTTCTCTTTGAGGTCACATATGGATGAAGATGAGGCAGGTAAGAATGCCCAGGGGAGAATAAAGGGCTTTGGCCTCTAAGTGAGGAGGGCTCAGTTTAAACCTCGGCTCTTTACAAACGCTAATGGAGAAAAACTCATCGGTTACCACCTCAGACCTACTGGTCTCTGTAAATCAGGAACAATAATCCTGCCTGATACTTCAAAAACCAGTGATGGAACTGAAGAAGATAATAGAAGACACAAATTCGTGAGTGAAAACTCACATGCAGATCTAGCATTTGCTCATTCATTTGCACATTTATACCCCTTAAGTCAAACCACTGGGGAACATACGTCTACAAAACAAAGAAATGATTGTTACAGGTAAACAAATGAGCCGCTCATAAAGGGAGGTTGCACCTGGTGGGCGTAAGAACCTGGCTGAAGCCAAGTTAAACGTGTAGGTTCTTGTGCTGATCCCAGACATTTTGTTGGGACAGACGTGGGATGGACATTTACCAATCATCAGGAGATTCTGATGTGAGTAGCCATTGGGCCAGACTTTAAGAACACCATCTTCTGGTTTAGTGAGAAAAGAGAAAATAAATAAATGATTTCTCACTGCCTTTAGTTCCCCAGGTATGTCTCTTGCCCTTTACTAAGTTGGGGCCCATGGGAACACTGTGAGGATGCAGGAAACTCAGGAAGAGATGAGGTCAAGGAGGTGTAGTGTGGTACCAGGGGGTGTGTGATCCTTCCCAGATGTTCCGTTCTCACAGTTAGTAATGCTCATTTTGACCTCTTAGAGAGCTGACATATTTGTTCGGAAGGAAGCAAGTCATGGCTTATTCAAGGTCCACACTTGTTTCTTTCCCTTGGAAACAACATCTGGAGACAAATGCCCGGAGAGTTGGAAAGTTGGCTCATCAGCTTGCTAGGTTTCCCGTTCACCATTGATCATCCCTAGGGTGTGGTCCAAGATGGTGGCGCAGCACCACTGGTGTAGCATTTTTCCGAGAGGACAGATGTAAGAAAAGGAGAACCCGCTGTCTCTGAAGGAGACGGCCTAAAACTTGCCGAGCCTGGGACTAGAGAAATGGCTCCACAGTTAAGAACGTTTGCTGCTTTTTTTTTTTTTTTAAGACTTATTTATTTATTATGTATACAGTGTTCTGTGTGCATGTATCCCTGCAGACCATAAGAGGGCACCAGATCTCACTACAGATGGTTGGGAGCCACCATGTGGTTGCTGGGAATTGAACTCAGGACCTTTGCAAGAACAGCCAGTGCTCTTAACCATCTGAGCCATCTCTACGACCCCATGTTTGCTGTTTGCGAGCCCTGGGGTATGGTTCTCAGTACCCACATCAGGTAGCTCAAAACTGTCTGTAACTCTAGTTCCAGGGGACCTGACCTCTTCTGCAGGCACTTCTGTACATGAGGTACATACACAATACATTCGCACAGGCCCACACACATACATGCAAAACTAAAAATTTTTTTTTTAAAGTTGCCAGGCCTTTTTGCTAATACCTCAAGGATCAAACTTAATGACCTTGGCTCCATGGGCTGCAAAGAGATGCAGAAAGACCTTTGTTATTCTTTAGATCATTCCAAGATCAAAATCAGTATTTCAATTAGGAAGGAATACTGAAGAAGGGATGCAGAGGCAGGCAGCTGGTCACTGCTGGCCCAGATGGGATCTGGGGTTGGGATGCCTGTTGCACTGGTCTGGGCTGCCAGCCACAATGATTCCAGATACTGCCTGCGGGTGAGACACAGCATGAGCTGATGTAAGAGAGAAAAGCCCTCCCAGGGTTGATGACAGGAGATCACAGCTCAGGAATGGCTGGGCCAGATCTCTTAGGTTTGTAGTGTCCGAGTGCCCTCCAGCCTTATCTCATGAGAAAGAGGGTCAGGCTGTGTGTGTGTGTGTGTGTGTGTGTGTGTGTGTGTGTGTGTGTTCCAAATTAGGGATTCGAGACCATCCCTGGAACCCTTGGCTGGTAGCTTGATTGCTAAAGGTTTTTTGTTTTCACTTCCCTGAGATGGAACTAATTCCTGGCAGCTGCCTCCCTCTGGGGCTCCTGACTCATCCAGTGGTGCGTGGGAATTGATATTAAACCTCTGGGTGAGACTCCGATGTAAATTGTTTTGGAAAAAGCAAATCTATCCAGGGTATGTTAAGGATTAATGAAGGCATTTGAATTATTTAAATCAGGTTCATGTACCTACAACTTTAATTTAAAATTTCCTATTAGCAGCTGATATGAATAATTAAAAATTCCCATTTAATGTGAGTTAAATCTCTCCCACTGAGTTTTTAATAAAACATTCAAACTATGAATATCTCAGCTTCTGCCTTCAGAAGCTGCTTGATTAATATAGCTCATTAACCCTAGACATCGTATCTCCCAAAGCCCATCATTTCTCTTGATGACTTGTCATCTCTTCCTTCTCCTCCTCCCCAGTTCTTCCTGCTCCTCTTCCTTTGTGTGTGTAGTTATAGTGTACGTGTGTGTGTGTGTGTGTGTGTGTGTGTGTGTGTGTAGTCATAGTGTACGTGTGTAGTCGTAGTGTATGTGTGCGAGTGTGTGTGTAGTCATAGTGTATGTGTGTGAGTGTGTATGAGTGTGTGTAGTCATAGTGTATGTGTGTGAGTGTGTGTGTGTGTGTGTGTGTGTGTGTGTGTGTAGGCAGGAGGCCAACATCCGGTGTCTTCCTTAGTCACTTTCTACCTTATTTTTTTGAGCCAGGATCTCTCTGTTAACTGGGAACCTGCCAGTTTGATCACACTGGCTGGCCGGAGCGCTCTTGGGAATCCTCCTGTCTCTGATTCTGCAATGTTGGGGTTATAGGCATATGGTGCCATGCACAGCTTTTTTGTTTTTGTTTTTGTTTTTGTTTTGTTTTTTAAATACAACACTGGGGGATCGAATTCCGGCCCTCATACTTGCACGGTAAGTACTTCCCTGACTAAGACTAAGCTGTCTCCCCAGCTCTCATCTCTTCTTTACATTAAATTCAAATATCTCCTTCCCCAGTGACGGGCATCCTGTTACACCTGAGGTGTGGCCGTACATGGTTGAAGAACACCGTGACCCAATGATTGACAGGCACTCTTTTTAGTGACTGTCGTCCTTCCAGGCCCCTCACGCTTCCTTAGCTCCTCACGCCAGGGGCATTAATAGCATGGTGCTCTCTAAGTTGCTCAGAGAACAGAAGCCGTGAGAAGGGAACTCCTGGGCTGGGGAGATGTTGGATCAGAAAAGTGGTGATGTATGCCTATAATCCCAGCACCAAGGAGGGAGAGTTACTCGGAGCCCTGGGCTCATTGGCCAGCCAGCCTGGCCTATTTGGTGAGTTCCAGGCCAGTGAGAAGCATACCCATGTAAATACACATATACATAAACATTTGTGTAGACACACACACACACACACACACACACACACACACACACACACACGAGTGTTCCTATGTCCACACACTCTTCTGTACCATATGTTCTCCCTTCTCTCCTGTCACAAGGAAAGATTATGTGCCCAGCTGCTGTTGAGATCAGGGGTGTCCCCTCAAAGACCATCTGTTAAAGGCTAACTCTCCAGCTTGGCACCGTTAGGAAGTTGTGAAACTCTTAAGAGGTGGAGTCTGTAGGGTTTGGGTTTTTGGGGAGTCAGCTTTCAGAGAGGATTGTGGGACATGGGTCCCCTCCTCTTTCTCTTTTTCTAATTGAAGAGCTTTGTTCTGCCATGTACCTCAGGTCCAAAAGCAACAGCACCAACCCAGCACGGAGTGAGACCTCTAAAATCGCAAGTCGAAACAAACCTTTTCTTATCATACGTTGATTATCACAAATATTTGGTTTAAGCACTGGAAAACTGGCACACCTGCCTGTGCCAACCTGAGTCCCTGTGTACCCCTCCCCACCCTTTCTGGCTTACTCCAGGACTTAGTTCCAGAAATTTTTTCCTTCTCCTGAACTGTTGAACTTGCCTCCCAAACCCTGAATCCTATCGGTGTGCAGGCCGGTTACTTATCTAAAATCCAAAACACATTCTTAATTGGCTCCACTTCCTCTCCAAGTGCTGAACCATTTCCTTCCATCTCTTCAAAGCAAATCTCTGTAGAAGAGTTCTAATCTCTAAAGTGTCTGATTACCAGGCCTTTGCCCCAACATTTCACTAGATCTGCTCCCTTTGACATCTAGCAGTAGCACAGACTACCTTCCCATCACATCCTCCACTGTTCCCAAAGCCAAGCTACCCCATCTGACCTTGTGTAGTGCCTGGGGCAAGCTGGGAAAGAGTTTGTCCAGCCAGTGTCTTTCCTCGGCATTATCTTCCCTGGAGATTCATTCACAGACCCCAACTCTACTGCTGTACTTTTAGTTTTTTAGCCTTTTTTTTTTTTTTTTTTCTGATGGTGCCATTGATAAAACTCAGGGCTTTGCATATGTTGGATGAGTGTTCTATCACTGAGCTGCAAAGTACATCTGTAGCTAGGACATACACTCGAGATCAGGGAGAAGAGACTCATGGGTTTTGAGGATTTCAGTCCACTGGTGCTCAGTCCGGTTGCCTTTGGGGCTGTGGCTAGGCACAATGTCACATCAGGGAGCACAGGGGAGAGGAGAGAGAGAGAGAAAGAGAGAGAGAGACCAATACCTCCGTCAAGAGCAAATTACAATGACAGGACTTACTTCCTCCTACTGGGGTCACTTCCATCCAAGAGATAGATTTCATCATCGCCCAGTAGCATCACAGGCTGGGGCCAGCCCTTCAACACACGAACCTTTGAAGCACATTCAAGAGCAAACTATAGGAACCCTTATCATCATCCTAGCTACCGTGATTCGCAGATTGACATAGTCCTTGTTTGTTTTGCCCACCCTAAGCTCTAAAGATAGATGTGTGAAGCTTTTCTATTTTTACCTCTATCCTCTATGCTTGGCGTAATGCCTAGCATATACTAGATGCTTCTTAAGCATACGTTAAACCCTTCACCCGTTAGAAGCTTCTGGAAATGTCCATGTGTATAGCTGACCCTTTAATCTAGATTTAATCAATTAAAGTGTATTTGGTTACTACCAGACATTAAAAGATTGGGAGTGTTTGCCATGCTCAAGTGGAGAGCAAATCTATGCATTATTTTAATTAAGAGCTTAGATTGTGCTAGGTAGTTGACATGATTATCTCTTTTAATCCTCCCCAAATGTATTAAAGAGGATATAAATCTTCTTTTATAGGAAAGGACAGAAGCTGAGGAAAATCATGTAAATGACCCAAGGATGTCTATCTGGTAGGTGACATCTGGTAGGCTGTCTTTTCAGACCGGCAGTCTCACTGGCTGAAAACTCAGCATTCGACATGCTATTTACATTAATCATTGCCAGGTTGGTCTGCTCAGAAACCAGCTGGGCAACCACATTCTCACTGTTTCCCTGAATGTAGTTCCCATGTACATATACACAGGCCTAAGAATCTCGGGAAACTGGAAATGGAGAGTTTGAGGTGTCGCTTTATTCCACTGATGACCAAGCTTAGTTTGCTTTCTGTTGCCATGATAAACACTATGACCAAACACAGCTTGGAGAAGAAATGGTTTATTTGGCTTACCTGGCCCAGTCTCGGTCCATCACTGAGGGCAGTCAGGGCAGGAACTCAAACAAGAACACAGACAGGAGCCATCAAAAAAGGCTGCGCAATGGCTTATACTCTATGGCTTGCTCAGTTTTCTTTCTTATACAACCCAGGGCCACCGCTCAGGGATGGCACTGCCCATACTTGGCTGGGTGCTTGCCAAGCACTATTGAGAAAATGCTTTACAGTCTTGCCCACAGGACAATCTGATTGGAACAGTGCTCGCTCTTCCCAAGTGACTGCAGTTGGTGTCAAGTTGACAAAAACTTACCAGCACAGCTCCTATGCATGCAAAACTCTGGACTGGGATTCATATGGAACGCTGATTGGTGAGAAATGCATCCAAATACCTTACCTTTAAAAGTTCCTCTTGTTCAAATTGTGCTCATTCATCAAAATCCAGCTCAAAATACAACCCTGGATATTAAGTCAAAAGCATATCCTCTGCACCATGGGACTAACCTTGAGAAAGTTCTGCAGTTCTCTGTGGCTACTGCATTACACTGACTGATTTACAGTGCCTTGGATGTGTCTCTTTCTCAAAGGTAGACTGGAAAACGGTGAGCAGGGACTGTGGTACCCAACCCTGTCTCCCACAGCACGGACAGCCAAGCTGGTTGATGTTTAAAGAATGAATTGTGGGTTTTCCTATGGCCTTTGTTCAGCTTTTGTTCACTCAAACCATGACTGCCAAGGACTGATCATAGGCTGGGCCCTGACCTAGATATAGACAGGAAAGAGCAGGCTGCTTTCCAAAGAGAGCCTGGAGGCAGACTCCAAGAACCTAATAAGTGAGCAACACTCTGCGGAGACTTCAAAGACAGATGCAAGCACAATCGAGCACCTCCTTTGCATCGGGCGTTCAGTGCCAGGCTACCTGGAAGAAGACTGATGGTGCCCGGGGATGACAAGGGAGCAGCTTCTTCAAGACTGAGCCTCAGAAGTCCGACGGAGGAGGCAGAAAATGCAGAGACCAGGAGGATAGGCCGCCTGGACAGCTCAATAAAGAGAGGGAAACTGACAGAATTAAGTGGAGAGCCAGCCTACGGCAGCTTCAGGGCTAGAGTGCTTGACTACCATCTACAAGGGCTTGAGTTTCATTCCAGTAAGTGCTTGTGAATATATGCATATGTGCACACACACACACACACACACACACACTACTGCCTCCATCACCACCGTCAAATGCTGATGGAACACGGTTAGCCAGAAAGGAGATGTGCAATAGCTGATAAAGAGCTGTTTCTCAAAAGTAAGTTAACTTATTGCACACCTCATCACATGGTAAGGAATATATATATATATATATATATATATATATATATATATATATATAATATACATATATATTTTAAAAATAGGTATGGTGCTCAGGCTGTCTTAGATCTCACAATCCTCCTGCCTCAAGCCCCCCCACCCACCCACCCACGGCACTGAGATTATAGGCATGTATCACCATGCCTGGCACTTTATTTTATTTACTTTTTTATGCCTGGCATTTTAAAGAGAGGTTTTTCCCTGCTCCATGATATCAGAGAACTTAATACTAAGATGCTTATACAATAGCTAGTTTGTCTATTAGCAGGAACAGGACCCAGCGTATCCTTGATGTGCACCTTGCCCCAAATGTCATTTCATACAGTCTCTCCAGATTTCACTGAAGGGGTCGGTGAAAATAGTGGAAATTAATACAAACTTCCTTTACTGTGCCTGAAAATTCAGCAGATTAGTAGTGTGGGATTCATTGGACTTTTTAAAAAGTCCTTTAATCATGGTTTAAAAGGCACTGAAATATAAACCAGGAAGCAGCTCAGCTATAGTCACCTAAAGAGGAAGAGTAGGACTTTGGCCCAGAAGCTGGATGGAAAAATATAAACACACGTTAAAAAGTAATTCATTCGCCTGCAGGGAGGGGAGGATGCTTGGAGAAGTGCTGCAGAGCCTTCTCTTTTGTGTAAGTTCTGCTCTGGGATCAGCAAGCAGGCCCAGGCAAATCCAGGCTGTGTCACACAGTTCTGTTCGATACTGTAAAAGATTCAGCTCACACTGATCCATGCTGAGCCTGGGCGTGACTACTCCATCGGCACTCTGCTGGCTGGGCTGTAGGAACAAAGTACCAAAACTGGTGGGGTAACAGCAACAGAGTGCGTCTCTCATCATTCTTGGGGGCTGGGAAGTTCAAGACCACCCGCCAGCAGGTGTGGTATTGGAGAGTCCTTGCTTTTGTGTCCTTGATGGTACGAAGAGGTGAGCAAGATCCCCAGACCTCTTCATGAAGACACTTATCTCACTCATGAGGGCTCCACCCTCCTGATCTGCTCACTTCCCTGGTCCTCCACCTCAAAATACCGTCATAGTGGAATTAGAATTTCAACCTAAGAAATGTTGAGGAGACAGAAACATGGAATCTGTTGCAAAGTGGTGAATAGATGTTGAGTTGTGTTTCAAGTTAGACTTTGCATTTTGAGTTGAGGAGAACCTTCAAGACTATAGGCCCAGAGCAAACAATGAATTATCCCAGCCACACAGGCATTTGGTCAACATAGAATTCCAACTCAAAATTCTGTTTGCTGTACTAGAGATGTATAGCTCAGTGGTAGAATGCTTGCTTAACATGCTCAAGGCCTTGGAACAAACACACTTTTTTTTGTCATCATAAGTTATAAATATAAATGCTTAAACTGGATGTAAAGGCAATAGCCACCATCATCTTTTCAAGGTAATGTCTGGAATATTCTAGAAAAGCTTTATGGTAAGAAAGCAAAATTTCAGTGGAGGGGACATTCTCATAACTGCAGGGTGCTAGCTAGTGGCTAAGTTGAACCTTTCTTTAAGTTCTATTTACTTGTTTATTTGTTGAGACAGAGTCTCACTCTGCGGCCCTGGCTGGCTTAGAACTAGTTATGAAGACCCTGTTGGCCCCGTACTCACAGAGCATCACCTGCTTCTGCCTCCTAATTGTGAGGATTATATGTGTCACCGCCCTGGCCAAATTATCTATTTTTAAAGGCAGTACTTTTAAGATAATTTGTAATTCATGTTTTACAGATTTGTAACGGTATAGAAAATAGAAAGGGGGCTGGAGAGATGGCTCAGTAGTTAAGAGCACAGACTGCTCTTCTAGAGGACCTGGGTTCAATTCCCAGGACCCATATGGCAGCTCACAACTGTCTGTAACCCCAAGATCTGACACCCCCACACAGATATACATGCAGGCAAAACATAACGCACATAAAATTTAAAAAAAAGAAAGTCCATGAAACAAGCTTTAAAAAAAAAAAGAAAGAAAGAAAATAGAATCTCAGTGTTAGAAGATATTTGATAAATTTTTGTTTCTGGTGCTTATAAGCTCTGTTACCTAAGGAAACACCTTACCATCTCAGACTTAAATCTCTAAGATGAAAGTAATCTTGATACTTATTAGAATGATGTCACCAAGTCACTGGCAAAGCCATGAGAGTGCCAGAATCCAACTGAGGACTATTTTAATATCCACAAGTGACATGAATCTAGAAAGGAATAAATAAATCATAGCCATAGAATTTAAGGGCTTTTATCTTAGTAAGAAGATGTTAGAATATTCAGAGCTAGAAAAATAAAAATACTTAAAAGAGATCAATGTGAGGGGGTTTGCTTTTTTTTAAAAAAAGGTTTTAATTATGCTTATATATTTCTCTGTGTATGTGTGTGTGTGTGTGTGTGTGTGTGTGTGTGTGTGTGTGTGTGTGTGTGAGAGAGAGAGAGAGAGAGAGAGAGAGAGAGAGAGAGAGAGAGCATATGTGTTCATGCCACAGCACTACAACTGGTGAGAGTCAATTCTCTCCTACCATATGGATCCCACAGGTCCACAGGTCAAAGGTCAGCAGGCTTAAAGAGCCTTTAGTCTTTATTCTCTGAGTCATCTTGCCAGTCTAAGGTGGGTTTTTTTTTTTTTGGGGGGGAGGACATAGTTGAGAATTAGGTGATATATAAACTGAGTCCAACCAAATTACACAGGACGGTTCCCCTGGCTTTTGTGCCCCCTCCCCCAACTTGAAGCTGTGGAGGTCACTAGTTCAGAAACTTCAAATAGCATCAGTGAAAAGAAAGAAAGAAAAAAAAAAGAAAAATAAGAAAGGAGAATATCTGTCCCATCTGGGTCACCACCAGCTGAGTCCACAGATCAGCCAGGCCATTTTATAAGCTTAAGCAAGCAGAGGAGCAACTTCAAATTGTCCTAAAAAAGATAGCCACTTTGTCCCTGCAAGTTATAGACAGCAGAGACATTTTTAGTGCTA
This sequence comes from Peromyscus eremicus, assembly GCF_949786415.1. NCBI lineage: Eukaryota > Metazoa > Chordata > Mammalia > Rodentia > Cricetidae > Peromyscus > Peromyscus eremicus. The sequence goes on along the minus strand of NC_081426.1, from coordinate 56,484,495 downwards.
AGTGTCATGTGGGTGGGCAGCGCCCCCTTTACCAGGGTTCCTATGAGGAGGAGAGAGGGATAAGAAAACATTAGGTAGAAAGATAGCAAAGAGGAGAAAGACAGAAACACAGGATAGCTTCGGGAGGTCCTGGGTCACTAGCCAATGGTCCCTTCTGCCTCTTCAAAAGGGCTTTTTATAACCATGCCAAGAGGAGGGGCAAAAGACCTCCCCTTGCTAGATCAAAGCACACCGTACAGCCAAGCGCAGACCCTTCCAAACACCTGGTAATCACTCCCGTGGTCAGATCATCCCCTTATGCAGCCCTGCTGGGTAGAGCAAGCTCAGATTCTATGACCCTGAGTAATTTGGGCCTCCACAGTGTCTCTCATCTCTGGGAAGACTTCAAGTGAAAAAGAGAAATGCTCAGGAGAATGAAGTTCTTCACCGTGGTCCGCTCCCTGCGCCTAACAGCGCACTGCCACAGGCACGGTGATTCAGAAAGAGGTTTACTTGGGACTATGGCACTGATGACAGCCATCTTCCTGGAAGATGCCTGATGCAGCATGGGACATTGTAAGTATGTAAGTCCTAGACTCTCTATGTCATCTTATAAAGCTGCCAGTATCCGGTTGTGGAGCCCTCACCTTGGTGACCCTATGCCGTCCAAATCCCCCATTAAAGCCTCAGTTCTAAACATCATAGATTGAATTTCCATCCTCTCAATGTGTCACAATGGGCATGCAATGCCAGTGTGTTTCACATTATGATTTCAATACGGAAGAGTCAATGTGTATTTGGGAGAACAACTCATAACCCTGACTCTGTCTTTCGGTTGGAGTGATTTCCCATGGTTCCCTGGAAGGGTAAGAGCTTTAGCATTAGATTTGAATCAGCATGGGAGTCAACCTGGCCACCACTTTTTTCTTTGAGCTGTGATCTGCCATAGAGTCCTAAGAATGCCGTTAAGACTCAGTTTTCCTATCTCTAGGATGCTGGCTATCTGACAGTACCACTGGGAATGCAACAACGTGGGTAGAAAGAATGTCATTCTGGAACAAATGCCTTAAACCCAGTGTCACATTTACTATGCTCTTGGAGTCTGTGGCTTGGGAATTCAAGAACAGCATGGGGGAGACAGCTTCTGTGTCATGTCTGTGCCGTCGGCTGCAGTGACTCGTACTCACGGCTGAGGTGGCTGAGCAATGACCTCAGCTAGGGCTGTTGACTGGAGTGCCAACCTCTCCATGTCTCTTGGGCTTCCTCAGTGCGAGGCAACCCCAAGGGAGTGAAACTTCTTACTGGCAGCTCACGGCTATGGGCTAACATCAAAAGCTACTCTGGCACTTTAAAATACAGCCCAAATTCTTGGCATGTCTTCTATCAAATATGAGGCTTTGTAGTCTTCCTGGAAGACTCCAAAAGTCTGTCATTGCACATGAGTCAAATGCTTGGAGGAGGAGCGACAGAAGGAAGGGCCAGAATTACTTGAGATGGTCAGTGTATGTACTAAAGACTTCAAGATTACGCTCTGGGTTTCTAATTGTGCTTGAGTCATAACGACTCTTGGGTTGGTCTGTTCTAAATCTCCCTGCCCCTCCCATCCTATAGCTTCTGCCTTTTAGGCACTTTCTGCTTTGCCCTGGCCGGGAATGCCATTGGCAAGCTCCATTCCTGTGATGTCTGGGTTTTAGTCTTCCTGAGCCACACAAGCTCTCAGCCACCACTCTAACGCCTTTCTGTTTTCAGCTCAGACTGTCTGTTTTCTTCTGAGTCCATGGTGATGGGAAAGTACGGAGCACAGGAAACTTCGGAGATGTATGCGCAAAGGCAGGGTGTTGATGGGGGAGGGTAGATTGCTTAGCATTCCCTATAAGGTTAGCACTAAATAAAACTGTGTATATGGCCGGGCGGTGGCGGCGCACGCCTTTAATCCCAGCACTCGGGAGGCAGAGCCAGGAGGATCTCTGTGAGTTCGAGGCCGGCCTGGGCTACCAAGTGAGTTCCAGGAAAGGCGCAAAGCTACACAGAGAAACCCTGTCTCGAAAAAAACAAAACAAAACAAAACAAAAAAAACAAAAAACTGTGTATATGGCCGAGCAGTGGTGGCACACGCCCTTAGTCCCAGCACTCCGGAGGCAGAGCCAGGCAGATCTCTGTGAGGTCGAGGCCAGCCTGGTCTACAGAGCGAGATCCAGGACATGCACCAAAGCTACACAAGACAAACCCTGTCTTGAAAAACCAAACACAAAACTAAACTGTGTATTTGTTTCTTAAGGCATAAAATATCCCGAAGACACTGGAAAAAATTTTTTTAAAGTTCTACATATGCATATTCAAATGTGTTTATGCAAATACATTAAGAAAAGTGTGTATGGGGGTCTCCTTGAGTAGGCCTGTTGGCCTTGAACTCACGATCTTGCAGCCTCAGCCTCCCAAGTGTATCATTCACTCTCTTCTTCTTCTGGAAGGCATGGCTAGTTTGCAGCACTAGCCACTTAGCCCTTAAATGACATTCCTTTTGTGTAGCTAGAGTTTTCCTGCCTGGCCCACAGTCAGGACAAATCTCTCTCACCTGCCAGTCCCCACAGCCGCTCAGATTCGACCAAGTAAACACAGAGAGACTTATATTGGTTACAAACTGTATGGCTGTGGCAGGCTTCTTGCTAACTGTTCTTATATCTTAAATTAATCCATTTCCATTAATCTATACCTTGCCACATGGCTTGTGGCTTACCGGCATCTTCACATGTTGTTTCTCATCATGGCAGCTGGCAGTGTCTCTCTGACTCAGCCTTCCACTTCCCAGCTTTATTCTCCTCCTTGTCCTGCTATACTTCCTGCCTGGCCACTGGCCAATCAGTGATTTATTTATTGACCAATCAGCAACACATTTGCCATACAGACCATCCCACAGCACTTCTGCGGATTATTAAACGACCCAATAGCTTCCAACGATTTATGTATTTCCCTCTCTGCCTACTAAAGTACGACCTTCTGACTAGGGTAGAGGACAGTGAGAATGTGGCTAAATGAGGCCACGGGCATTCGGCACCTGCCTCTGTCTCCTGACCCTGATCACCCGCAGCATTCATGCTGGAGAGATAGTTCAGCAGGTAAGAGCACTGGCTGCTCGTACAGAGGACCTGGGTTTGATTCCCGGCACTCAAATGGCTGCTCACAACCATCTGCAACGCCAGTTCCAGAGGATCTGATGCCCTCTCCTGGCCTCCAAGGGCACCAGACCTGCATGGGGTGCAAACATACATGCTGGCAAAAAGGCTCATCATATAAAATAAAACAACGGTGTTTTGTTTGTAAAAGATGATTGTGTTTAGGAAGCTGCGAGAGGAGGACCGTTGCAAATTTCAGATCAGTCGGGGCTACATAGAAAGACCCCTGTCTGAAATTTTAATTTCCTCTTCAAACGTGAGGATTGCTTGTCTGAAACAACCGGGAGACAGAGTGGGTGAGTCTGCAAACCTGCCCGACACCTGAGGACCAGCTGACCCCTGCCATGTCCCAGGGCCCTCCATGTCACTGACTGAGTGATGGAGAAGCCTAGATTTCAGTAGGAACCTTTCCCTTTTTTAGTGCTTTTTTTTTTTGCATCCTCTTGGCATGCGTCTGTTTTACCTCCCAGCCTTCTAAGCGCCTGCATTTTGAGTTCTCATCCTTTTCTTTAATTTTTGTGGGAATGATAGTGGAACTTCCCGAAGTCTACACATATCCCCAATCCTGTGGACTTTTAGATGCAATCTCTCGGTTTGAGGTTAGGTCTGTCAGGCACTTTCCACGCCCCATTTTTCTCTGGAAGCCACACAGTGAGTCAGAACGAAGCCATTTGGGCACCTCTCCCTAAACTGGATATGCAGGAGAGCTAAGTGTTCGCGTTTGTTCCGCTGAGGGGAGGGACTGCTCAGGCTGAAGACAAACCCTTGCGCTGCTGGGAGACTTGGAGAAGCTGTGTTTGTTGGAGTTCAGAGACGCGGCTGGGAATGCACCGGAGGGAGAAGCTGGAGAGCATGTGTGGTGTTGCTCGTTTTTTGGCTCTTTCAGGGGGCCCCCCCACCCAGCTCCCAAATAAATCACACAGAGGCTTATTCTTAATTATGAATGTCCAGCCTTAGCTTGGCTTATTTCTAGCCAGTTTTCCTTAACTTACATTATCCCATCTACCTTTTCCCTCTGGGCTTCTCCCGTTCTCTTACTTCTGTAAATCTTACTCTTACTCCGTGGCTTGCTGTGTAGTTGGGTGACTGGTTCCTGATGTCTTCCTCATTCTCTGGCTCCTAGACCTCTCCTCCCAGATTTCTCCCTCCATCTATTCTCGCTGCCCGCCAGTCTCTCCTTTTTCTCTCTCCTGCCTCACAGTTGGCCGTTCAGCTCTTTACTAGAACATCGGGTGTTTTAGACAGGCACAGTAACACAGCTTCACAGAGTGAAACAAATGCAACATAGACAAAAGTAACCCACCTTAAAATAATATTCTACAACATGTGTGGAGCTAACAGTTAATAGAAGAGTGTACTAAGCTTGCCAGGAACCTCCACATAAAACTTCTAGGATCTTTTTGTTTGTTTCTTTACCTTTTACTTTAGAGCAATTCTGAGTTTGCAGAAAAGTTGTGAAACCATACAGAAAGTTCCCATATGTTCTAGCCTGCACCCACTTTCCAGTTACCAACCTTGAACATTCGTACATTTGCCACAAGCAATGAGCTTATATTATCATATTATTATTAATTAAAGACTGTACTTCAGTTACATTTTCTTAGTCATTGTACTTTTCCTAATCCCATTTAATAGCCTTTTTCTGTTCAGAATCCCATTGAGGGCACCACAGTATGTTCAGCTGTCAGATATCTTTAGGGTTCTTGCTTGTGATAGTTTCTTTATATTTCTTTGTATTTATTGTTGTTGCGTATATGTATAATTGGGGTGGGGTGTGCATGTGAAGTTGAGAGGTGAACTTTACAGGGTTGATTCTCTAAATTTATAAACACCAGTATGAGTTCTTGAATGTTTATTTCATGCTGTGGGTTATAGATCATTATTACTTTACTTATTTTGGTACCCCAATTTGCCCCATCTTTGACTCTTTTAAAAAAACCTTCAGTTGGTTCTTGTGTCCATGTGACATCTCAACTATGTGCGCATGCGTGAGTTACAGCTTTCTTACTTTCTAGTGGTACTAAATACACCGGGATCATTTTATCTCCAATTCAGTCCTGGCCTTAACCAATGCTTCCTGATTCTGTTATTAGAAAGTATGGTTTGATGGACTTGGTGCTGTTGGGATGCCTGTGTTTCTATGTTCCCTCAGCTGACAGACCACAGTGACGTTAACTATGTCTACTGACTCACCTAGGAGGAATATGCATTCAGCTGTCTGCTGTGCTTTGAAAGCCCACTTTAGTTCAGGCTGAAACGGAATCGCTGTTTGAACAGTGTTGAGAGGTGATTAGGCCCTCATGGAAGGAAGTGTTACTCTTATCAAAGGGCAATTTGGGCTCTCTCTTGCCCGCTCACTCTGCCTTCCAACACATAATGGTACAGCTAGGAGTCCTTTGCCAGATGGGAGACCTCCGTATTGGACTTCAAAGCCTCCTCAACTGCAAGCCAGTCATCTGCTGGTTGTAAAGCAGCAGCCGTGAACACTTCGCTACGGCAGCACAAAGCCAACAAGACACTGCCTGTACAAAATGAAACATAAATTAAAACTTGTTCTCTGGGACTCTAATCCATTCCCACATGGGCGTTCCTATTCTCTCCTCCTGGATTATTTACGTCGACCATCCAGCAGCAAGGAGCCAAACATTATTAAATTGTACCCCCTCGGTATGCACAAATAGCAGCAGTAGAATTTTAGGCCCAGTGGGAAATGTCCTTATGCAGAACAGTGTTCATGGGCAGTTTCCTCCATGGTTAATCTCAGACTCTTTTCATAAAGTGTCTGGGTCAGCAAACCATCCCTATCCTGGAGGAAAATGGTTTCATTATTTACAATAGAGACATCGGCACGTTCTTCACTTCATCCCAGAGACGACTCCTATCCAAATGATGTTGTAGGGGCTGGCAGGATGGCTCAGTGGATAAAGGTACTTACTCCACAAGCTTGGGGACCTAAGTCCAATCCCACAAACAGAAAAGTGGATGGAGAGAACTGATGCTACAAAGTTGCCATCTCGCCGGGCGGTGGTGGCGCACACCTTTAATCCCAGCACTCGGGAGGCAGAGCCAGGCGGATCTCTGTGAGTTCGAGGCCAGCCTGGTCTACCAAGTGAGTTCCAGGAAAGGCGCAAAGCTACACAGAGAAATCCTGTCTCGAAAAACCAAAAAAAAAAAAAAAGTTGCCATCTCACCTCTACATACATGTTGTGGCATGTGGACCCCTATGCACACTTCATGCACACATGTTGTTAATAATAATAATAATAATAATAATAATAATATTATATATGTTTCAGAATCACATATATCCAGGTTGATTCTTTGTGCTGTTCACTGCTTTGAGTCTTGACAAATGCACAGTACCATGCATCCACCATGATGGTATGAAGTGGATGACTGTGCTGACCTAACAAACCCTCCTGTGCTTCACATGTTTGGTTCTCCACTCCCCAACCCATGGCGCATACTGCTCCTTTGTTTTATGTTTGACCACGTTTTCTCTTTTTTGAGACAAGGCCTAACTCTGTTGGCCTGAAACTTCCTATATACCGCAGGTTGACCTTGAACTCGTGGCTACCCTCCTGCCATATTCTCCAAATGCTAGGATTATAGGCACAAGCCCCTATGCCAGGCTCCCACTGCTGTTTGTAGCAGGCTTCTGTCTCTCCTTTCTAGAAGATACAAGGAGTGTGTTGGAATGTGAATGTGACTGAGAAACAGTGACACTATGGGGGAACCAGAGAGGTGTGACCCAGGATTCTATTTATGTGACAAAACAGGATGGAACTCAGTTATTCTTGAGGCATCATTTTATGTCACATTGACTTAAAACAACTTTTTTTGAATGCTTTCTTTGTGCTAGATACAATGAAGAAGAAGATGGTCCTTTAAAAAAGATTAATTTGTTCATTTATTATTTTGTGTGTGTGTGTGTGTGTGCGTGCGTGCCTGCATGAATTCATGTATAGCACATGCATGCAGGAGCTCTCAGAGGCCAGAAGAGGGTGTCAGATCCCCTGAATCTGGAGTGACAGGTGGTTGTGAACCACCATGTGAATGCTGGGTACCAAACCTGAGTCTTCTACAAGAGCAGTGAGTACTGCTCCGAACTGTGGAGACACTTCTCCAACCCCAAGACAGTCTTCTAGAACATGTATTTATTAGAATATATATCTTATTTTGCAAGCAGAGAAAAGATGGAAAAAAAAAAACCAATGAAGAGAAGTCTATCTCAGCTCAGCAGAAGGCATGTGATTGATTTTCTGCTTAAGACCATGAGTGAGTTTGGAACTATCTTAGATAGTTCCAGAGGATTCACAGAGGTCATTGACCTAAATGTTTGCCATGGTGAGGCCAATCTTCCCAGGAAGCACTCCTGACCTCAGATGTAGCCTCAGATGTAGCCTGACACCCCATCCTTTCTGCCCTTTGCCTCTAGCCAAATCAGTTACCCTGAGGTCAAGCCATGGTGGGCTAGAATACTTGTGCTTTCCACCAAGCTCTGGATCCCCGCCCAGCACCAGAGCGTCCTCTCCTGAGATTCTTCAGGGCTGCTTACAGATCCATCCATACCGTGCTCCTTTCCGGTGTTGCCTGAAGGACCATGCATGACATGGAAGAGCAAAACTCAATCCAGTCTGCTTCAGGGCTACCAAGGACCTTTGCCAGGAATCAGCAGAAGGCCATTAGCCAGAAGGGTTTTCCTGTTCTTCGTCTGTAAGTTTCCATACCCACCCCAGCCTCTGGACCCCTGGGGCAAGTGCAGTTTGCCACTCTGGTTGGGAAGCTGGAGTTTCATCACAAAAAGGAAACTGGTAACATTTCTTAACAACCGGCCTTCATGGCCGGAAGCTAGAGACTGTCTTTAGTGTTTTTGTCTCTTGATGGATAGAGACCCAAGGGTGAGGCCCTGTTTACAGGTCCCTTCCTACTCAGCTCTGTAATTTATGGCCCTCATAAAGAATTGCCTGAGCTCCACAAAGGTCAGCACAGTGGGACTGGATCATGAGGACTTTGTCCATTCCCTCATTAGCTGACCATGTCCATAGGGTAAGAGGGAAGGCTCTTACTCCTATAAATTAGACAGACCTATCCACCAGGAGGGTGGTCCTTCTTGAGAACTCAGAGAGCATGCATGGGTGGTTCTGTTTCCAGTTGTCTCCTCATTTGCAGGCATTAATGTCACCCACCACCACCACCACCACCACACACCACCATCCTCACCACCACCATCACTATAACCATCACTACCACCACCACCACCACCACCACCACCACCACCATCATCACCACCACCCCACCCCTGTCTCCACTTCAGGTTCCTGGTCTCTAAGTAAGAATAATCCCACCAGCCGTTTAAAACCTTTAGAATACAAATACAATAAATGCTGAAAAATATTTACAATTAAAAGCTTGTGGGTGTGGCTCAGTGGTAGATACTTGCTTAGCTTGCACTTAGCCCTGAATTTGACTCCCAGCAACACACACACACACACACACACACACACACACACACACACACACACAGGGGGGTGTTATTAAGTTGTTATCATGAGTTGTTAAATAGTATTTAGTATGTGCTTCTTCTAGCCCCTTTCCATTCATTCTATAATTCAACGGTGGCACAACTTTACAAGCCATTATTACTAGCAATTTAAGGACAGGGCAGCGAGTTAGAGAAGTTTAGCAGCTTGCCCAGAGATGCCAGAATTAACAGAACTGGCAGGGAATTTTGTTTTATTTTGGTTGGTTGGGTTGAAACAGGGTCTGGAGGTGACTTGAAGTCCTTGCCCTCAGCTATTCTCGGAGTAGATATTGCACAGACGTGAACACTCTTGGATGCTGGCACTCACTCCATCAGAAAGTGTCATCGGGAGGGTCTCAAAGGACCCTCACATAACTGTCACCTAAGTTAAGAGTAGTTTTTTGACATCACTGATTTTATGAAGCATTCTGAATTTAAAGAGCATCATATGTGAAAAATGAATGTGTATGTGGAGTTGATAAAAAAAAATCAGTAGGAGCAAAGAAGAAGCATAGCCTTTCCCCACCATGTTCTATGAGTTGGGTATAGAAGTTTTTACATACATGTGTGTGATGTATGTATGTCACATGTGGGTGCCAGGCTTTTTCTTTTGGGCTACCAACCAACTCCAAAATCTTGACCAAGGACTTATTATTGGTTTGAATGCTCGGCCTAGCTTAGGCACATTTCTGGCTAGCTCTTTTTCTTCTTTTTTTTTTTTAACTTAAATTAACCTGTTTCTCTTTATCTACCTTTTGCCTCAGGGCTTCTTCCCTTTCTTTCTTCTGTCTATCTCACTTTCCCTGATTCTTTATGGCTGGCTTCTTGCCCCGGCATGTCCCTTCTCCTCTTTTCCTCTTTCTCTTGTTCTTTCTTTTCCCAGCCTAGATTTCCCCTCCTATTTATTCTCTCTGCCTGCCAGCTCCGCCTATCCTTTCTCTGCCTAGCTATTGGCTGTTCAGCTCTTTATTAGACCAATCAGGTGCCTTAGGCAGGTAAGGTGAAATAGCAACACATCTTTACACAGTTAAACAAATGCAGCATAGTTAAAATAATAACACGTGGGTTTTTTGTTTTTAGTTGGTTTTTGGTATTTTAAACTTGCTTTTTATTTATTCTCTGTGTCTTTCACATCATGCATCTCGATCCCATTCATTTCCCCCAACCCTTTGTATCTGTCCTCTGCCCTTGCAACTGCCCCTAATAAAATAAAATTTAAGAGAGATTGAAAAAAGGAAAAAAATCTCATCCTGAAAGCTGTAGTGTGACATGGTGAGTTACACAATAGACCCTTTTATCCCTATATCCTTATGTACCGGTGTTCATTTCTAAGAGTCATTGGTCTGGTTCGAGGCCTCTGGTTTTCTGCGACACTATCAATACTGGGCCCTCACTGGGATTCCTCTTGGATATCCTGTTGTTGCCCTGTGTCATGGAGATTCTGTTGCTTCGGATCTGCAGGATATGCCTCCTTCACGTGCTCCAGGAGATTATGGGTGGGGTGGGTCAACTCATAACCCTGGTTCTGGACCTGGATAGTTGATGGGTTGGTCAGCCCGCCAGCTCTCCCCGTCTTCATCACCAGGATGAGCTCTCCAGCATTGCCCTGGCCAGTTCAGCCCTTGCAGTGATAAACAAGGAGCAGGACCAGTTCTCCTGCTTACACATCCTCAGGGGCAACTCTCCCACACATACACCTTCAGGGCCAGCTCTACTGTGCTGCCCAGTAAGTACTGTAGCTGGTGAGGGGCAGGGACATCTCCCCTGCTCCTATGACCTCAGGGCCAGCTCTCCCACCTACCACAGGCAGCAAGGGGGGGGGAGGGCGGTGGGCGGGGAGGGGGGGCGGGGGGCATCTCTCCTTTGCCCACATCACCATATGGCAGATGAGGAGCTGGGTCAGCTCTCCCAAATGCTCACATTCTCAGGGCCGGTTCACCTGCACCCTTATCAACAGGGTCAGCTCTACTGTGCTGCCCAGTCAAGGTGCAGGGCCCGCTTTCCCAAGTGCTGCAGCTGGTAAGGGGAGGGTCAGCTCTCTTCTTGCCCGCTACCTGTGACAGGGGCAATGGAGTGAAAGCATCTTTCCCTCACCCTCACTATTACATGGCAATGAGGGGGTGTGGCCAGCTACCCCACTCTCACACCCTCAGGGCCAGCTCACCCACACCTCTGCCAACAGGGTCAGCTCCACTGTGTTGTCCAGGCAAGGAGCAGGCCCCCCTTTCTTGAGTACTGCAACTGGTAAGGAGGAGGGTCTGCTCCTTGTCTGTCACAGGCAGTGAGTGGGGAGGGACAAGGGGGGGCATCTCTCCCCAACTCACACTGCTGCATGACAGACTGACTAGTCGTGGGGACAGCTCTTCCACACTCACAACTTCGTGGCTGGCTCATCCACACCTCTGCCAACAAGGCTGGCTCTATTGTGTGGCCCAGGCTAGGTGCCGGGCTCACTTCCTGAGTGTTGCAGCTGGTAAAGGGGAGGATCAGCTCCCTCCGTGATCAGCTGGAAGTCTAGGGGCAAGGGCGGGGGAGGGCATCTTTCCCTTGCCCCCACCACCACACTGCAGACGAGGGAGGTGGTACCAGCTATGCCCCTCCCATTTTCTCAGGACTGGCTCACCCATGCCCCCGTCTACAGGGTTGACTCTACTGTGCTGCCCAGGCAAGGCGCAGGGCCTGTTCTCCCAAGTGCAGCAGCTGGTGAGGGGTTGGGTCAGGCTCCCCACCTACTGCAGGTGTTGAAGGGTGAGGGGAGGGAGGCATCTTTTCCTCATCCATGCCACCACATGGCAGATGAGGGGTGCAACCTGCTCTCCCATTCTCATGCCCTCAGGGCTAGCTCGCTCATGCTCTTGTGAACAGGGTCAGCTCTATTATGCTGCCCAGGTGTGGTGTAGGACCCTCTCTCCTGAGTGCTTCAGCCGTGAGGGGCAGGACCAATTCTTCCTAGAGTTGCAGCCAGTGAGGGGTGCAGCCAACTATGTAGAGCCCTAGCCTCTCGGCCTTCGGTGGTTTTAGGAGACTCTGACATCAACACAGATCATGGCTGCATCAGGGCCATGAACACCGACATGGGCCCCAGCAGCATCCCAGGCCAAACATCACCATGGCCCTGGGCAACAATTAAGTCACCGACCTCAGCCAGCTCCTCGCCACTTTCACCTCTTCAGATGTGCCCCGTCCACAGGAAATGAACCATTCTGTCTCTCTCTCTCTCCCATACCACACCATACATTTGCTCGCCATAATAATGCCCATCTTCCTGGGGCTGAAAGGGTCCAGGCGGACCTGTGTTTTCTCCTCAAAGCCAGGGTCGGTCTACCGTCTACCTTGATCTGCATGTGGTTCTCTCTGTCTCTCTGTCTCTGTCTCTGTCTCTCTCTCTCTTCTCTTTCTCTCTCTCCTCTCTCTCTCTTTCTCTCTCTCTCTTTCTCTCTCTCTGTCTCTGTCTGTCTCTTTCTCTGTCTCTCTTTGTTTCTCTCTGTCTGTCTCTCTCTCTCTCTTAAGACAGAGTTTCTTTGTGTAGCACTGGCTGTCCTGGAACTCTCTCTGTAGACCAGGCTGGCCTCAGACTCATAGAAGTCCATTTGCCTCTGCCTACTGAGTGCTGGGATTAAAGGCATGTGCCACCACCGCCTGGCTTCACACACGTATTTTTATCGGGCTTGAGATTAAACCCAGGGCATCATGAGTGCTAGGCAAACATTCTGTTGATGAGCTACATCAGGCATGTGCGTACACACACACACACACACACACACACACACACACACACACACAGTACCACCTAGCCTCTAGGATTTCAGATCATACTTTTAAGGCATTTGGTTATCATAACTAATCTCCGAGGTAAGCGCCTTTATTATTTGTATTTTCTGGGTGAGGAAATAGACAAAGAGAAGTGAAAGAACTCGCTTTGGTCCTAGAGCAGAAGGTTCAGAGTTGCCTTCCAGACATGTTGCTCTAAAGCCCACACTCCTGAGCCACCATGACCCTTTGGCACCATAGGAATCAAACACACAGATATAGAAAGCCTTGAAGATGGAAAGTGTGATCCAACACATCCCAGAGGCCAGGCTGTGCAGAATGGTGTGTGTGTGTGTGTGTGGGGGGGGGGGTTCAGCTTGACCGGGGGATAAAGAAGAAAGTAAAAGTTGACTAGGAACCCAAGTTGTGTGTGTTTCCATTAGTGTGAAACACCACAGAAGTTTTCTCAATGGGGGCTTTGGCACATTTCTCCTAGATAAGTAAATCCACTATGAAAGTTTATATTAATTCATTTAATTAAATGACCATAATGTTAGACAACCAATGAGTAATTGTAAGTATTCTTGCAGAAGGAAATGGAATAAACAATCAATCAGAAATGTATTCTGGATGTTTTTGTGTGGAGATGTTACAGTATGAGTTTTTATTGTCTCATCTTCATTTTAATTATTTTACGTTTTTCTAACCAAAAATGAGTTCCTCATCTTTGCAGTCACAAACATCACGGTTATACTGAATGTGCGACCTTTCCTTAACCATTTACACATCTTGTCTTGTCTGCCACCTATTATAAGGCTCTCTAGCTACATCATAACAGATACCTTGCATCTTTGACACAGCATTTTTTCCTGTGAGAGCTCGGATGTCATCTTGTCCTCCACTAGGCGCTGCGGAGAGCAGACGATGGACAAGCTGGCAGACTGTCATCCCATTTGAGAAACTGGGAAGGGCCTCTGGGGATTGGCAGTGATTCATCCAGGAGTAAGCAGAGAGTCCAAGACCTGAGATGAGCCCCAAGAAGCCCCAAGTTCTAGTTGAATAAGCAGACGTCTAGACACGGTGTGGAATGTTCACACCAGTGTAAAATGATTACTTAGCATTAGCCAATCCACAAATACTGGCCACATTTGACGTGCAATGTGTGACCTGTTGCAGAGAAATTATTAAAACTCAAACACAAAGAGTTGTTTAAAAATATTTTTTCTGGAATCTAGCTCATGATTATCTATTAGAAAAGTTTCAGTCTTATTGTGGTTAGCACAGTACAATCAAAAGTCCCCACTGTATCTAAAACAGAATATATTAATAAATCAATATTGGTAGCAGAGATGTATCATAATTTGAAATGTCTCCTTATGATTTTAGCATTTGAAAAATAGATACAAACGTTGTTTCCATTTCTGTTGTAACAAGAAAACTGAAGAATATTCATCTGACTCCTCAACCATAAAACTTTTGGCTTTATGGCAATTACATTATTTGCTACTTCCTAAGTCCCTGGGAAGCTGTTTTTAATCTGAATGAAATGAGTTCTATTAGAATTTACCACGGAAAATGAGTATATAAATGAGTAATGCTCTTTTTCACTTACTATTTGATAAGGTATATCTAAACATAGATCCATCTGATTCTGCACACGCTTCTAGTAGATACTAAATGATTTAAAGTTATTAATACTTTTCATTTAGTTCTTTTTTATTTAGAAGGAATCCGTTGCCTTTCTAGACAGTGGGGGTGGGGTATACACAGCTTTTGATGGAGACTTAGTTTTGTGCTTAGCCTCAAATATTGCACATATTTTTTCCGGGCGCACAAGTTTATTCTCATGAGTAACATTGAGGAGCCTCAAGCAGGCACTAATTGTAGAAAAACTGCCGAGGGCAACTGTGACTCGGTGACTCATGGATTTTGAGCAGAGAACATCCAGTAGCTCAGCATTTTCCCCCATTATTGATTACACTCTATTAGTGTTCCCAGGGGTTTCCCATCAATAATTGATGGTGGAGAGGAATGTATTGGCTTAGGGTATGGAGATAATCTTATCAACCAATTTACAATATAGCTATAAATATAAGACCCAGACACTGCTATAGCATTAGAGGTACCAGAGGTACCATTTGAATGTTAGATTTTTGAAGAGTCTACATCTTTAGAATGGGAGTTTAAAGGAAAAACAAGTTCTCAGTACCTGGCAGACATTGAGACACACCGTGGTGCCTTTTCCAAATCGTGAACAGAGTGACACAACTCCTCCTCAGGCTGAGCAGTCCGCTGTCATGAAGGTGAGGCCATCCCAGGGTCAGGCACCTTCCCTTTCTATTCCTGAGTCACGTCTGGGATTTCAGCATCGGGTGGGTGCTGGAATGCATTCTGCAGCGTATTAGAACCATCCATCACCCAAGTTCACAGTCCACACACTGAGGCTGTCATGAGAATGTGTTTCTGAGATTCTAACTGCAAGGTGGCGAGTCAAAAAGAGTTCCACATCTCAAATTAGGATGTGGCAAATTTAAGTCTATCTAGCCAGGGGCTAGAGCTGTTAATATGAGACTTTCTTCGAGACATTATGCTTGGGAAATAAAATGCCATCCAACTTTTTCATGCTGGCAGGACCAAATGACAAGGACAGTTTATCTTGGAAACAGACCGTCACTCTAAGAGGCCATTCAAGCAATCGTTGCCAGTGCGCTGCTTAGGTTTCAGACAGATCTCAAGCACAAGTCGCCTCCCATCTCAGAATTAAATAGAAACTTGCCGCCAAGGATGACTTCATGGCAGAGTACCCAATGTATCCTAATTTTTTCTTTTGTCTTATGGTCAGGGTCTGGATATTGCCTGGAACTTAGTATATGGCCCAGGTTGGCCTCAATCTCACGATGCCCCAACCTCAACCTCTTGAGTACAGAGAACACAAGTATGTGTCGCTGTATTATTCATCCACCTGTGTGATGCTAATAGAAATTGTAGACAGCCCTTCTGTATGCTCCTTGTACGCTGGCACTGTTGAAAGCACTCTCCCATTATTAATTATCTTACTGTTCAACTTTCTGTCTATACTGTCTGTCTTCTCAGAGGCTATCATCTCTGAAATGAATTCTTGGCGTCATTGGAATCCTTTAGTTTCCTCTTCTCTGCTTTAGACATTGAAGGCTGTGCCACTGGAATGTGTGTTGGGCATGCTGACTCTGTGATCATTATGCACAACCAGGCAGAAGCCAGCATATAAAGATGGTGACTAAAGTCACCTCTCTCCAGGATGCAGAGTGATGTCAAGTGGCACTGGGTGATTTTGTGATAGCGTGGCAATGTCTGCAACCTATGACAATCTACCTTGTCGCAGCACTCTTTTTTTTTTTTTTTTTCGAGACAGGGTTTCTCTGTGTAGTTTTTGCGCCTTTCCTGGAACTCACTTGGTAGCCCAGGCTGGCCTCGAACTCACAGAGATCCACCTGGCTCTGCCTCCCGAGTGCTGGGATTAAAGGCGTGCGCCACCACTGCCCGGCGTTGTCACAGCACTCTTAGACTGAACTTTCGGTTAAGGTTTTATAGACTATGGCTAGGGCCAATGATTGGGGGTATTGAGTCCTAAGTCATACATGTATCTTTCTTGGTAGTTAAAAAAAAAAAGAAAGATAACTGTCATTGAGCACCCACTTGTGTTGGGGACCAAGCCAGGTACTGGTGTGTGGTGGTATTGTGTTCTCCAAAATATTGTGTACCCTAATAAACTTATCTGGGGTCAGAAAACAGAAAAAGCCACTAGATACTTAGGATAGGCAGTGGTAGCACACACCTTTAATCCTAGCATTCCAGAGGGAGAAATCCATCTGTTCAAGGATACAGCCAAGCATGGTGACTCACGCCTTTAATCCCAGAAAGCGAGCCTTTAATCCCAGAGAGTGGTGGTAGAAAGCAGAAAGGTATATAAGGCGTGGAGACCAGAAACTAGAAGCATTTGGCCGGTTAAGCATTTGGCTGGTTAAGCTTTCAGGCTTTTGAGCAGCAGTTCAGCTGAGAGCCATTCTGGATGAGGACTCAGAGGCCTCCAGTCTGAGGAAACAAGATCAGCTGAGAAGTTGGCCAGGTGAGGTTAGCTGTGGCTTGTTCTGTCTCTCTGATCTTCCAGTGCTCACCCCAATACTTGGCTCAGGTTTGATTTTATTAATAAGACCTTCTAAGATTCCTGCTACACTGGTGACCTAGTGAGGAATAAAGTACCCCCTGTCTGTCACTAGACAAGCATCTTAGTGACATCTTAGGCCAACTGGGTTGGTCGCTAAGCAAACCCTCAAGTGGAAAATGTGTAACTAGTGAGTGCTGGGAGGTTGTAGAAGTCTTCCCAGGTAAGTCATGATGGAGGTAAAAATCTGAAGAAAGATGGAACCTGGGTGGAATTTAACGAGGTAAAGGGAAAGATAAAGACACTAGACAGTGACAATCTAGGTGTCCAGAGGCTCTGTGGGAAGAGAAGGTACAATATGGCCCAAGTGTAGTTCTGGCTGTGGAGCATGGCTCACAGTGAGGTTGGAAAGGTGGACAGGAACAAAATTAGGCAGGGCCTTCTGACCAAGCAAAGGACTGGGTGTTTGTCTACAAGACGACAGAGAGCTTCTGGGATGCATTAGTGGAGGAGGAGGGTAGGAAAATGATCAGATTTGAGATTTCATCTCTCTCTCTCTCTCTCTCTCTCTCTCTCTCTCTCTCTCTCTCTCTCTCTCTCTCTGTCTCTCTGTGTGTGTGTGTGTGTGTGTGTGTGTGTGTGTGTGTGTGTGTGTGTGTGCATGCACATGTGGAAGTTGAAAGTTGATGCTGGCCATTTTTAGATACGCACCTAGACTGTACACATAAACTGAATGGATTATAGGGCCGTGTGTGTTTAATATCCATAAGTAGATCCTACACAAGTTTTCCAAAATGATTCTACCAGTTTACACATTTACTAGCAATTCTGAGATCATTTCTGTGACCTGCACACACTGGTAGTTGATAACATTAACTGAATTCTAGCCATTCTGCTTATAAGTGTATTTTAATTCTCATTTCCCTGAAGAAATACTGTATTGGCTACAATAGTCACCAAGTCCCTTTGGGCCTCCATGACACCTTTTCACTTCTGCCTGCTCCTCAGCCCAAACCATTGTCATATAGTTTACATTTGTTATGGCTGCAAGGCACCTGTGCTTGGGGACTTTCTGGTTATCGATCCTTGTATTAAAAATTGGCCCAAATACTGTTATTTGCAGTAACGCTATCTCTTTATTTTGCTTATGCATGCGTACTTTAAGGAAGGTTCAATGGGAAAGGCTTGCTCTGCACAGGCTCATCAGCTAGAAGGGCTCAACCAAGGGCAGGAACATTACTCCCAAGGGACTTGACCAGTTGGTACCATCAGCTGAGCTGAGTGGCAGAAGCCTCAGTTCCTTTTTTCCCAGGTATTTGTGTTTTTAATTCCTTCCTTTTCTTCTTTTTAATTTTTTGATTTGCTATTGGTGGTGGTGGTGTGTGTCTGTGTGTGTCTGTGTAAAGGTGCACCCGTGGGTGCGTGACATGAGCTTGTGTGCATATGCACAGGAGGCCCAAGGACTCGGACTTTTACTCCTCAGCAGGTATTCTCCATCCCTCTTGATTCCTTTTTTGAGAGTGAGTCTTTCATTGGCCTGGAGCTCTCCAAGTAGACTATGTTGGCCGGCCAGGAGGTTCCATGGATATGTCTGATTCTACTCCAGTGCTGGATTTTAAACACACACCACCATGTGTGTGTTTGTTTTATTTTGTTGTTGTTTATTTTTTTACATGAATCATCAACATTGATGATCAACAAGGGCATCAAACTCAGGTCCTTGTGCTTACAAGGCAAATACTTTACTAATATGAAATCTCTTTAGTCCTCACCTATATCACTTTATAATATGGTAGCTGAATTCCAAGGCAAGTGTCCTAAGAGAGCTAAAAACTATAATCTTTGGCCAAGTAGCCCCAGAATTTATAAAGTATTGCTTCTGTCCTATTGAATTAGTCAAAATAGTCACAAAGACTCACCCAGTGAGTCCTTCTAGTGATGGACATGAACTGTGCCTTTGGAAGGAACAGAGGCAACATGCTGAATTAGCTTTATGGGTGGGAAGAATCATAGGTGTTGCTGGAAACAACAATGTGTTGGGCTTTTCTTCCACACAGCTAACATTTTACAGTTAGGAACCTTTTCTTCTTTAACTTTTTTTTGTTGTTGTTGTTTTTCGAGACAGGGTTTCTCTGTGTAGCTTTGCGCCTCTCCTGGAACTCACTTGGTAGCCCAGGCTGGCCTCGAACTCACAGAGATTCGCCTGGCTCTGCCTCCCAAGTGCTGGGATTAAAGGCATGTGCCACCACCGCCCGGCTTCTTCTTTAACTTTAATTAAGTCAAGTTTACCCATCTTCTCCTTCATGGTTAATTCTGTATCGCTGTGAATGATCTGCTTGTATTAGACTTACATTACGAGCCTAGCACTGGCCATCATCCTAGAAGGCAGCTGACATTTGCAAAAGCAAACCTTTGCTTTGATAGAGGGACCGGAAAGAGAGAAGTAAAACACTTGGTGCAGGCCTGACTCTCAAGGCCAGGGTCTTGACCCCGGCTCTCATGGCATCCTGGCACGTGGCATGTACTGCTCTTTCTAAGGGGCCTGTGGTCACCAAGCTGACATCTGTGGACCCCCCACTCAGGGCTCATTATCCCTCTGGAAGCTACTTTGCCTGTTATATGCTCTGTCTACTCCTCCAGAACCAACACTTGATGGAAAACGGACTCAGGTTATGGATGGATCATCTGAAAAGGTGTGAGGAAGAGGAAGCTTTTAGATGACGATGATTGAAGTTAGGTCTGAACTCCAAGGGC
Source organism: Peromyscus eremicus (assembly GCF_949786415.1). NCBI lineage: Eukaryota > Metazoa > Chordata > Mammalia > Rodentia > Cricetidae > Peromyscus > Peromyscus eremicus. Next base: position 56,465,174 of record NC_081426.1, on the reverse strand, counting down.
TCTTGTTGTGTTTTTTATTTCCGTTGTCTTTATTGCTGTTCTTTCGGGGTTTTGTTGTTGGTTTTTTCCATCTCAGCATAGAAACATAGGGTTCGGAAGGATGAAATACATATTTACAGTTCAAGTGGCCCTAAAAGTAGGTTCTGGTTTGGGTATCAAATATAAGTGGCTATATTGCAAGCATAACAATTAACAGGACTGTGAGGTAAGAGTGGAAAGCTGCCCGTTGTCGACTTTACCAGGTTGATGTGAGGATAAAATGAGCTAATGGGCAGGAGTCTGTGCCAAGAGCAGAGAGTGCAATGCCTCTCTCTCCCTCACGAAAAACAGCCAGGCCTGGCCAAGAGACAAGTCAGCAGACGACGTGGAGAGACATTCACTAAGCAGAGCATAGTTCAGGGAACTTCTGTGGTCCAAATAATGTCATTATACATAAACGCCTATATTTTAAGCTAAATTGCGTTACCGGGCACTGGGAAGCCTGCCAGCCTTCGGGAGTTCTCCCTGCCCTCCCGTGAACTACCAGGTAATTTGCATTAAATGATTCATTAGTGGGTGGAAGAGGCAGCTTGGACTCTGCTACTACATTTTGCAGAGTTTTGTTGAAATGAGAAAGAGGTAGGAAGTATGCCGAGGTTGTCATTTTTATTGTTATTTGGGCTTTTATCATATTAGTTATTTATTTTTAACTTTCATTGATTCCTTGTGGATTGCACATCATGCATTCTGATCTCCATTTTTTTTTCCTCTCTGTCCCTCTCTCATCTGCCCTCTGCCCTCGCAATCACCCCCGCAAAACAAAGTTTAAAAGAAAAACCCAAAACAAAACAAAACAAAACAAAAACAAAGGAGAAGAGTCTTGTCCTGTGGCCTGTGAGTCACGCAGTTTACCCTTTAGTCCGTTCATCTTTACTCACAAGTGTTCAAGGCCGGGAGTCATTGGTCTGGTTCGAGGCCTCTGGTCTCTGCTACACCGATACTGGACTCTCATTGGGGCTCCTCTCCGATATCCTGTTGTCCTGTGTCATGGAGATCCTGCTGTGTTGGATCTGTAGGTTCGTCCCCTTCACATGCCCGAAAAGTTCATAGGTGAGGTGAATGTTGGTGTGGGCCAACTCATACCCCTGGTTCTAGGCCTGGGTGGTGGCTGGGCTCGTCAGCTCGCTTACTTTCCCTCATTACCAGGGCGAGCTCTCCAGCACCGCCGCCTCAGCTAACGCACCCAATGTACCCTGCAGCAAGGAGCAGGGCCAGTTCTCCTGCTCTCAGGTCTTTAGATCCAGCTCACTCACGCTCACACCACCAACGCCAGCTCCACTGTTTTGCCCGGGTGAGGTACAGGACCCTTTCCTTCTATTGCTGTAGGGGGGTATGGGGGGCAGGATCAGCTCTTCTGCTCTCATGCCCTCAGGGCTGATTCACCTGTACCCAACCCCCACCAACAGGGTCAGCTCCGGTGTGCTACCCAGGTGAGGTGCACGCCTGTGGTGAGGGATGAGGCCATCTTTCCCGAGTTTTGGTAGGGCCAGCTTTCCGCCCTGCCCCCAGGGGTGAGACCAGCTCTTCTGGTGTAGTATTCAGTGGAGGGCATGGCCAGCTATTCTAGGTCCAGTGAAAGGTGGGGCTGGCTCAGCACAGCCTGGTTCCAATGAACCCCTGTGTAACACGGGCCATGGGCATCATCATAGATCCCAGCTGCAGCAGGATCAGGCTGCAGCAGGATCAGGGATCCAGGTGGGGCCCTTGGCAGCAGCTCAGGCCTGGACACTACAATGGCCTCAGAGGCAGCACAGGCCACCCAGATCAGTATGGCCCTGGCCTCAGCATGGCCCTCAAGACAACAACATGGTCTCAGGTGGCTGACAAGACCCCGGGCATTTGCACAATTCTCAGGGTAACAGGAGTCATGGACATCACTCCAGACCCTGGCCACTGCAGGGTCATAGACCCAGACATGGCCCTAGGCAGTAGCTCAGACCTGGACTCCTCCATGGCTCTAGGTGGCAGCACAGACCACCCTGATCAGTATGGCCCGGGCAGTGGCCTGGTCTTCAGACCCTAGCATGGTCTCAAGTGGCTGAACAGACCCTGGTCATCTGCATGGCCCTCAGTGGTAACAGGAGCCATGGACATCAACTGAGACCCTGGCTTCTTTAGAGCCATGGACACAGACATGGCCCTTGGTAGCAGCCCTGGCCCAGACGACACCATGGCCCTGGGTGACAGTGCAGGCCACTCAGATCATGGTGGCATGATCTCAAACACCCTCATGGCCATAGGTTGCTGTCTAGACCCTGGGCGTCCATATAGTCTTTGATGGCAACATGGACCACAGACATCAATACAGACCCTGACTGTAGCAGGACCATGGACCAGACATGGTCCTAGGCAGCAGCTTGGGCCCAGATGTCACCATGGCCCAGGTCACCCAGATCAACATGGCCCTGGTGGCAGCATGGCCCTCAGACACCAACATGGCCACAGGTTGCCGTCTAGACCCTGGGCATCTATGTAGCTTTTGGTGGCAACATGGGCCAAGGACATCAACACAAACCCTGGCTGTGGCAGGACCACAGACTCAGACATGGTCCTAGGCAGTAGCCCAGGCCTGGATGTCACCATGGCCCCAAGTGGCAGTGCCAGCCACCTAGATTGGTATGGCCCCCATGGCAGTGCGGCACTCAGACACCTACACGGCCCCAGGTGGTGGCCAGAACTACAGGCCCCTGTGGGGCCCTCAGTAGCAGCAGGAGCCACAGACATCACCACAGGACCCCTCGGCTGCTTCAAGGCCTTGGACCAAGACCTGACCCTTGGCATTAGCCCAGGCCCAGACGTCTCCTTGAACTCGGTGGCCAGCAGGCCATTCACATCAGCCCATTCCTCACCACCCTCTCCTCTCCTGAACTGCCTCTCTCCCCAGCCCATGAACTGTTCTGCCCCCTCTCTCTTCATTCCCACCCCCTATACCCACTCACCACGATGGTACCCCATCACCCAGTGTCAGGGCTCCTGGTTGAGTCAAAAGTGGCACTTGGTTGAGTCCTGCTGGCCCCCTGCCACCAGACATGGCACACAGCTGTTGCTTTTCTTCTCTCATGTGCCCAGGCCTAGAAACCATGAGCAGAGCTTGGTATGGTGGGGCTCGTGATGATTGTGCAGCCCCTAGACCAAGAGGTCTTGGTGGGGAGTTATCTGTGTCCTCCACTGGCTCAGGGCTGGAAAGTACCAAGTGACTCATGGTTGGCTATGTCCCCTGTCCCCTGCAGCTATTTATTTAATTTTTGAGACAGGGTCTCTATATGTAGCCCCAGATGTCCTGGAACTCACTACTGGTTTTCAAAAGAGGGTCTCCCTGCATAGCTCAGCCTGACCTCAATCTTGAGATCCTCTGCCCCAGTTTCCAAATGCTGGGGTTCCAAGCATGCTCTAGTGTGCCCACTGTAGACTGAGCTGACTGTCTCTAACTTAGCGCTATCATGCTCCTGTCATGATGATAATGGACTGAACCTCTGAAGCTATAAACCAGCCCCAGTTAAAGGTGTTCCTTATATGAGTTGCTGTGGTCGTGGTGTCTCTTCACAGCAATAGAAACCCTAACTAAGACACCAGGCATTCAAATTTATGAGTCTATGGGGCCGTTCTTGTTCAAACCAGCACAGCAGCCCATGTTTCCGTGTAAGACAGACACGTTTCTCTTCCAGACCAATCCGTCACTGGCGGATACGCTTCAGGCACATTTCCTTCCATTGCTGAGTCCCAGTCTTCTCATCTGTAAATTGGCTCACTGTGTTTTGTTGAACAAAAGCTGCTGTGAGCTTTAATCTGAGTCGTTATTTGACGTACAATTCAGAAAAGAAAACAGCTAATAGGACTGTGATAGTGTCCTTTCTGATCACGGGGATTGAAAGACATACCCTTAACCCGGAGATGCCAAAATATGAACAAATGCACAGGCGTAGTATCACTGAAGTATGAGGACAGAGCTACCCTAAAAGAGCCTGCTCTTGTGCGATTAAAGAAGAGATAATATATAGAAAGCCACAAAGAAAGTGCTTCGAATATTGAATATTTTCCATCTCTTTTTGGTTTATTCCTCTCTTACTTAGGGTTTCTATTCCTGTGAAGAGACACCATGACCACGGCAGCTCTTATAAAGGGAAACATTTCATTGGGGCTGGCTTGTAGTTTCAGAGGGTTAGTCTGTTATCATCATGGCAAGAAGCATGCCAGCATGTAGGCAGACATGGTACTGGAGAAGGAGCTGAGAGTTCCATATCTGTATCTACAGGCAACAGGAAGTGAAGTGTTTCCCACACTAGGCATAGCTTGAGCATATGAGACCTCAAAGCCCGCCCCTACAGTGACACACTTCCTCCAACAAGGCCACACCTACTATAAGTGCCACTTCCTATCAGCCAAGCATTCAAACACATGAGTCTGTGGGGGCCATACTTATTCAAACCACCACAATTTATTTTTCTAAAAATTTCAATGTTTGAAAAACACTATTATATATAACCAAATACATAAAAAGAAATATAAAAATAGTGAGCATTTTATTATTTGAAAAAAGGTTAGGGGATGTGCAAACTATTGAACCTTGATAAATGAAGAGGTAAAACTCCAGAAGAGCATTAAACTCCTAAAGGAATATGTGAGTATTTTTTTCCTACATGTATACGTGCATTGTAGGTGGTGGGAACCAAACTTAGGTTCTCTGCAACAGCAATAAGGACTCTTAACTACTGAGCCATCTCTCTGGTCCAATATTGTTATTATTAGGAGAACAAAAGGAACAGCATTAATTATGTATGTCTGTACTAGTCTGAGTGTGGTGGGCCCTGATGGGCGGGTGCCACTGTGAGGAGGGAACAGGTGATAGAGAGATGGGAGTGGTGGAGGAGCGGAGCGGTGTGTGTGCGCTGTGGCTGAGGTCAGTGGTGGATCATGTCGTTGCCCAGTGGGGTCGAGGGGATGGTGTAAAGCAACGCACAGCTTAACTGCAGCTTAAAGATGCAGACTCAGCCCCCGAAACAAGCTGCCCAGTGCAGGATCACCCTAGCTCTGGGCCGTGATGGAGGCCCAAGATGAGGAATGGTCTACTTTCTGGATTGAACCTTCTCGAAGGACCACCATGTCCTGTGATACTGTTGAGGGCCAGCCATGTGTGCAGGGGCCCTGATATGGCTGGAGTCCAGGTTGATGTCTGAGAACCTAATGGCAGGTGGATGTTCATAGCCTGTGCCATGGCCTGGGTCCATATTGATGTCCCTAGGCTGTGCTGCCCCCAAGGCACCATGCTCATGTGGGTAGCCTGTGCTGCCATCTGAGACTGTGGTGGTGTCCGGGTCCAGGCTGCCGCTGAGGGCTATGTCTGGGTCCAAAGTCCTGCTGCAGCTGAAGCCTGAGGTGATGTCTGCAGCCGTGCAGGTGTCCTTGGTCTGTGCTGCAGCCTGAAGCCAGGCTCATGTTCTTGGGCTGTGCTGCTGCCCGAGGCCACTGATCTGAGTGGCCTGAGCTGCCACCTAAGGCCATGGTGGTGTCTGGGTCTGTGCGGATGTAGAGGGCCAAGTCTGGATCCATGGTCTTACTGAGGCCAGGTCTGTGTTGATGTCCATGGCCCATGTTGCCACCAAAAGCTGGACAGATGTCTGTGGTCTATACTGCAGCCTGAATCCAAGTTGATGTCCATGGTCCCTGCTGCCTCGGAGGTCCTTGTCTGGGTTCGTAGTCCTACTGCAACGGGGAGCCCTGTGCATGGTCTGTGCTGACCCCAGAAACCATGTGGCAGCCATCATCCATGCTCCCAAGGACTATAAAGAGCAAATAAGCTGCCGTGGCAGTGATATTGGTGACTGCAGATGAACAGTTGGGAAAGAGGAACCTGGAAGATTTCTGTGAAGACTCCTACCTCCACCCTAACTACCCCCCAACCAATAAATAAATAAATAAATAAATAAATAAATAAAAACTGTCATAGCCTAAACTGAAAGCCATCGAGGAGATCTCTTAAAAACTGTGATGGTATGCTGAAGTGTTGCTCTGCACAAGAGATGCCTTCCAGCAGGGCTGCGGGGTGGGAGTGGGGGGACAACAACACTCAGTTCTATTTAAGGGGAGGGCCACTGAGAGTTTCACCTCGCTCCAGTGAGTGTATGGATAACACAAACTGAACTTTTTTTGGGGGGGGGAAGAGGTCACAACGGCAGGGCTGGGGGTAGACAGGGAAGCAAATGTGATAGGGTGTATCATGCGAAATCCCCAAAGAATCAACACAAAATATTATGTTGAAAAAATAGACACTAGAAAAAGACCTTTTTAACCATCATAGAAAGAAAATTAGAGCACCATTGAATGAAACTCACAAAGGTAAGTAAGCCTATAGAGAAAACTAAAATGTACAAGAAAAAAAAAATACACCTAAGCAAATGTAGATATCAAAAAGTGTAGCTAGAGTTTTCCTGCCTGGCCCACAGTCAGGACAAATCTCTCTCACCTGCCAGTCCCACAGCCGCTCAGACCCAACCATGTAAACACAGAGACTTATATTGATTGCAAACTGTATGGCCGTGGCAGGCTTCTTGCTAACTGTTCTTACAGCTTAAATTAATCCATTTCTATTAATCTATACCTTGCCACGTGGCTCGTGGCTTACCGGCATCTTCACATGCTGTTTCTCATCTTGGTGGCTGGCAGTGTCTCTCTGACTCAGCCTTCTACTTCTCAGCTTTATTCTCCTCCTTGTCCCGCCTATACTTCCTGCCTGGCCACCAGCCAATCAGTGATTTATTTATTGACCAATCAGCAACACACTTGACATACAGACCATCCCACAGCAGAAAAGGTCATGGAAAGAGAGACTATAACACGTGAAAACATCAGATTGCCCTATGTGTGATCTATAGAAAACTCTAACCTTGACCAAGGCCTTTTCACAGAACTGGATGACTTGATGTTAAAACACACAGAGACTTGCCATCATAGATGTGAAAACTGCTTTTTGAGTCACAATTGAGGAAGAGTGTGCTGCTGTAAAAGGGTTTGGGAGAACAGAGGGGAAATGCTGAGTACAGACAACATGATTACAGAAGCTTGACTCTTGACAGACGTAGCCAGGAAGGCAGATCACTGGGCAAAGGGAGAGATCTGCTTAGGCACCATGATTGCTGCTTCATCCCACTATTTTTTATCCCAGGACAGCCAGAGCTACACAGGGAAACCCTGTCTCAAAAAACAAAACAAAAACTTCAAGACACTTTATGTCTAACAGTTCCATTCCTGGGTGTGTGTGGGGGAATGCAGCTTAGAAAAGAGCATATTCCAGAGACATGGGCGAGAACGCCTGGAACAGGGTTGTTCACAGAGGAAAGAATACATCCTACCCACCTGACTGTCAGCGTGAAGAACAAATGATATACACTATCCTATAAAATAGAGTTGTAATGGTCAATAAACCAAGATGCATATATGAATTAACCTTACAAACACTACATTGAGTGAAATAAAAACAAATGTATGAACAATACAAGCAATGGGATCTGCTATGTAAGATTTTAAAGGAATGGAAGGAGTGTGTTGTTTAGAAGTACATATAGACGTACAATGGTTAGACTAAAAACCATCACCAAAACTGAGCGGTGTGTTTACTATACTCACTGAGAGAAAAACAGAGGAACTTCAAAAGTGCTGGCAACACTGTTTGTTCAGCTGGGCTGATCTGTACGTGTGTATTCATTTTATTATCTTCTGTATCTTATTTGTCGCATGGCCCTTTAGAGGAATCTGTCTATTCATTCATTCCTTTAAAAATATTAAAAATATAGGTAGGAGGGAGGGAAGAGAGAGGGAGGGAAGAGAGAGGGAGGGAGGGAGGGAGGGAAAGAGGGAGGGAGAGAGGGAGGGAGGCATACTATACCATATATATCCTGATCATTGCTGCCAGATTCATAGAGCAGATCCCTGGGGATTTTGCTTCCACTGTTTTTCTTTGATGTCCTCACCAGGGAAGGAGGATGAGTACGTGCTTTGTTTCTCAATACCCCCACCCACCACTGTCCCTAAAATCAGCAGTTTCCATTTTCAGCAGGCATCATTTTATTGTAACTTTATATGGTGCTGTTTGAAAACAAAAGCAGAATCTTGCTTCTGCAATAACACTGACGTGGAAAGCAATTAATCACTTAGCAGTTGGAAGGATGCACAGAAAGTGATTATATATACATCAAAACCAAGAAAGCTATAGTTCTCCCAAGAGTCCAAGTCGCTTGCTGGTATAGGAGAATTTTGGTCTCCCCGCCCCTTTTTTTTAAAGATCCATTTATTTTCATTTTATGTATATGAGTGTTTGGCCTGAATGTATGTCTGTGCACTATGTGCATGCCTGATGCCTGCAGAGGCCAGAAGAGGACATCAGATCCCCTGGACCTGGAATGACAGGCAGTTGTGAGCTGCCACATGGGTACTGAGAATCAAACCCAAGTCCTCTGCAAGAGCAGCCTGTGCTCTGAATCATTGAGCCCTCTCTCTAGTCCTTGAGGATCAGATGACGTTTAACTTAAAATCAATGAATTGACATCTACACAAAACCTTAAACTGTATTTGATGATTAAGCTTCAAGAGAATACAAATGTATAGCCAAAAGAATGAAAACATATGCCCACACATGTTTTAGTATGTGTATAGTAACATTATTTATAGTAACTAGAAAACTAGCCCACAGAGATATCTATCAATTGAAGAAAAGTCAGTATGACATGTCTGTACATAGTAGTGTTATTCAGCCATGAAAAATGAAGTACTGGCCGGGCGGCAGTGGCGGCGGCGGCGGCGGCGGCGGCGGCGGCGCATGCCTTTAATCCCAGCACTTGGGAGGCAGAGCCAATTGCATTTCTGTGGGTTCAAGGACAGCCTGGTCTACAGAGCAAGATCCAGGACAGGCACCAAAACTACACAGAGAAACCCTGTCTTGAAAAACCAAAAAATAAAGCCGGGCGGTGGTGGCGCACATCTTTAATCCCAGCACTCGGGAGGCAGAGCCAGGTGGATCTCTGTGAGTTCGAGGCCAGCCTGGGCTACAGAGTGAGTTCCAGGGAAGGCGCAAAGCTACACAGAGAAACCCTGTCTCGAAACCCCCCCCCCAAAAAAAATAAATAAAATAAATGAGGTACTGATAAATCGTGAAACATTAAAAGTGAAGGGAGACAGAAGTATAAGGTTGTGTGTAGTAGTATGGTTCCAGTTGTGTTATATAAATATCCAGAACAGGCAAATGGGTAGCAACGGAAAGTAGATTAGTGATTACCAGGAACTAGGTGGGGAATGATTGGAGGGATGATAATGGGGAGCACAGCTTCTTTTTGGATGATGAAAATGTTCTGGAATTAGGTTATGGTGATACTTGCACAATTTTGGGACTGTACTAAAAACTACTGAATTGTGTTCTTCAAAAGCATGAATGTTGTGGATGGGAAATATAACTAAAAGAAAAACTGATCTGTGTAGAAATAGAGCTCCTCAGACTAGGCCAGTCACAGAAGCGGTTACTGGCAATGGTCAGCAGCAGTGGCTGGAAAAGGGGCTGAGGACGCTTTGGGGTGTTGTTCCTGTTCTGTGTCTTGATCCAGGTGTTGGCTACATGAACTTTTGAGTTTGGGCTGTGCCCTTCGGTATATGTTTCCAGAGACTGATCTGTCTGTCTGTCTGTCTATCCATCTATCTATCCATCTATCTATCTATCTATCTATCTATCTATCTATCTATCTATCTATCTATCTATCTATCTGTCTGTCTGTCTGTCTAGTTACAGATTGAATTGTGTCCCCACTAAGATATGTTGAAGTCCTAACTTCTAGTACCTCAGAATGTGACCTTATTTAGGAATAGACTCATTACAGACTTCATTAGCTAACATGAGGTCATATTGGAGTAGAGTAGGCATTTAACACCATAGGACCTGGTGTCCTTACACAGGGAGAAGAAACAGGCCAAGTCAAAGGATGCCTGGGGATGCCAGAGGCTGAAAGAAACAAGGATCCTCTCCTAAAGGCTTCAGAGTGAGCATAACCCTCCAGATCTGTGAGATAAGGAATGCCTGATGTTAAGCCAAACAATTTGTGCCATTTTTTTATAGACACTCTAAGCCATCCATACAAATTTTTAACATTAGGAAGTGGGGAATTTCTATAACACTGTGTATTTTTAAAATGGAAGTTACTTTGGGTATTCAGTAGACACACCAAGAGTTTTGAAGTTTGTGATAGAAAGAGCCTGTATTCCCTTGGAGAGATGGTGGGCAGAAAGATGAGCATTGAGGGTTCTTGGTGAAGTCTTGGAAGGAAATGATAAACATGCTTTTGGGTACCGGAGGAAAACCAATTCTTTTTACAAAGTGGCAGAAAACTGTGAAATTGGTTCCCGCACTGGGGGAAGCATGCTATGTCAGAGGAATAGCCGAGGAAAGAATGGAAGGTGCCACCTGATTTTTCTTTGCTCTTTACAGTTAACAAAAGGGAAAATTAAGGAATGAACTGTTAAGTGAAAGAAAGGCTTGAGCAGTTGATGTTCCGGAAATTTTTCAGGCTGTCCAGATATCCTGTTGTGAGAGCAAAAGTTACGTGGGTTAGAAAGCTGTTTGCTGAAAAGATTAAGGTGTGACTCAGAGCCAATCAAGCTTCTCAGCAGAAGCCAGAACAGAAACGTGGTCATTCAGGAAAGCTATGTGGGAGACTCCGATGGCTCGGACTCCACAGCTTGACAAGGATTCCAAGAATGCGGTTCCAGCAGAATGCTTCTGGCATACACTAAAGAGGACAGACACAGAAGAAGGAAGGAAGAAGAAGGAAGAAGAACTCCTAGGCAGAAGCCATGGATCCAGGAGCCTGGCTGACAGAACTGCCCCAGGGTGAAAGGGCAGGATCATTGCCCCAGGAGTCTGTGAGGGCGGAGCACTGAGCAGCAGGAGTCTGTTTTCAGGCCTTGGAATGTAAAGTAAGTTTTCCTGCTCAGAGGGTGAGGACCGGGTTGGGGTGGGTATTCAGATTTGCCCAAGATTCACTCCATCTCAAACTACTTTTAAAAAAATGTGTGTCAATACACTTTCTTAAAAGTCCTTAAGTTGGCCAGGGCATGGGGATGCACGCCTTTAATCCTAGCACTGGGGAGGCAGAGGCAGGCAATCTCTGTGAATTGTGAATCGAGGCTACTCTGGTCTATGCAAGGAGTTCCAGGACAGCAAGGCCTACAGAAAGAGACCCTGACTCAAAACAATGGTAATAATAATAATAATAATAATAATAATAATAATAATAGTCTTTGTCTTTTGTGGCAATTAAAATCACCATGACTTCTGTAAAATAAAAATACAAGTTGTCTGGATTTTTAGATATCATTTATATATATTATTATTATCAAAACTAATCATCAAACAAAATAATGGGCAGGGGAGATGTGCTGTAGGGAAATATAATAAATAAATAAAACAATATTTAACGCTAATAATTCGAGAAGGTGTTGATTTTTCACTTAAAGTGGTTTCTCTTTAAAAAAACGTTTCTCGATAAGCCCAGGGGCATTCAAAGGTGTCGTGCTTTTCCCTCATTGTACTGTCCAACATGGCAGCCACTAACCTCATTTAGCTTTAACTAAATATAAACTAATGAAATTATATTTCTCATTCTCACTGGCCTTATTTCAGGTGTTCAGTGATCATGTGTGTGGCTAGAGGCTACATATTGGCACCAATGGGTTGTTTCTATCCTCACCCAAGTGTTTTTGCAGAGAACTCCCTGGCAAGGGTTAGTCAGTAAGAACACTAAGCTATCACCCCACCACCATTCCCATTTTTTTTTTTTTTTTTTTTAACTTTTCATATTGAGACAGGATCTTGCTAAGTTGCCCAGGCTGGCCTTGAATTCATTCCTCTTGCCTCAGCCCTATTACCAATTGGAATCACCAACCTGCACTACCAGGTCCAGTAAGGTGGACACTTCTTGAGGGTTAGATAGAAGAAGGATCAAAAGAGAATGGATTAAACAGTGAGGCAGCCAAAAATTTTATCTGTTTGGTAGTATTGCCCAATATCATGATGGAGGCAACCCCTGCTGTGGTGATATTTTGTTTGTGATCTAACAAGTAAAGCTTGCCTGAAGGATCAGAGTGCAGAGCTAAGCCATGAATTAGCCAGAGGCAGCGGTGGCACAGGCCTTTAATTCCAGCACTCTGGAGGCAGAGGCAGACGGATCTCTGTGAGTTCAAGGCCAGCCTGGGCTACACAAGATTGATCCAGTCTAAAAGAGAAACAGAGCCAGGCAGTGGTGGCACACACTTTTGATCCCAGCACTTGGGAAGTGGAGACTGGAAGTGATAGGACTGGGTGTAGAGAGGAATATAAGGCGGGAGGAGACAGGAACTGAGGCCCTTCCAGGCTGAGAACTTGATAGATGTAGGAACTAGTGGCTGGCTGCTCTGCTTCTCTAATCTTTCAGCTTTTGCTCTAATATCTGGCTCCGGGTTTTTATTATTAAGGCCAATTAGGATTCGTGCTATACCCTGCCAAAGTCTTGAAAGTCCTCTTGCCTCAGAGCATCCATAATTAAACTGCTTGAACATGTTACGGACCAGAATCAGGACTTCATTACTGTTCCTTGCCAATCTACCTTAGGGTCATTTGATGAAATTTAAAGTTCTTACTGTAATCCCTTCCATCGAGACAGTATTTGAGGACGTTCCTATTCGGCATCTAAATCAACCACCTGCTGCAGCCATAGAGTACTTGCCTAGCATGCACATGCATATGCCAGCCGTGATGGTACATGGCTATAATCCTAGCACTCGGGAGGTGGAGACAGGAAGGTGAAGTTCAGGGCTGTCTTAGGTTACATAGAGAGTTCAAAGCAGTACAAATACAGCCTTGGATCCATGACTCAAAAAAAAAAAATTTTTTTTTTTTAAATTAAAAACATGTCAAACAACCACCCAGTATTTTCTCCCACTTAGCTGCCAGCTGCTTAAGGAAAGTCCAGAACAGATTTCCTCCGGTGGCATTTCAATCTATTCCCTCTCGACCATGACCAAACTGCTCTTGACTTTTGACAGCCCTCGACTACGAGAGACGGAACAGAAAACAAACGGTGCTGTTTTTGGATGTCAGTTTGGAATATCAAGCTTTGTTAGGAACGTCGCAGCTAATCTCTTCATTGTGCTCCCAAACCCAGAGAGCATGCCAAGGGTCCCCAGGAAGAAAGCACCGCTCGCTTGTTCTTTTTTATTACTAATTTTTAAGTCAGCACACACACAGCCACGGCTTTCACGATGGCATTTTCACGCGTGTGTTTTAGGCTCTTTCTCTAATTCATGATTTTCACTTCCTCAGTTCTTGGCATAATGATCTTGGCTGAGACAGTCATCCGAATTCACATGACTGTCACAGGACGCTTGAATTTATTTACATCACAAAGGAAGCCATGCTGGTAAACACATTTATTGAATATGTAACAGATTCAACACCAGGGACTGTTCATTGCCAACAATATTGAGCCAGATGTAATCAGTTTCATATTTTTAACCTCTTTTTTTTTTTTTTTTTCCAGTAACTAAGCTGACATGATACAGGGATGGTCTCATTTTTGAGCTCTGGGTGAGAGAGAATTGGCAGGGAGAAGGTTTGGACGGTGTACCGATGTCTTTTTATTTTATTTTAGTTTGTGTTATGTTATTTTATATTTTGGACATTGCTGCCATATTGGTGACAACTGGACCTCTTACGGGTTGTGGATGCTTTCCCAGGATCCCTGAATCCCCTGGCATCTCTAGACCCTGAGCCCCACCTGAATGTGGCTGGAAGGGTGTCACTCTGCATTCATGATGGCAGCCAGGGATGACTTGAAGCGCAGCAGCTGAGGGCTTAGGTTCAAGACATCGGCAGTTTTAGCATTTCTTCAGCAGCCCACCAGGGCTTACTGTGTGGAGCTGAGTTACCCTGTTGTATGCCTTCCCTATTGCTGCTGGAACAGGTTACCACAAAATCCTCAGCTCAATCAGCCCTGATTTATTACCTCGCAGCTGTGTAGGATAGGAGCATGAAACGGGTGTCACTGTACTAGGATCAAAGCATGTGTAGGCTTCTGGTTATTTCTGGAGGCTCCAGGAGAAATTGGATTTTGTGCTCTTTCCAGTTTACAGAGGGCTCCTGCATCCACGGGGCGTGACTCCTTCCTTCATCTTCAAAGTCAGCGACACTGTCTCTCAGTGTCTTTCTTCCACACAATCCTCCTGTGGCTTGGCTCCTTTTTCTACTTTAAGTAACCTTTCTGATCACATTGACCCGACTCAGGTGATACAGGACATGCTCCTTATTTTGAGTTAATTGGCAACTTTAATTCCCCTCTACTATGCTATCACCCATATTCACAGGTTCCAGAGATCAGGACATGGACAACTTTGGATGCTCCTATCTACCACACCAACCCAGATCTTCGTTCCTGCAGGAGCAGCTTCATCATGAAGTATATCCCATAGTTTGATGATGATGATGATGATGATGTTCCTTAAGTGTGTAAGAAGTCAGATCTGGTCACCAATGTGCCAGAAACGGGGCTTGTTCCTCAGGGGATAGAAGGTAGAGGAAGTCCTGAGGATGAAAGAGTGGGTGGGAATGGATGTCCTTACTCTGTAAGCAGTCAGAAGAGGGTCGTGTCTCCTAGGGTGAAGACCAATGTATATGGGGCATGGGATGGTGCTGGATGTGTTTCCAAAGAAAATTCTCAGGCAATGAGTCTGCGTCTAAGTCCTTTCAGTATCGTTGAGCTCTGATGAGAGCAACACAGGCAAACACAGCTCTTTCCCATTCTTTCCATCACAGCCCCGGGAAAGCAACAAACCCCAAACCCCAAATGGATGGACAATAGGGTGGGCAATGGGGAGCAAAAGGACCTGGCAGGGAAGGAGAGAAAAAGACCAGGTTCCTCAGGTGCAGACTCTGAAAGGGGGCTTTGCATGGAGGGGGCTGCTGTGGGATGGCGTTCTGTATGCTGGGAATATATGTTGCTCTCATTGGTTGATAAATAAAGTTGTCTGGCCAATGGCAAGGCAGAATAAGGTTATTCGGTATATTCAAAATAAAGATGGAGATGAAAAAGGGTGGAGTCAGGGCAGACGCTTTGAGCCACCCAAGAAGCAAGATGCCAGAGCACCCGTAAGCCACAGGCCATGTGACAATACAATGATTAATAGAAATGAGTTAATTTAAATGTAAGAGTTAGCTAGTAATAAGCCTGAGCAATCGGCCAAACATTTATAATTAATATAAGCCCCCGAGTGATTATTTAGAACTGGCTCCAGAACGGAGCAGGACAGAGAACAGCCTCTGTTTACAGGGGGCTTCCCAGGGAGTGTCCTTGATTCTCACCTGTGCATGTGGTGGGGAAGGCTAGAGCTGGGTGGAGGAAGATCATAAGTGGAATGTAGTTGTAATGAAGGTCTCAGCCTTTCCCATAAGGCAGTTCTGGAGCTGAGTGATTATTCCCAAATTGTCTGTCCTTGGAAATGGGTGCTCCCTGTTCCACCAATCCCAATTAGCAGCCACTACCTAAGAAACAAAAAAGAAAAGAAAGGAAACATGATTGCTCCTAGGTATGGTAGAGGTTTATTGTAGTTATGTAAGAGAGCATAGCCAGAGGCGAGGACCTCTGGGAAAATCCAGAGTATACACAAAAAAAACAAAACAAAACAACAACAACAACAAAACAAAGAAAGTGGTTAAACAAAATGGTTGGATTATATAGGGATAAGAAACCCAACTCCCCTGGGCTGGAGAAATTCAGGGTATGGCAGCAGGGTATGCCAGTCAAGAGTGCCCAGTAACAGGTAGGGACTGAGGGATGCAGGGAGAACCTGGTGAACAGGTGTGCTTTGATGTGTTAAATAGGTACCACAGCCATTTGTTCCAGGATTGAAACCCAACAACCATGGCCACAGCAACTCTTATAAAGGAAAATATTTAACTGGGGCTGGCTTACAGTTCAGAGGTTTAGTCCATTATTATCATGGCGGGAAGCATAGTGGCATGCAGGCACACGTGGTGCTGGAGAGGTAGCTAAGAGTTCTACATCTGGATCCACAGGCAGCAGGAAGAGACTGAGACACACTGGGCCTACCTTGAGCATCTGAGACCTCAAAGCCTGCCCTCTGTGGCATACTTCCTCCAACAAAGCTGTACCTACTCCAACAAGGCCACACCTCCTAATAGTGCCACTCCCCATGAGCCTATGGGGGCCAATTACATTCAAACTACCACACTCATAAAACTCACGCAGTTATAGTCTTGCTTAGCTTATTGTTGTGAGGTGCTATTCTCTCAGCTGAATGGAAAGTCTGTCACCATTACTCTTGACGTTTCCTTCTAGAAGGAAGGGACTATCCAGCCGTTTCTCTCAGCTGTCTGTATGTAATTCGGCCTCAGTTGCAGGTGGCTTTGGAGGCTCAGAGAAGGGTTAAAGTCTATAGAGTGGGGAACACTAGGGAGGGGGTTATGTAGAAGCCAACATCCATGCGGGGATAAAACCCACCAGTGCGGCTACTGTGGGGTCACCCATGTTTCTATCTGTCACCTCTCAACCATGCTCTGTAAATGAGTCTAATATATTCATTGGTTCCACAGGGTGAACTTTGGTGGAATCATACCTAGGTTCGTCATTTGGACCTCAGGAAGGAGTAGACATTCACATCTCTCCATAGGGAAAGGACTTTCACAACACACACATAAACACTGTCAGAATCTAATCTTTGTAACTTTCTCTCTCTCTCTCTCTCTCTCTCTCTCTCTCTCTCTCTCTCTCTCTCTCTCTCTCTCTGTCCCTCCCTCCCTCCCTCCCTCCCTCCCTTCCTGGCTGTGCATAGTCCTTGCAAGGAAACCTCTTAGCTCTCAAAGGGTCTCTCATTCTTTTTGATGTGACATTCTGGAGGTGGGACTTGTGAGATGGATGTGATGGTCCACATGGAGTTTAGGGAGGGGTGAGCTCTCCTCACCCATAAGTGGACAGAGTTTGTGGCAGTGGGTACCCAGAGGTTGGCCAAGCAGGCAGACTTGCTGGCAGTATTGAGGAGGAGACCAGAGGAATCCATGTTACTACGCTGGACCCAGGCAGCAGAATGTCTCATGTGGGATTCTCAGCAGTCCAGCCAAACCGGCAGCTCTCATCCTGTGCTCTCTTAAACCTTGCACCCCATCATCTTGATGTCATGTCTCATGAACTGCCAGACATTTCAAATCCTCTCTGACCTCTGAAGCTGAGTCCCTCTGTTGTCTACATTAACATGAAACTTGTCATCTGGACCCCTTAGCTTTCAAAACTGGTCGAAAAGCCTCCCCAGGTATCAGACTCCTTATAGGGACACCCCTGTACCTCTATCCATCTCCTAAACTGCTTTCTCCTCCTGCTGTGCATGGGCACAGGGCATCACACGCCTGCTCAGACTGGCCCATGAAACACTCTCAGGCTGCAGCCCAGATGTCTACTCAGCCATGCACAGTGGTGCACATCAGCCAGACCTCCCATTACCTGTAGTAGCGGTTCAAATCTTTATGGCTCTCAGCAGTCTTTATAATTAGCAAAACAAACACCCCTTCTTCCAGCTGATTTAACAGAACACTATTGCTCAACCTGGGTAGATCTGCCCTGGTGCTCAGCGGGTAGGGATATCCAGGGTCTTAGAGGGAAGTGTGTGCGCTCACATTTTAACCTCTCCACCTCTGCCTGTAACCCTATAGTGTCAGCAGCCTGCATTCTGTGCTATCTCTACCCTACTGCCAGAGCAAAATGAGACCTCTTAGGGCAGCAGAGGGAAAATCAAGGGTGCTTAGAGCATGGTTGACATAGAACCCAATCATGCACATGCTGTGGGATGTTCTGTATGGCAAATGTGTTGCTAATTAGTCAATAAATAAAACACTGATTGGCCATTGGCTAGGCAGGAAGTGTAGGCGGGACAAGGAGGAGAATAAAGCTGGGAAGTGGAAGGCTGAGTCAGAGAGACACTGCCAGCCGCCACGATGACAAACAGCTTGTGAAGATGTCAGTAAGCCACGAGCCATGTGGCAAGGTATAGATTTATAGAAATGGATTAATTTAAGCTGTAAGAACAGTTAGCAAGAAGCCTGCCATGGCCATACAGTTTGTAACCAATATAAGTCTCTATGTTTACTTGGTCGGGTCTGAGCTGCTGTGGGACTGGCAGGTGACAGAGATTTGTTCTGACTGTGGGCCAGTCAGGAAAACTCTAGCTACATGCACATGTGCACACTCTTTACCCCTACCTAGTCTGTTGGTGGGAGGATTATGTCTAATTTCCCTGTCTTGGATTAACAGCTATATTTAAAGCTCCTGGGAAGTAGCTTCATGTTCTTCTGAATTAAGAAAAACTAGTTTACAGTCTGCCTATAACGGTCACAGTCATGTTGAGCAGGGTTTGGGTGGAAAGGAACCATGAGGCACCTTGGCTGGAGAGCTTGAGACCGAGCTCTGTTTACACCTGTCAAAGCTTCCCCTTTCTACTGAACTGTCTTTACTCTTTAAAGAGCCAGTGTTTACACCCCTGCTGGTGGTAATCTGCAGGAGGTGTGTCCAAGAGCACAGTCTGTCCTCTGAAATGTTTACTCATAAATCTGTTCCCAAGCCATATGGTTTTTGCCCTGTATTTCTGTCTTGATGATCACCAGAGCAATGTTATGGTTCCTGAGCATGAGGCAGCCAATGGTCTGAGCCATTTACTGCAACACTTAGGAAAGTATAGGCCCACAAAGAACACCTTGATGCGATCCAGGCAGACTGGACAGAGGTTAAGGACACCAGTGCTAATTCATGTGCCCCTGGCTTCTCTGGAGCATGTTGGCAAAAGGAGGATTGACCTATCTGATTCACAATGTGGTAAAAAAAAAAAAAAAAAAAAAAAAAAAAAAGAACCTAATTTAACATTCAACACTAGAAATTCTTCTTAGATCCAATCTATTTTGGAGATACGGTTATTTATTATAATAGGTGACGACGTGTGAGACATCTAAAACTCTCCATTCTCTTTTAATCGGCTGTCATGCTCCGCTCTGACTCAGTGAGTGCAGGCCTTTCTCTTCTCCTCTTGAGTATGACATCCCTGTGCATCAGACACGGGCACATTCTTTGGCTGTCCATCACTCTTACACGCTTCCTTCACAAGTCTGCTCAGGTTATACCTTCTCCAGTCACCTTTCTGAGTGTCTAGTGGCAGACCAGCTACGCTCCTTGGACTTTCTCTAGTTCATTGATCCTCAATGGGAAGAAATTCTGTCTCATTCCCACCCCAGTGTTGGAGCCTATTAGGTTTCCTGGTGGCTGTACCCAGCAGGACTGCATTAGAGGTTAATTGGACCACAGGCCTGCGTACCAGGTGTTTGGAAGGGTCTACACTTGACTGTAGCCAGCAAGGGGGAGGTCTTTTGCTCCACCCCTTGGCATTGTTATAAATGGACCTTTGGAATCAAGTTCTGGGCCAGTGGATAAGGATCCAGGCCCACTCGAGTCTATCCCGTGTTTTCTCTCTCCATATTTCTAAGTCTCTTATCCCTCATTCCTCAAGAGTCCCTTGGGTAAATAATGATGGGGGCTGGTTTCCCCACACCCCAGGAACATCTGGTCACATTAGAGACATTTTTGGTATCACAACTGGTCTGGAAGCTGCTGGCATTTATTTCATAGAGGCAGGGACACGCCTTTTGGAACACAGCACTGGCAAGCACACGAGGTCCCTCGTGCTGAGAACCCTGTAGTCTAGCCAGCCTCTGGCACCCTATCACTTGGCTGCCCGTTAGACTGTAGAATCCTTTACACTGTAAGGGTGGGAGCTCTTAGAAATCGTCCTGTCGCCCCTCCAATCTTACAGGACACTCATCCAAGATGAGTCGTGAGAAACTAGGAACTAGACAGATCTCCACAGGCGGACAGAGAGGGAAAGGGGCCACAGACAATAAAAAAGGCCAGGCAGGGCTTTTTCTCCCGAGGGCAGGGTGGAGGGCAGGGCAGCCCTTCTGGCTGACCACTCCAGGCTGGCCAGATTATGTTCAAAGCCTGTCCTGAACATGTCTACCTGAAGTTGTGGCCTGCCAGCTTCCCTTTCTCTGTCTAAGCTGTCCAAACCACAATTAGGGAAAGGGGGCCCGTCCTAGGCCACCAGAAACACTTAAAACCCTGAGACCTCCTGGAAAAAAAGGATCCTGGTCTCCTCTCTGCTCTGCAGGGAGTTTTTCTCTGTGTGCTTTGTGTTCTCGTTCTCTCTCTCTCTCTCTCTCTCTCTCTCTCTCTCTCTCTCTCTCCCTCCTCCCCCCTCCTCCCCCCCCCCCTCCTCCCTCTCTCTCCCTTTCCTCCTCCCTCTCCTGGCTTCTAACAGTTTGTCACCCATTGAGGCCTGTGGTGTCTAAGATCCTTCTTGCCCTTTGATTTTTTTAATCAGCAGAGAAAATGAACCCAGTGACGGAAGTAATACTAACCAGGCTCCCTCGTGTGACCCTGGGGCCCTTGACCTTTTCCATTTCACCATCTGGCGGTTCTCTTTCTCCAGCTAAGTTGGAAATCTCTACAAGCAGTGCTGGGATCTTTTATCAACTTGCAGTAATCCTGTCCCTCAGTCTTCCTACTCTCGACATATGCAATGTATATGTGTTGTTAGGTCCAAAGACCTAAATTTTTAAAAATACTGTTTTACTCCCTTGAAGTTCTAATTGTTAAAACAAAAACAAAAACAAACAAAAAAAACCCCGGAAACTTATTTCCTAGATATAACTGCTCATAAGGATGTGTGACTACATCTAAATCACAGAAAGACAAAATTCTACTGAGAACGTTCAGTGTTAATTAGAGTAAACACCAGTCACCAGAGACTCGTGCAGTTACATGGTGGTGATGAAAATGACCAGTTAGCAGTGGAGAAGAAAACAGGAAAGGTTTCTACTAAGGAGAATGATTAACTAAATTCTCACAGAGAAACTAGAAGAAAACAAAACACCAAAAAGGACAGCACATTGTATAAGGTTTTCTCTCTCTCTCTTTTTTTTTTTTTTTTTGGTTTTTCAAGACAGAGTTTCTCTGTGTAGCTTTGGCACCTTTCTTGGAACTCATTCTGTAGCCCAAGCTGTCCTCAAACTCATAGAGATCCACCTGCCTCTGCCTACTGCGTGCTGGGATTAAAGGAGTGTCCACTACTGCCCAGCGTATAAGGTTTTCAAAATCATCTCATGCACTCTGATATATGACCCATTCCCACAATTAAATCAATTTTTCTTGAAAAAAAAAAAGTTGTAAGCAATTATGCTGGCTAGTTTTATGTCAGGAGGAATGAGAAAATGCCTTCTTAAGATTGGGCTGCAGGCAAGCCTGAGGGCCATTTTCTTAATTAGTGATTGATGGGGGAGGGCCCAGTGCATTGTGGGTGGGGTCATCCTGATGTGGTGATCCTAGGTTCTATAGGAAAGCAGGATGACAAATCTTGAAAGCAAGCCAGTAGGAAGCACTCCTCCATGCCCTCTGCATCATCAGCTCCTGCCTCCAGGTTCCTGCCCTGCTTGAGTTCCGGTCTGGACTTCCTTGGATGATGAACATGTGGAAGTACCAAATAAGGCCTTTCCTCCTCAAATTGCTTCTGGTCATGGTGTTTTCCTCACAGCAATCACGGTGCTTGGAGAAATTTTGTCCTGGTGTGTTGGGGGAACTAGGCAATGCTTCCTCCCCTCCCTTTTAAGGTCCCGGTGGTAAACCAAAGTTGGATTCCGCAAAAGCTGCCTACTGGGGAACAAATGAATTTATTGGGCTTACTTTCTGAGTATGGGTGATCCCAAAGTAGCCACAGTAAATATTCATTCAGCATGGATATTGGCTTTCCCACAGTACATAGAGGGAATCTCTTCTCCTACTCTCCTTCAACCTGTATATTCTAGCCTCTCTCCAAGAACCCACGGCCAAGGGTGATTAGTGCAGAATTTCATACATCTGGTTGGGGTTGGGGTGGAAAACTCAGGTAAGGGTCCAGTGATCCTTGACATCCCCTCCTATGTAGAAAACACCAACAGTTTACAGTGTTAATCCCACCAGGCAAGAACAAGACCAATACTACAATTTTTTTGAGCCAAATTAGAAGCAAACTTTATTAAATACTGGTCAGGATGATGGACACTGGCCAGGTGTCCCATATCTGGGCTTCTCAGAGAATAGCCACAAATTACATCAGTCAGGTGCTTATAAAAGCAAAATCCACAGGCTACATACTTCCTGTTTTAGTCCAATCAGGGGCACGCATACATCCTGACGTAATTCCTGCCCGTGAGTGATCATGCAGAGCCTGTCCAGTTGGGGCAACCAACCTGGTTTACAGAAGCGAAAACCGGTGGCTGGTTATCTTACATGAACAACAGCCCCCAGCATTCTAGAAAGTTATCTGTCCTCGGGCAAGTGGGGCTTATAGGTTAGAGGCATTTTTGTTTTAAAGCTCTCTTCAGCACAGTAATCTTAACCTAAAACGTAACTCCAGCTCCCACACCAGCTGTTGTGATCTTCTGCAAGCAAGCACAACTGAATTCATGAAGATGGCGGCGGTTTGGCTTGGGGCATAGGGCTGTAGAACGCCAGGGGAAAAGTTCGAAAAGCCCAGTTTAAACATGCAGTGACAAATTCAGAGGAAGAGCTGAGAGACCAGTGCCCTGCATTTCATTGGCAGAACTGTGTGTGTGCAGGTTACAAGCCCAGGCACGGGTGAGTAGATTTGTATCCCAGTTGGGCCAGGCAGCAGTTATTGTCACTCAGGTAGATGCCATGCGTCTTTAATTCCAAATTTCTATAGCTTCAAAGTGAGGCTGACTAATGATACGTCTCCAAATCAAACGTTGCTCTGAGGAGTTACTGAAATAAACACAGGAAAAGGATTTCTCTCGGCAAGTCCAGGAGATGAACAAGTGAAGGCTATTGCTACAACTATTTCTCCACTTAATTTCGTTGCTGAAAAAAAAACCTGGGAAACCAAGTTTCATAATGCCAGTTTTATGTCATCAGGAGAAATGTAACTTCTTGTAAGACAGAAGGGACCTTCGAGTCATTCACATTTAAAATGAAACAGTAGGCTTTTAGATATGCATTTATGAAAGTTTTTCCTCAAGTAAACAAATCTGCAAGGTTAGGGACCCAGGGGCTGGAGAGAAGGCTCAGCAGCCACACTCCTGCTCACTGGTTGCTGTTGCAGAGGAGCTGGGCTAGGTTCCCAGCACCCACCTGCAACTCACAACCACAGCTTAATTTTCAGGGGGATCTGATTACTTCTTCTGACAGCTACAGGCACCAGCCACACATGTGATCATGTGTTTTAAGAAAGCCCGGAGAAGGAGGTGGGAATGGAGGGTGGATTTCGAGGGAAGACTGGGGGGTGGGAGGAGGGAGGGCAGGGGAATCCGTGGCTGATATGTAAAATTAAATTAATTATAAAATAAAAATATTTATTAAAAAAAAGCTGGAGAAGTGGTTTGATGCTGTGTTCTTGAAATTCTTGGTGATGTTTGTATGAACAGCCCTGCATGTATTTTTACTAGCGTACATTAATTGTACAAAATAATGGCTTTTTAAAGGACATTTGTCCTTTGGTTACAGTCACCCCCACCAACCCGGTCCCTTTCTCCTTTCATGTCCTCTTTTTCTTTAAATGTAGATTCCACGTGAGAGAAAAATGTGATGTTTGGTTTTCCCAACCCGTTATTATGCTTAACATGATGGTCTCCAGTGCCATCCACGTTTCCTGCAAACGACATAAACTTTTCCTTCATTATTTGGTAAATGTAATAGAAATATACTGTCTTTTCTTCCCAAGGGTTAAAGAAGACAAATCTTCACTTAAAGGAATTGTAAAGAAGCTGCGTAGCAGAAATTCAAATTCCTCCAGGGTCAGCAGTTCTTGAAATCAAAATATGGTCTCAACGTGTGCTTGCTTCCTGATGAAAACTGCATCCTGCTTATCAGCTTGGTCACTTTAAACTAGCCAATCACATAATAATGTGAAGTTGAGCTCTGATCATCCAGAGTGAAGCACAGGACCCCTTTTGCTTAGGAATAAAAACACCCGAAGGACACCCACTGGGTGTCTGATTTGGTGTGGCTACATACCCTTTTGCAAATGCAAAACTTTTTTGCCTTGCCAAAATACTTTGGATCACGTGCATTTTCCTGGGATCCAGGACACAT
This sequence comes from Peromyscus eremicus, assembly GCF_949786415.1. Lineage (NCBI taxonomy): Eukaryota > Metazoa > Chordata > Mammalia > Rodentia > Cricetidae > Peromyscus > Peromyscus eremicus. Next base: position 56,440,932 of record NC_081426.1, on the reverse strand, counting down.
TTCTAACAGTTAGCTCTGCATTTTCAACATGCATTGGGTCCAGCAAATGACATAACTGTCTTGGCAATGTTGATAATTTACAGTTTAATTTCTAAGCCGGGGATTCTCTCCTTTAATAGTTAGATATCCATTGAATGTTTGTCTTCCTGCTTACTTTTTAGAGTTACTATTCCTGCGATGTAACATCAGGACCAAAACAACTTGGGGAGTGTCTTAGGGTTTTATTGCTGTGAAGCGAGACCATGACCACAGCAACTCTTATGAAGGAAAACATTTAATTGGGTGGCTTACAGCTCAGAGGTTTAGTCTATCATCATCTGGAGGGAAACATGGTGGCGTGCAGACAGACATGGTACTAGAGAGGTAGCTGAGAGTTCTACAGCCAATCCTCAGGCAACAGGAAGAGACAATGAACCACTGGGCCTTGCTTGACCTCCTGAAACCCCAAAGCCCACCCCACAGTGACGTACTTCCTCCAACAAGGCCACACCCACTCCAATAAAGCCACACCTCCTAGCAGTGTCACTCGCTGACAAGCAAGCATTCAAACAATGAGTCCATGGAAGCCATTCCTATTTAAACGACCACAGGGAATAAAAGATTTGTTTTGTTTTTGTGAGACAGGGTTTCTCTGTGTAGCTTTGCGCCTCTCCTGGAACTCACTTGGTAGCCCAGGCTGGCCTCGAACTCACAGAGATCCGCCTGGCTCTGCCTCCCGAGTGCTGGGATTAAAGGCGTGCGCCACCACTGCCCGGCCCAGGGAATAAAAGATTTGACTTAAGCCTCCACACTGCTGTTCATCATTGGAGGAAGTCAGGCCAGGAACTCAAGTAGCACAGAAACCTGGAGATGGGAGCTGACGGAGAGGCCATGGAAGGGTGCGGCTTACTGACTTGCTCCTCCTTGCGGCTTGTTCAGCCCACTTTCCTATAGAACCCAGGACCATCAGCCCAGGGGTGGCCTCACCCACAATGGGCTGGGCCCTCTCCTGTCAATCACTAATTTTAAAAAATGCCCTACAGCTGGATCTTATGGAGGCATTTTCTCAATGAGGTTCTTAAATGACTCTAGCTTGTGTCAAGTTGACATAAAACTAGTCATCCTTTGCATTCATTCACAGGTTTTTCCCTTTAATATTCAAGTAGGAAAGGCTTTCTTCTAAGTCTGCCAGACTACAGGATGTGCCACAAACTGAGCACAGGACCCAGGGTGCCTAAGGGCAGGGCATCCAACCTTCAGCCTCAGCCACTGTCCCTGGTAACACTCACATCAGTGATGTTTGTAACAGACAAGCAGAATGCACAGAGGCTGTTAGGAGAAAAAAAACTCTCCCTTGAAACTCAGAGGCCTTCGTCAGTCAGTTTACAGAAGAGGCTGAAGACCCAGTCTGCATTCAGCCCTTTGCTCTTGCTCAGGGCTTGCTCAACTCAAGTCTGTCAAGTCGAGGTTTTAAGGACCTTGTTGTGGAGTCTCCAAGGGTTAGTGAAGGTAAGACCGAGCAATTCTGAAAAAGGCCCATTCCCCTTTAAAAACTGTTCTGACAGCATGCTGTCCTTGAGTCAGGTGCCAGGTTGCAGCGTGAGCAAACACTGGAGTTAATTACTGTAAGCACAGTGGCTTACACATGTGGGCTCACTTCCTGGCCTGTGAAATGGGGATAATACTCGTCGTACAGAGCCGATATAAAGACTTAAGAAGTGACCAGATAACTTGAAGAGCTGTTTCAGGGTAGTGTTTGCTAGATGCAGTGTAGGCATATGATTAAAACAAAACCCTACCCAACTCAAGCAACCGACCAATCAAACAAAAGCCCTGAAAGTTATTCCTGGAAATGTGTGGAGAAGTGTTCCTCAACAGAAGTAGCTTAGACGGAAGCAGCAGCGATGGGAACAATGAAAAGTTTTTCATCTTTCCCCCTTGATTTTCAAACACCCAAACGTGACTTTTAACGCAGCATGCCTTCCTAGACCACTAACCCAGGCTAATTAACTGGCCAGAGACTCTAATAGAGAATAAAAACATGGCGCCAATCCACTGCCCGCTCTGTCTGGGGTCTATCCTGGGCTTCCAGGCCCAACCTCAGTCTTCTTCTTTCCATGCTTACTTAGTTCCAGGACCCAGGAGAAGGAGCAACCCGCCCCCGCCCGAGGCTCCCGCGCAGCCCCGCCACTTTGCAGGGCAGGGTTTCGAAAGGAAGCCCGCCCAACCAGAGGGGGCGGGGCGGGGCTGGGCTTGGGGGCGGGGCCACGGCTTATCCGCGCGGCTGACGCGGCCGTAGGGTTCTTAGGGGAAAGGGGAGTGACAGGGAGAGGCGCCGGGGGGCGGGGTCATGCACGTGAGGGCGGGGCCAGGCCTCCGGGGACCCGGGCGCGGCGGGCAGAGGCGGGGCTTCCGCGTTGTGGGCGGGGCCTCGGCGGGTCCAGGCTGGGCGGCTAGGGGCTAGAAGAGGCCGAGCTCCCCGGCTCAATCTGCGGGGCGTCTCTGGAGCTTCACCATCTTCCTGGACCGGGACGCGGCGTCCGGGGAGAGGAGGGTGCAGGGAACGCGGCGATGGCTCCGTGGGGACTCCCGGGGTCCGCTGTGCTCTCTGCTGCGGTGTTCGTGGGAGGCGCCGTGAGTTCGCCGCTGGTGGCCCCCGGTGAGTGCGTGGTCCCGGCGGGGACGCCAGGTGCTGAGTCGGGTCTGCACGCGGAAGGAAGGGGGCCCGCAGCCCCGCCGCGCCCTGAGTTGCGCGCGTCCTGCTCGGCTACCGGATCCGGCTCTGAACATCTGGGTGTCCCGGGGTGGCCCGGGCAGGGTGCGGCGCGCGGCGCGGCTTGGGTCCCTCCCCACCCTCCTCCCCGGCTCCCGCTTTCCCTCTCCCGCCTCTTCTGAGGACCGCGGGACCCCAGCCCGAACTCTTTAGAAGGTCGCCTTGCTGGGGCGTTTTCTCCCCAGCCGCGTGCCCTAGGTGCCCGGCGGTGGACCCCCTTTCTACCGTCCTGATCCCCAAAGGCCTCGCCAGCCGAAGATCTTGTTACCCGGGACCGGGTGCTGCTCTACGGCTGATTTCCTCGCTCTCCCATTTTCTTCTTTTTTATTATGTTAAAGCCTTGAAAGTTCCAGTCTTTGCAGGTGGTTACGGATTCTTGTAGTAACTCGGTAATTTCACACTCCTTCCCATGTATCCTGGATAAATTAGATCGGGAAAGGTGAAAGGCACATCTGTAATGCACACTGCTTTTTCTTTGTATCACACTCTGTCATCACAAAAGGAACCCTCTGTGGTCAGGGTGGAAGCCACCAGCTGAGACGCTGAGTGTTGTGCTCAAGGAGGAGCGATCAGCAGGAGTTTCTTCTAACTGAAATCTCTTTTGAGGTCTACCTTTTACTTAAGGAAGCCCTGTCTCACACTCCTGTTTTTATAAGACACACACCAGGGATTCTTAATCACTGTTTCCCCCTCTTAATTGCCACCTCACAGCAGTAGTTAAAAAAAAAATAGACTTAAGCCTTCCTGGCCATTTGGGGTTACCACAGGCTGATTCTTACGTCAGCAGTCTCTGCCAAGCTGCCTTCAGGGGTGGCTCCTCTTCAGGCCCAAATAATAAGCAGCTGGAAGGCTTCCAACAGCGACTGTCTCCTTTATAAAGTACATGCGCTCCTCTTCAGTCCTGAACATTCCAGTCACTTAGAGCTCTGGAACTGGCTTGTCACTTGGCCTTTACTTTTTCCTAGGAACGTGTTAGGAAGGGAACAGGATAGATAGATAATGTGTCTCTTGAGTATTGATTAGCAGGTTCACATTTCCTCCAGCCATTCCCCCAGGGGAATGGGAAGCTAGTGACACATTTCATTGGACGGGACATTTTCACGTGCATCCTGTGTTTCTTTGTTGGGGCCTGTAAATACAAAATAGGTTCAAACGCGATTGGAGGCTGCAGGTAGTACCCAGCTGGAATCACTTGTTGCAGAGTTGGGGGAAAAAAAAAAGCTTAACTTGGGAATCAGATTGTTACAATTTAGTACCGCAGGCATGAAATCAGCCTTCCTCCATTCCTAGGGTAGGTTTATGTTTTCTGAACATCCGGGTATCAGGCTTGCACTGTGACTGAAGAAAGTCTTATCTAGTAGTGCTACTAGTAACTTTTTTTGGGTGAAAATTAATGCTTGAGAAGAACGAAGTATCTATTCAAATTTGCTAGCAGGCCTTGAGGCCTGTAGCAAGAGATGAACCCTAACAGCCGGCCTCTGATCTCTTTGGCATCAACGCTGAGAAGTAGGAAGTAAGAGATGGGAACTCCTATAGTCAGCATGCTCTGTGCTTTGGTTGGGCACTTTATGTGTATTTTAAAACTTATTCCTCATAAACCAAGATGTATTGATTTTCAGTAGAGCAACTGAGGCCTGCCATCACATAGGTATTGTATCAGTAAGAATTGGATAATGGGTGTGTGTGTGTGTGTGTGTGTGTGTGTGTGTGTGTGTGTTGTCTGTCTGTCTGTTTATCTATCTGTGTTTGGGATAATACAGCCTGCTTGATTTTAAACTCATTTCCTTTCTATTGCCCCTCACTGCTTCCCAGAGAAAACAGAGCACAAGTCACCCTCAGCAACATGACTTGGATGGTAGGATAGTTTTAAGATACCCAAACATCGTATCATCATGAGCATTAGTTATGTGCAGCCCTGCTGCGGAGAAAGGACAGATAGCTTCACACTGGGTGGTGAAAGAAGTCTCTTTCACTTCCGTTTTTGTAAATTGTCTCCAAAGTGGCATTAGGAACTACTCTACCAGCACCGGGGATGCTTTTCCATGTCTTGCCTTATTTATGTACTTAGGTTCTCTGGTTACTCAGCCTCTGGCCTTATCGGTTTCTCAATTTTCCTGTCCGGCAGTGGACACGAGGTGAGTGATACAGTTCCAGGTCTGGTGCTGTGACAGATGCACAGTCCCTGGGCTCTGTGGGCGTCCGTCCAGTCTCACATTCCTCACTTAGATGCTGAAGATAGGTTTGATTAAATTCTGGGTTCTCCTTTGGCTGGGCAGCTGCCTAGCTGAATAGCCACATAAGACGCGGACGCTGGGTGCAGTGTTTTGAAAACTTACGCTGTTTGGAGCTTGGGATTTCATGCTTACTCCAAATTTAAAGAGGAAATGAAGAATGTTCCCAGGGACTGTCATTTCTTCTTCTCTGTGTATTTCCTACCCTTCAGAAAAGAATGAGGCGGGGAAACTTGGGGAGGAGCTAGGTTGGAATGTGAGAAGCCACGGTCAAGGTGATTCAGTCAGAAAACTTTCATTTTTACTTTGGCTTTGATGTTGAAGTCTTATTACGCGTTGGGACATTTTAATTTCATTATTTAAAAATGACATACATTAAAAAATGATACTATTTAAAAAAAAATTGGGCGTAAGTTTGAAGGACTGAAATTGAAACTTGGCATCAGTGCACTGTGGCTTCTGGGCTTTGGGTGTAGCTCAGGGGTAGAATACCTGCCTGCCATGTGCAGGAGTCCCTGGGTTCAATCCCCAGTGCTACAAAAAGCCCCCCCCCCAAATTAAAATAAGATAAAAAAATAAGAATTAAAAAAAATAAGAGAGAAATGGAAATAAAAGAATAATTTAAATTGTCATTAGTTAAAACTATTATTCTTAGTGTTGTCCAGTAATCTTTGTGTTTGTGATGTAGGAGCTGGTAAAGATTTTAAAATCTCATTTTTTTATTTACATGTAAATGACATCGTAATTTTGGTCTTTACTCCAGGAATTATAACATATATCATTCATATGTTAGAATTTACTTAGATTTAATACTGTATGATCTTTCTGTAAAATGTCATACACAACAAGGAGTTGGTAAAGTTTTAGGGGCTGCCAAGCTAAGATAGTAAAAAAAATCTGGTGTAAGAAGGCTGGGCATGGTGGCACACGCCTTTAATGTTAGTACTCGGGGGCAGAGACAGGCTGATCTCTGAATTTGAGGCCAGCCTGGGCTACATAGTGAACTTCAGGACAGCCAGGGCTGTGGAGTGAGGCCTTGTCTTAACAAGCAAACAAAAGGAAAACAACGAAAGGATCTGGTGTAAGACTGAAGGGCTAAAATGGAAAGCTGGCGTGAGTGCCTTGTGACGTCTTTACTGTTTTTGGACAGGGGAATTCAGTGTTGTTTGGCAGGTGGTGGGCTTTGTCCTCAGATCATTTAATACCTATGATTCCATAGGACTGATTTCATTCCCATGTTTATGTCTGCAGAAAAGGAGCGTCCAAGAGGTGGCAGAGTCCCATGGTATTACCCGAGCTTTGCCATTCTGTCATAGACGTTCAGTTCCAAAGTGCATTCTAAACCTCCCCCCCCCTTTGAAAAAAACTCTTTTCATCCTGAAATGTTTATGGAGTCACAGTAGTGTGACTCCCTCTGCAGTGTTGTAGGTAGTTTTGAGAAGTTCCTCCCACAGTTTGTGTGGGAAGAGGGAGGGAATTACCCTGATCTCTTACCTAGAGGCCCTTGCCTCAGTGAGCATTCCTTCCGTCTTTATGCATCTCGACCTTGGATAGGATCTTCATGCAGTGCACTTTATGAGCCCTGGTCCCCTTTACCTTTGTTATATGCGATCTCCCTTTCTGATACACTGGAGAGGTGCCTTGGGATGTTCCTTCATGTGGCTTCCCGGTGTTTTAACTCACTGTGCCTCCTTTCGGGGAGGTTGCAGTTCTTAGTCATTGTTTTAAAAATGTGACTTCAAACTTGGTTGTTTCAGTGAACACCTTTGTCCACAAGGCCTGGTCTAGTAGTTGATGACTTGCATAGAAAATGGGTTCTTGGGAAAGCAGCATGCAGATCAGTGATGTTCACCATTGTTAGGTGTGGTGGACCAGCCACCACTTTTAAGACCCAGGGTGCGGCCGGGCGGTGGTGGCGCACGCCTTTAATCCCAGCACTCCGGAGGCAGAGGCAGGCGGATCTCCGTGAGTTCAAGGCCAGCCTGGTCTACAAAGCGAGTTCCAGGAAAGGCGCAAAGCTACACAGAGAAACCCTGTCTTGAAAAAACCAAACAAACCAACAAAAAAAGACCCAGGGTACTCTTGAGTAGGGAGAAGTGAGAAATATTAGCTAGAAAGAGATACCTAGACGATGAGAGGAAAGACAGGAAGCACACGATAGCCTCGGGAGGGCCAGAACTTTATTCCAAAGGGCTTTTTATCACAATGCCAAGGGGAGGAGCAAAGACCTCCCCCTTTCGAGATACAGCCAAGGGTAGACCCTTCTAAACACCTGCACTCAGGCCCGTGGTCCAATCATCCTCTTCATGCAGACTTGCTGGATAAAGCCACCAGGAAACCTAGATGGGCTACAACAGTTAGGCTGTTGATCACTGCACTGGTGGTCTGAAGGTTGGCCTGGTCTGTACTTATAGAGCAGTGGTCTCAGGCACTCATCTCTCGCTCTTCGTATTTTTTTCCCCCTGAAAATAAAAAGGTACTTGCTAATTTGTTAAGGCAAGTGTTGGTACCTTATTTAATTTGTTATAATCTTTTTTTTTTTTTTTAAATGGCTATTTTTCTAATATCCTTTATCAGGTTGTGTGTGTGTGTGTGTGTGTGTGTGTGTGTGTCTCCCCCCTCCCCCCAAGTATCTGAGGCATTTACACATTGCTGTAATCTGGAGATTTTTCAAATGCAAAACACTCTGAAGATTGAGGATTTTTGATGTATTCTGGTGGTGGTAACACACAGCCTGCCCCAGCGTGAGATGTTCAAGTGTATGTTTGATCTCACATAGGTTCACTAGCCGTCTGCTTTGCTGCAGTAATCCAGCTCGTTTGATTTCTGAGTATGACACAGTGTACATTGAATGCTCTCTGCTGCCTTTCTGGAATCCCACATCTGCCTCCAGGTTTTTCAGTTCAAGGACTCATGGTCCTGCATCTGCCTTTCCTGACCTATCCACGTTTTCTCACATTTATTGGGAACCAAGTATAAGTATCCCATGCAAATATCTAAAAAAAAAAAATCCCATGGAGAAACAGCAGGAATCCTGCAGAGAGTGGTTGGAGAAAAGACTCAATGGTTCTGAGTAGTGACTGCTCTTACAGAAGGCCCACATTGGACTCCCAGCACCCACATAGCTCATCTGTAACTCTCGGTCCAGGCATGTTCTGCCCTCCATGGGCACCAGGCACCAACATAGTGCATATACATGCAAGCAAAGCACTCCACATATAAAGTAAAAATAAAATCCATCTTAAAATCTTACAGAGATTTGAAAAATGACAAATAGCCATTAAAGAGTTTTAAGAACAGCCAGATGCCCATGAATAACCCCTCTAATGCACAGACTTCAGGAGAAGAAAGCCTGCCTTGACATCCTAGAGTGGCATCTAATCAAGCCACCTGGATGCAGCTGGGGTTTTGTCTATTCGGTAGCGCTATGGGTGAGCGCTCGTTGTAATGGGACCTTGATGGGTAAGTCGAGAGGCGAGGCTGGCTTCCTCCTCTGCACTTCTCTGCCAGTTAGTGACACGGCTCTCTTTGTAAGGGAGAGAAACTGAATCCACCAAGGGATTTTGGATGGTGGTGGGCACCCCAGGCGATCTGAGTTCTTTGGACCAGTCATCTTATCTTGAGGCTCCTTTGGCCAGCCTGCTTGAACTCAGGAGACCCAGTTTCCATTCCCGCTCACAATACCCCAAGGCCTCCCTTGCCTTTCCTCCTTTGGCACTGGCCTGGGATCCCAGAAAGGAACAATTCCCCAGCCCGGGTTCTCCTGTGTCCTGTGGCAGCTGCCAGCCCTCCCGAGGAGCCTCCCGTGAGCGCCCTGCCTCCCTTGGTTTGAAAACCCCTGGATGTAACAACCTTCCAACCACTAATAAAAGTGCCTGTTGTACAGAGAAAACAAATCTCTAAACCACGTTTTCTTACCTGTGGTGAAAAACGGGGAAAATAAGGCCAAGCTGCTTCCTGTGGTGATTATCACAATTTTGTGAGACACAGCATTCGAGCGCTTGGAGCAGTGTTTGCTGTGCAGGTGTGCTAAAAGGGTTTGCTATCATCATTATTTGTTTGTCCTCAGACACTAACGTTTCACATCGAAAGGATGAAACAAAGCTCTTAACCACTCCAAAGCTGGTCTGAAGCCTGTAACCCCAGCACTAGGAAGCTGAGGTAGGGGATTACTGTTCGTTCAAAGCCAGCCTGAGCTGCTTAGTGAATTCCTAGTCAACCTGGGCTACCGTGTGAAGCTATGTGTAAGCAAAACAACCACCAAAAGGAATCAAACCAACCAACACCGTAAGCACTCCAGAAGTGTCATTTCTGGTTCTTTGCCAATTCCCCAGCATCCATTGACCTATACCACGGGGCTCCGGGTTCTGGTGCTGTTGATGGAAGGGACAAGAGGCAGCTTTGGGGAAGCGGGATGGGGCAGCATTTCCACCCTAGGAGGAATGGGGGACAGTGGGCTTGACTGTGTGCGATCTCCTGGGAGGTAGAGGTGAAGCCATTGATAGTCACGTTAATATGAGGAAGGAAAGAGGACGCAAAGGAACCATTCATTACCTTTGTAAAGATAGACCCTGACGATTTCTTTTGGAAGAACTTTGGGGGGTTGATAAATCAATCCAGTCAGCCAATCTGTAGTTGTAGGCACAAAAATGCTACTGTATTTCCTTAGTACCTGATGTAGTGATCATGTTACATGCTTTGGTTATGGAGGATCTAATTGGTTACTGGACTTCTCTTAACTCCCAGGGATGTTTGGATGAAATAATATTCATGACAGAAAAGCAGAGTGTAGTATTAGGAGCTGGAAGGGTCCCTGGTGATGTCCTCGGAGTTTATTTAGTGGAGAGGAAACTGAGCTGGCACCACCAAGATTTAAGAATGCTCCTTTGCTCCTTCTGGGACCCTCCTATCCTGTTGGGGTGTCGTTGCGTTGACGTGGACCCAGCAGTCATCTCTGCTCCTGGCAGGTTTCCTTGGTCCACTCCCGTTCCTGATGCTCACTCTCTAAGGTGTACTTTTCCAGCTCTTGGATGTGGGATGAACCTGACCTCAGCAGAATGACTGACTGTTACAGGAGTGACTGTTGTTCTTAAGTCACATGCATTTAGAGATGTTCATCTTGTTATTTGCTGTGCATATGGGGAAACTGAGCCCAGAAAGATTCTGTGGCCTGCGGGAGTCAGGGGCAGCTTATCCCTAGCAGCCATTAGGGTGATATCATGTGTGGATCTTGTTCACTGCTGGAAGCCCAGGGCTAAAGTGAGACCAGGAATAGAATAGTTTTTTATTTATTTATTTATTTATTTATTTATTTATTTATTTATTTATTTATTTATTTATTTATTTATTCTGCCTGCGTATTTGCCTACAGGCCAGAAGAGGGCACCAGATCTCATTACAGATGGTTGTGAGCCACCATGTGGTTGCTGGGAATTGAACTCAGGACGTCTGGAAGAGCAGTCGGTGCCCTTAACCACTGAGCCATCTCTCCAGCTCTAGAATAGGTATTTAAAATGTGAATGAAGAAAGAAAGCTAGAACTAGAATCCAGACTTTCTCTTTAAAAAAATTTTTTATGTGTATATTTGTATATCCGTGTGTTTGGTGTGTGTGTGCACGCATATGTATGTGCATGTGTGTACAGACCAGAGGAAGGTGTTGGATCCCCTGGACCAGGAGTTACAGGAAGTTGTGAGCTGGCTAACGTGGGTGCTGGGAACTGAGCTCAGGTTCAGTTAAGACATCTCTCTGGCTCCCCTTTTTCTTTATATTAGTGTGGGAAGTTATTCCCCCCAAAGGTGGCAAAAGTAGTCATGGAGAGAGGATGCCAGCCACAAGGAGACCAGGAGAAACTGAGATGTTGAGAGGGGGTCTTAGTGGACATTCTTAGCGTAAAGATTTTTAAACTCCAGATCTATTCATGAATCTCTCCAAAGGCAGAGTCAGTGGTCTTCTGACAGCCATGCCACGTGTGTGTATCACACTTTAGATATCACAACACACGAAGTATTTAAAACCATTTATTTCACAAGCAGCTTGGCCTGCTTTCTATTGCCATAACAAAATGCTTGAGACTGGGTAGTTTATAAAGACCAGCAGTGCATTGGGCTCATGGTTTGGTAGGCTGAGAAGTCCATGAGCATGTTGTTGACATCTCTTGGATCGGACCTCCAAGCTGCATCACAGCAAAGTGGAGGACATCACGTGGCAAGCCAGAGCAGACATGTCACTATGGGTCCCTCTTTCTCTGCTTATAAAGTTGCTAATGTCACAATGGAGCCTCGTCTTCATGACCTCCTCCACCGCAGCCCCACCTCGATACACCACAAACATGGATTTCGGAATGAAGTCTCGGCACACTCAAACCATAGCGCTGGGTTCTTTTGATTGATTTTCATCATTCACCAAACATTAACAAAGCACCTTACAACATACAAGGCACCGAGGATGGAGTGATGGGAACAGGGTCTGTGGAATCCTCACCCCGTGGAGCAGTCAGAAAAGATGTGTGCTGTTAGCACCTCGGTAAGGAAAGAGAGGCACTGAGCCGGAGTGCTAACCCAGGGCTGGGAGTGGGATGCATGGAGAATCGAGAATCCAGGCCAGGTTGGGCAAGCTTACTAGAGCAAACAAGGTTTAAGTTTCCACGGCACAGCTGTAGGCAGTAGCTGGGTGAAAGGAATCTGTGCTTGCGGAAGAGAGGGATGTGTGTGTGTGTGTGTGTGTGTGTGTGTGTGTGTGTGTGTGTGTGTGTGTGATTTGGCTATGGTTTGAGTGTGTTCCCTAAGGGCTTATATGTTCCCATTTATTTCACATTGTAAGGCGTTAGGAGGCTGGAAACGTACTGGATGCCCTGTTTAGAGGTGATTAACTTTAGATAAAGCCATTAGTGAGGCATCCTCATGATTGAATGCTCACAGTTTCACAGTTGAAGAGAGGCCAGAGAGGTAGACATGCAATCTCTCTGTGTGTGTGTGTGTGTGTGTGTGTGTGTGTGTGTGTCTTTCTTATTCATACACACGTATGTGCATGGTCCCTATGTCTGCATGGACATCCCTGAACCACCCTGAGACTCTGCCAGTGAAAAGACCATCATCTGATGGGGTCCCTGGAGCCCTAGAAATGTGAGCTACGTCAGCTTCTCCTTTGCGAAGTTACCTAGCCCACTATTATCAGCAGCTGAAATGGGCTGATAGAGGAGGGAAGAGCGAGCTAAGCCGTGGCCATGCTTCTCAGACTTGGGTGTCTCGATTGCTGGAGGCTGGTCATGGCCCAAGTGGCCAGCCCTGCCCCAGAACAACTAAGACAGTACAGTAGGCCTGAGATGAAGTGTGCTTTTCTGTCACATTTTCTGGTGATGCTAGCTAAGTATCAGATGTGAGCAGGGGAGTGTCGGGGAGGAGAGATGGTGGGTTTCCCCCTCCTTTTTTGAGCTCTCCCCACCCTCCCCCCCATTGTCTAGGGCTATCCTGTCCTGTCTTGAACCCAGGTTTCCAGCTGAGATCAAGGCTCATACTTCCAGGAAACCTTTCCTGTGACTCCTCAGACTGTGTTCCTGTGATGACCTGAATGCAGGTCAGGTGTACTGTCTCTCTTTGATGTTATTGGCCCTCAGTTATATGCACTTGTCTCCACTGTATATGCTCCCTCTGAGCTAGAACTCTCTGTGGTGGCCACGTGTGTGAGATGTGTTAAATATTTGATTGCTTGATCAGATTGAACCTTTGCAATCACTGCAAGGAGCAAGTCTCCATAGTCTCTTTTGTGGCGTGAAGGGTCATGAGACTTCCAGGGAGTAATCAGGACAAGAAGCAAGATTTGTTGCTCATCACAGAAGAGGGGAAGCCAAAGCTGGGTGGATATTCCTGGTCCCCAAATGTCCCTTGTATGATGTGAAATGACATGTTCCCTCTCTTATCAACAGTTGGAGGAAAGTTTTATATTTGTCTTTTTTATTCTTGCTCCATCTACTTAAAGAGGAGACCAAGGCATCTTAGCAAGTGAATATAGATTTTTGTTGTTAGTCAAAACCAGATAATTAACCTAGGGAGTCTTCAGATATTGGTACTCTCCCTCCCCCCCCCCCCCCCCCCCCCAGACAGGGTTTCTCTGTGTAGCTTTGCGCCTTTCCTGGGACTCACTTGGTAGTCCAGGCTGGCCTTGAACTCACAGAGATCCGCCTGGCTCTGCCTCCGAGTGCTGGGATTAAAGGCGTGCGCCACCACCGCCCGGCCCCTCCCTCCCTTTTTGAGACAGGGTCTCACTGGAGTTCATGCTGGCCTTGAACTCACTCTGTTAGTCTAAGCAGGCTTTTAGTGTACAGTCCTGAGGTGGGAAAGACGGCTCACATGTTAAGAGTATTTGCTGCTCTTCCAGAGGACCCAGATTTGGTCCCCAGCACCCACATGATGGCTCACAACTGTGTCTAACTCCAGTTCCAGGCAATCTCCTGGCTTCCACAGAATTAGACATGCAAATGATACCCATACATACAGGTAGGTGACGCATCCATTCACATAAAATAAAAAAAATAAATTGTGTATTTGTTGTCCTCCTGCTTCAGGCCCATGGATGCTGTGCTTATAGGCTGTGCTGCCATCTGAAAATGGTAACGCAATAAACCGGTGATTAGATTTAGAAATGTTTGTCCCTCTGGGTGTGGTAGTGTTCACCTTTAATCTCAACACTCAGGAGACAAGGGCAGGTCATCCTAGGCTAGCCTGCTCTACGTAGTGAGCTCTAGGCCAGCCAGGACTACGTAGTGAGTCACCTCTTCCCCCCATAAAAGTTAATGTTTTCTAAAATTTTGGCATGATAGAGATATGAGGGACGAAAAATTGCGTTTAATTCACCGAAGGACACCAATTAGGTAACCTTTCTTCGCCAGCTGGTTCATTTGTTCGGCGTAGCGGATGAAGAACCTGTGTGTCACAGGCCACACAGGGCCAAGGAGGAAGAACTGTTTTCAGGGCTGATGACCTGCCAAGATTCTCCTCCTCTTTGCCTACACGCGGGCATGGCATGGCCTTCTGGGACTCCTCTATGGAGTGGACGTTTGAGGCACTCCCTGGACTTTCTGTCTCACAGTATGAGGTGGGGGAGGGAGGGCGCCCATTTCCCCCCATTCTCATGGCCCTCTGGAGCTGGAAGTTCCCAGCACAGTCAGTCACGTTGTAGAAAGCCACAGCTATGACTTCCTGGCATTGGGGAGGTGGCAGGTGGCTAGCCACAGACCGGCTTCATTTTTCTTTGCACGTGTGTAGTCTATGCTAGCATGGCCTGGGCGTGTTCCACCGCTCCCCCTGGTCTTTCCACCTTCTTGCCTCTGCTAAAGGCAAAATATGTAAAACAGCCACCAGCCAGACAAAAGCGAAGGCCTTGGGCGGTGCTTAAGTTTGGGGGATTGGGTAGGGAAGTTGGGCTTTTCTGGGGAAGCACATTTCACACCTGTATTTGCCAAGTGGATTGTCCGATGATAGTTGTTGCAGCTAAAACTTGTAGATAATTTTGTACACATAGCACACGGTTAATCAAAACATGGGGCTTTCTTTATCCGAGATACTGCTGGGTCGCTGTAGTGGATGTGTAACTGGTGAACAGCTAGTTTAGTTTTTGCCCTGTGAAACTTATAATGGAGAAGTGTAGATAAGCCGTGAATGGGAGTCCTTGTGGCGTAATGGAAGAGGGAGTTTGGTGTGATCAGAATCGCAGACTTAAGTATTGCGTGGGATCACAAGAGGAGACTTGCTTTTTGAAGTGAAGGACGGAAAGGACTCCGTAGCCCAGAATTGGGCATTTAAGTGATCCACAAAGGGAATTATAGGGGACTGCACCTACCAACCCCGTGGAACAGCCTGGGCGAAGGCACGGGAGCTAGGAACAAAAGTTACTGCAGTTCATGTGGAAGAGAGCTTCTCAGTGAATGCTGTGTGACGGGAAGCTCCACTGGGGAGGCTAAGGGGAGGCCCCTGAGCTCCTGAAGCACTTTATTGTGCAGGCTGTGGAAGGGGAGGTCAGGCCGGGGAGTGGAGGATGGAGGGCCAGAGGAGCCCTGGGCATTGCCGTGGGATGGAAGAGCCCTGGGCATTGATATGAATAGGACCTGAGTTTGTAGCAGGTCCCATACTGTCAGCGAGGTGGCTGGGCTGCTTTTCCTGTATTTTTGTAGAATGGGGGTAGGGCGGAGAGCTCAAGGGAGCCCAAGTACAAAATAATGCTTGTTTTGTTTTTTTATACATCTCGGCATCATGGGCAGGATCGAGTAAATAATGCCATCCTTTGTAAGCGACACAACCATAATCTATATATAATACAGTAGGTTTCCTGTGATGTGTGGATAGGAAGAATCATTCAGTTTAAGGAATGCAGGGAGCAAGAATCATGAAGTCAGTGTAGTGGGTGGAGTCCTGGTCATGTGACAGCCAAGAAGCAATCATGGTACCCACTTGTCTCCAGCGGGCCACTCCTTGGAACTCATACGACTCGGCTCGCCTACAGGATGATTATCTGCTAAACATTTATTTTTGGAAGTCCGTTGGACGTTTGTATTTCTCAGCCCTGCTGTTCAAGTACACATTGTTTGCTTCTCCTTCCGGGTTGGAGTGCTGTCACCTTTAGGGCAGTGTCTATAAAGTAAACACAAGTCAGCGTGGGGGTGAGTTAAAGGCCTAGCTTGGCCAAGGCCTCCATCTCTGTCACTTCCTGCAGGTCTGTTTCTCTGCTCCTCAGTGCTTTGTAATTCACTGGACAGGCTGGGAGAAGGCAGTGTGAGAGGGATCTAGCATGCTGCGTTTGGTGTCTGTGTGCTGTGTCAACAGTCCTTACGTAGATAGTAGACTCCATCTCTGGTAAGGATGAGAGGGGACTTGAGGGAGGGGGGGGGGAACTGTTTTGTTGAACAGAGTGATAGGAGAATTGGTCTTCTCCATGCTGAGGCCCATGCAGAGACAGCACTGTACCTGGAAGTATTGTTGAGTAGAGCTCTTGACTTTGGTCAGTATGATTAGTCTGTGCTCCCCGTCTCTGGTGCAGACGTCTTTTAGAAACCCCTGAATTCACTAACCTGTGAAAGGAGGTGTAGATGGGTGAGCTTCTCTTGTACATAAAGAACCCCTTTGACCACACTTGAGATTCCACTAGTGAGGTGACTGTAGGTGGCGCCCCACATAGCTTCAGCCTGGAGCCGGTGATGAGAAGAACCAGCCATGCGGTGGAGGGGCCAGAACTTTCTGTCCATTCCTTGACTTCTGGAGTTCAGTGGATATCAGGCAGTGATTGACTCAGTCAGTCTTCCTAAAAGCTCTGTACCAGGGCAGTGAGGGGGCTTCTAGGGGTGAACTCAGGGCTGTGCTGGCAGGTGGTACCCCTGGAGAGGGTGTGGAAGCTGTCTTCACCTTGCCCTCTGCATCCCTTCCATTTGGGTGTCCTGGTGCCATATCTTCTTCATAAACCTGTGGCCATACAAGACTGCTTTCTGAGTGCTGTAAGTCACTCCAGTAAATTATTGAAACTGAGGGGGCATTGTGGAAACCCCCAAATTTGTAACCAGACCGAGAAAAGTTAGCCAAGAGACTTCTTGGAGGCTAGCCTCTGAAGTGGGGATTGTCCAGTGGGGATAGCTCTTAATCAGTGGGTCTGCACTAACTCCAGGCTGTTAGCATCAGAATTTAATTGAACCCTAGGACACCCAGTGGATGTTAGAAAACTGAAATAGTTGAATCTCATTGGGAAGCCATATGTCCCAATATTAAAACATGCTTGGGATCATCTCTGTAGTTACACTTGCATTCTGCTTAGAGAAAGGCTCACAGGCATATGGACAAATTTCTAAAAGGTCTTATTAAATAAAAACCTGGAGCCAGATATACGAGTGAAAACCTGAGCAATCAGAGAAATAGGAAAATCCATAAGCTAACCTCGCCTCACCAACACCTCAGTCTCCAAAGAGAGCTACTTCCTGTATACCCACGCCTATATGCCTTTCTGTTCTGCTATATCACTTCCTCTTCCTGTCCAGCTCCATCACGTCCTGTCTGTTCAGACCTCTATGGTTAGTGCTGGGATTAAAGGTGTGTGTCACCACGCTTGGCTCTGTTCTCTTGTGGCTTTGAACTCACAGAGATCCAGGCAGATCCCTGTCTCCTGAATGATAGGATTAAAGGCGTGTGCTACCATTGCCTGACTTCTATGTTTACTTATAGTGGCTGGCTTTTTCCTCTGATCCTCAGATAAATTTTATTGGGGGACACAATACATCACCACAAAAGGCATGTACAAAATAACATGAAAGCAAAAGTATCAGGCCATTGCCTCACTGTTCATCATGATAAAGCTTGCATCATGCTTTATCATACATGAAAGTGCAAGGCACATGGTTCTGTTTTCTTTGATCGTTGATTCCTGTGGTGTGGATCAGAGGTCTCAGCATTGGCTCTGCTTCCAGAGGAAATATCTGGGCCGTCACTGTGGGTTGTAGCTTTGGGCAGTCCCCTTAGGGGGGGATTCTGGTTCTGTATTCTGGTTTACGTCTGCAGAATGAATACTGCTGTTAGGTTAGACCATGTGAAAATGCCAGTATTCAACTATTTCCACCTAGGGTTCTGGCAGTTTCATGTTTGACCCAATAGTAATAAAGACTCCTTACTAATTTTATCATCTGTTGTGGAAAAATCCAACTCTTCTGATTATCACTAACATATTTTTAGAAAATGTAAAGAAATAGAGAAAAAAATATGTTAATGTTCTACTAATCAAAAGTAAATATTAACTAAATTGAGAAAGCATTGTCTGACACTTTTTTCTATGGATAAATTACTGTCTTTATTTTTGTATTTAAAGTTTTTATTATGTGTGTGTGTTCATGTGCATATATTTGGGAGTTCACATGTCATTGCACAGATGTGTCAATGAGGGCATCTTTCAGGAGTCCATTTTTTACTTGTCTACTTAAGGCTTTGCCTTAACTCTGCATTGTATTACCCGGAGCAGGAAGAACTGTGAACAATCCCACTCTGTGGAATTGTACTGAATGCCAAAAGCTTCCCTCCAGCACCCCAGAGACGGCAGAGCACCAGGGTACAGTGCCTCCTGCTTCCCCTCCACCTCTTGCTACATGTGCAGCCTGGGGCAAAGTATTTGACATCTCTGTGGTATAGTTTTTAATGTCTGTAAAATGGGGTCTAAAATAATATCTACCTCCCTGGATTATTGTCAAGGTTAAATGTGTTAATATCTCTATAAAGTGCTTCGTGTAGTAACGGCACAAATACATAGCAATATGTGATGGTTATAATATTTTTTTCTATGTATAGATTTTTGCAGATTTTCATTTTTTATAATTAAAAAAAATTTTTGGCTCTGTAGCTCAGGCAGCCCTTGAACTCATAATCCTCCTGCCTCAGCTTTTGTATTTTTTTATTATTTTTTTATTTTTTTTATTTTTCGAAACAGGGTTTCTCTTTGTAGCTTTGCGCCTTTCCTGG
This sequence comes from Peromyscus eremicus, assembly GCF_949786415.1. NCBI lineage: Eukaryota > Metazoa > Chordata > Mammalia > Rodentia > Cricetidae > Peromyscus > Peromyscus eremicus. The sequence goes on along the minus strand of NC_081426.1, from coordinate 56,422,469 downwards.
AACTCACTTGGTAGACCGGGCTGGCCTTGAACTCACAGAGATCCACCTACCTCTGCCTCCTCCCAAGTGCTGGGATTAAAGGCGTGCACCACCACCGCCCAGCCAGCTTCTGTATTCTGATGTTAAAGTCCTGCACCAGGTTTTCAGAGTCCCCTTTGGGCGTCATGCTAATGACCTTTCTTACTTATTTTCTCCCATCTGGGGTTTTCCTGATTGCCTCTGTTTCATCTTTCCAGCATTTTCTCTATTTGATCTTTGTTTTCCCTCTTGGTTACCTCTTCCCTTGGCTCTTTCTCCAGATGCAGTCGAGGGGATTTCACATCAGGTGACTTCAGTGGGCTCAGACCTTGAGATTTCCTGGCTGTTCCTCATCACTTCCCAGTTCCCAGGTTCTCAGAAGCCAGACCCACGTGCCTGGCGTGTGGGAACTGCCTGACTGAACCTGTGACTAATCAGAATGCCCTCTGTTTAGGACTTCTGTAGTTTTCTGTTTAATCGTTTTCCCTTTCCTGTTCCTGGAAGGAAGAGAAGCCTGGCTGTATGTGACGGTTGCGAGAGCATGTGGATGGAGCCCGCCTGCGCTGGCTCTGCTTTGTGTGGGAACCTGCCTGCTCTGGCTGTGCTCGCTGTGGCTCCGGGCACTGGCGAGGGCACCGTGGTCCTGACTGACCACCATGGCTCATGGCTCTACTAATTGTGAATCTCCTTAGCCTGCCATGTGGCATGGCGGTGCCCATGGCTGCTGTTCCCTCACATCAAGGGCTCGTGTTTTCTGTACGTCACATGAACAGTGCCCCCTCTTAGGCTCCTGGGGTTCACTGTCTTCCTGTGTGTCTGGCTTTGTATGTCTGTGACTGCTGCCAATAGTCACCTACACTGAGCACGCACTGGGATAAAGCCAAATTAATCTCAGAGAATACTCAGCAACCTTTCAACTTTAGTCCACATTTTATGGATGAGGCAACTGAGTCACAGAGACTTTTATCAACGTGCCCTGGGGGTCTCATAGCCTGGAGGCAATTTAAACAGTGCAGAGAAGAAAGATTTTGTTTCTGCGTTGTTTCCTTGCCCTGCTGAGGAGCAGCTTTGACTCTGTCTCTACTGCAGTGATCCTAGGTTCAAGTCTACCCAGCCATTCCCCAGAAGAACCACTGACCCGATGCTTTCTTCTGTGTTGTTTCCCTTTCTAAGATGGGTCTAGTAATAGCATCTGTTGGCTGGCCATCTCTTTGGCTAGGTAAGTGGTAGAACCCTCACCTAGCATATGCAAGTCCCTGGCTTCTTTGCCCACTACTACAGAACAAAAAAACCAAACCACAAACAAACACCAGTCAGGCAAATAAACAAAAGACCCCTCCCCCCACACACACACAAAATAATAACTTTGGCTCAGGAAGATGGTTCCATCTGTAAAGCACTCACTGTGTCGGACCCGAGTTTGGCTCCCTAGCACCCACCTGCATATAAACAGCCAGGCGCCGGATAACTGTGGTCCCATTGTGTGTGTGTGTGTGTGTGTGTGTGTGTGTGTGTGTGTGTGTGTGTGAAGGTGGAGACAGGAGGATCTGTGGGATGTGCTGGCTAGCTATTCTAGCCAGTCAGTGAGATATCCTGTCTCAAAAAAACAAGGTGGAGAGCAATCGGAGAGGACACCTGATACCGATCTCTGGCTCCCACAGACACATTCACACATGCTTGTGCACCTGTGCAACACACATGTTCGACACTAACATCTCTCTGAGTTGTGAGCATTAAAGAAAATTAAGGCAAGTGAAAACACTGAGGTTGTCACTGAAGTTGGGTTGCTTTTAGCGGTTGGTGGCAAAGTATCTGAGCACCCCAGAGGCTCAGAGCATGGAAATCACAGCTGCTAGAACTTCCTGGGGACGAGAATCTCCCTGTCCCCACTGACGGGAGGTGGGCCAGCTCCTGTGGGAAGCCTTTGCTCTGCTCAGGACCCTTACTTCCTGTGTGGGTAGTTCCTGCTCTCGTCTGGGCTTGCTGGAAAGATTTGGCTGACCTCCCAACCCTGGCAGGGATGTTGTACCCAGAAGCCAGGTATCCAGCCCCCAAAGGCCTGGTCCTCTGTATCAGCTCCCCTCTGTCAGTCTCAGGGGAGCCACTGATTGCTTCAGGGATATCCAGTGCTCCCCTCCTAAGGAAATAGGCCATCTGGACCTGTCTTCTGCTTCCTGTGTGATCGTTTTCTTCTGGCTTGTACTACTTGGCCTTCTTCTGTAGCTTAAGTCATTTCTAGCCTCGTCTTGCCTGGCTTCTTGAGAGGAACATGAACAGATCTGTTAGGATCACAGTCTTCTGAAAAGTGGGCAGTGGCCATTGGGGAGGTTACATAAACTTGGATTTAGTGTCCCTGTAGGGACCTGGCAAGTTGCAGAGGGCTGGAGTCCTTTGACCCAAGCTGGCTTAGGAATGGACTGCTATTTGTAGCATCCTTCTTTTGCATCCTTGCAGACTGGAGCTCTCTGTTGGTGTAGATGAGCATCCTTTGTCTTTCAGGAAAGGCCTCCTGACCAGTGTGCACAGCTTCAGGCTTAGCAGTTGTTCAGCTTTGAACACAACCTGCTTATTTATGTCTTTGGGAACCACGGGCATTTGGCAAATGGAAGCTAATTGCACCAGACCCAAACCCAAGTTAAGATCGAAACAAAAGTACCTGTCAAGTTAGAGTGGGGATGGATGTGCTCTGTGGATGATCTGGGAGTCCTTCTCAATGGCTCTGCTGTCACGGGCTGCATGTGGCTGGGGTTCAGGGTGTCGTCACTGTATCCCAGAAGCTGTGACTGGTACCTGCCCTCCCTCCACATGGCACTCAGAAGTGTTAGACTTCAGTTGAGGGGTTCTCTTGATTTCTGTTCCCCGTTCGTGTTTGGTACCTTTGACCAGTGTCTCCGTGGGGTTGGCCGGTGTGGTGAGTGGGCGGGGAAGAGGACAAAATGTCTGCCCTTTGCTGTTCCTGCTGGACTTGTCTTCCTGTCGTTACTACGGTGATGCATGGAAGGCTAGGATGTACTTACCAAATTAGGATATGGGTTATCACTCAGGCTAACTCCTTTCCGCCACGGAGTCTAGATCCAGTTTCGAGTGAGGAAGTGCACCGAACAGCACCGTGTTAATTGAGCGGGACATTCATACCTTACATACTGTGTTTCTAGCTCATGTGTGTGACTGTGTTTTACCTCCTTCCCTTCCGGCTTTCCCTCTTGTCTTCCCTCCTGAGAGAGTTTTAGATGCCACGCCATTACCATTGAGGGTACAAGTCATGTCTGTGGCACCCATTGCATAAAATTAGGTTGTGACTCATGTGAACCAACGCATATGTGGGTCGGGACGTGTCAGTCGATGAAACAAGTCCTCTGCCCTCTGCCTTTCTAAGGCTTGTGACGAAGTACGTTGGAGTTGGGCTTCTGAATGACCCTATGCTTTTCATAGTTAATATTGGAGCTTTTTATGATGCTGAGTTGTATTTTTTTGAATGCTGCCAGTACCATCTCCTCACAGCTAACTTCTTATTAAAGAGACTTTTTACATTGAGGGAAGATGCATGTATATGTGGATAGTACATAGTGAGCTCATTTGGAAGGAGGCACCTCTCCGCTGCCTGGAGAGGTACTGGGGTGGCATGTGCGGGCTTAGGCTACCGGCCATCGTTGGGGTCAGTTGACAAAGGTGTAGCCCACCTGTTCGTTTTTTTTTAAAGGTTTATTTTAAGTTTATGTGTATAGTAGTGTTTTGCCAGCATACGTGTGTGTGTGTGTGTGTGTGTGTGTGTGTGTGTGTACTAGGTATGTTCAGTGCTCCTGGAGGGCAGAAGAGGGCATTGGATCTCCTGGAACTGGAGTTTCAGATGGTTGTGAGCTGCCATGAGGTTATTGGAAACGAAATCTGAGTCTTCTGAAAGAGTAGCAAGTATTCTTAACCACTGAGTCACCCTCTACAGTGCAAGCCATGTATTTTTTGAAAGGCATGTTTCAAAAATAAACTCAGAGACAACCTCTGCTGTGCGTGTGTGTGGTTCACAACTTGAAATGCTCAGATAGGTTTACAGTGCAAGCCTCTCTCCAACTCTTCTCCAGCAAGACAGACAGTGCTACCAAGAACTGAAGATGTAAAAAATCCTCCAATGACAGCATTGGAAACAGCTAAGGGTGGCTGGGCAGGTGCTGGGCAGATGCACGGGCAGGTGCATGGGCAGGTGGATGGGCAGGTAGCTGGGCAGGTGCATGGACAGGTGGATGGGCATAGGAAGAGGGCAGGAGAACAAGAAAAGAGGTGCCGTCCCCATCCCTGATATTATTCTGGCATTATCCTCTGTGTGACTTCACGGATGTGCCTTTCCCCTTGGGGTGCCTCTGGGACTCCTCAGCCTTCTCTGCCTTAGAGGCATGCTTGATGGCTTCCGGGCCCTTGTGCCAGAGCAGAAGTGTGGTAAGTTGACTGTGCCCCATTTTAGGTGAGGCCTGGTGTGATCCGCTTCGGTTGTGTCTTGAATGCTAGGCATTGTTTGCGGTAGGCTGGAAGATTCCTGAAGAGTCCAGAACTTAAGCAAGTGACCTCTCCAGATGCCCTGGGATCCTGGAGTTAATCCCGTCCCGAGAAGTAGCTAGGAAGAAGTAGCTAGGGATAGGGTCAGCCTCTCTGTCCCCGTAAGGGACTTATTTGGTCAGGGAGTTCTGTGACATTAAGAGATGACCTCCAGTGTTAGAGAATGCTAGGGACTTTCTTAGACTCTAAAATCACGCCTCCAACCTTAGTTTAAATTGAAACCAGGGATGGCAAATATTTAGATTAGTTTTTTTTTTTTTTTTACTTGTTTTATATTGACGTCACCCCAGTTTCGGTCCTTTGATCCGGGGTTCGGAGTGATTCTGCTTTGTTCCCAGCCTCCCTCCTGTAGAGAGTGTTTGTTCCTCTTCTGTGTAGCCAGGTTCGGTTTTTCTGCGTAGGTCTATTAAGTGTTCATCCCTTCTGAGTACTTCCCTTCTTAACCTCGTAGTGCTAGTTCCCCGGGGTGCAGCTGGAAGTCAGTGGTTCAGATCCCGGCAGTGCTGGTTCCCACCTGGTTTACCGAGGAGTCCAGCTAGGCTTCCATCCGATTCCAAAGTGGTCTTTGCTGCCAAGGCAACCGGTGCTCACGCATTATACAACCTCAGAGGGTTTGACACAGTAAGGGTAGGTGAGGGGCTGGCTATATGCAGTGGGTTGGGAGGATTCTGCAAATAGCTAGGTGCTCCTTAGTCCCTGCCCTCATCTCGGCCACAGTGTGCAGAGGGTGGGGCTCCAGTCGCTGCTTACCTGTGTAGGAGCCGACCCACAAAGTTTAATAAGCACATTGCTATTCGGACTCGAGTTGTTCTTCAGTGCCCACGGGGGTTCACTTGCTCTCGCCGTCCGTTTTACACTTCACCCGTTGTTAAACTTCTTGAATTTGAAGAAAGGACACAGTCATACAGGCTCTGTGGCTTTAGCTGTCTCCATAGACACCCAGAAATATTTGGGGGCTGGTTTCATTTTGCAGAATTTGCTTTAAGTTCCTGTTAGGGTACAGGTAATTAGTTTTGACTGTACTTCAACTGTAACTTCACCAGAGCAGGCGGAGTCCTCCTAGTTCACAGCTTCTCTCCCTGTAAGTAGTGACCCCGTAAGGAGTTCCACACTGAATGTGGTGTCATGAAAACTATGGCAATGGTAAGGTGAATGCACAGTGGCCAAAAATTAATTAAAAATAAAAATGTGCAAGGAACCCGAAGAGTTTCTGGCAGAGCTCTCCCGTGTTGGGTTCTGTGGCTTCACTGCACCCCTGATTTGAACCCCCGCCCCAAACGCTTTGCCTGGTACCTGCTTCTATCGCAGGCAGGACTGATGAATGCTGCCTGGGACCCCCGGCTCAGATGGAGACTGTTATGTTATGGATTGCTGCACGCTGACTGTACATACACAACGATGTGATTATGAGGAGGGGCCTTAATCATTCTTCAGCATGTACATATTAAATTAATGTATCTTTGGATGGCAGCATTAGACTTCTTTGTTTTAAAAATTGCTGTTTGAGTCGCTGACATGAGTTTCAGAAAAAAAAAATCAAGTGAATTTTGCCTTGAAATTGGGGCAGAACTTCCAATAACTTCTGAAATGACTATACTTAAGTGATTTGGTACTGTATATTCATGCAAACCAGAGTTATCAGCAATGACGATTACAAAAATCAAAGTATTTAATAAACTCTGAAAAGTGTTGAAGATGTTCTTTATAGTGTCAGATATTCAGCCAAGATTTAATTCTTCATGCAAAACTAAACAAGGAAGTTCATCTCATTAGTATACAGATTTGCTTTCCCGTCACTAAATGGAAAGATGGTATGTTTAGAAGAATTGTTCGAAGCTTCCTTATGATTTACTATATTATAAAGTAAGTGTTTGACTTGTGTACCCTTTTCTATATATCTACATACTTAGGGTTGCAGGTTAAAAAAGGGGTTGCAAGTGGGAAAAATTTCAGAAGCCATGTACTGCCTGCTAAGTCTTGGGGCTAACCGATAAGTTCTGGAAGTACGGAGGTTTGTGAGGGAGAAAATGGATTGTTATAATCGTGGTTCTGATTGAGGGTTTCAGGACTTGGGGTTGTCCAGGCCCTTGCCAGGCTTTTTTGTTTTTTTTTTTTTTGTTGTTGTTACTATTTTGTTTGTTTGTTTTGTTTTTTTGAGACAGGGTCCTGGCCAGCCTGGAGCTTGCTTTGTAGATCAGGCTAGCCTCCAACTTCCAGGGATGCTTCAACTTCCCGTGTGCTGGGATTAGAGGTGGTGAGTGTACTGCCCAAAGCTGACCTCTTGTCAGTTTTGTGTTTTAAACTACGAGACCTTAGGCAATTGTTACCCCATATCTGACCCTCTGTTTCTTCTCCTGTGAAGTAGCATTTGCCCCATAGAGATTCGACGTTATGATTGACGGCCTTTGGAGCTGTGGTCTGCACTCTGAATGCTGTGGCTCTCCCTATCCACCGTCTAATCACGTCTATTAATATTTGTGCAGCCAAGTAAGTGGGGTAGAGGTCGTAAGCCACACGTCAGGTCAGTACTGGCTTTCCCACGGAATGCTTTTGTAAGATTTCACTTTGCTATGAAGTGAGATGTAAAAGAAGTAGTGATCGAGGGCCTCTGGCTTGTCCTTGTGGACATGGAGGACCTTTCTATCTCCAGAGAATCATGGATGGATGGGGGTAGAGAAAGCTGTCGAGTTGTGAGACTCTGAGACCCATAAAGAACACAGGATTTTCCAGGTCAGCAAACTGAGGCTGAGACAGGTGAAGTATCCTGTTCATTGTCACAGAGGTGCACGTAGGAAAACCTCTTCAGCACAATGAATGGGTAGCCATCTCAGTCAGTTTTCTAGACTTTAAATAATTGTTCTTGGACACTGTGTGATTGGAGTGGTAGCTGATTGAATGTGTGTTGGGGAGGGGTCTCCTTCCTATCGTCTGTTGGTGGCTGTGCAGGAAACCTGGACTTCTGAATGCACACCCGTGCACAAGCAGGAGATGCTGGGAGATGCTATCCTGGCCCTTGCAACGCTTGCTTCCTTATTGCCGTCATTGGCCAAAGCTGTGTTGGAACCGGTTACAGGGGCCACTTGTCTGGCATCTCTGGTTCCTGCTGTCTCTTTCTCATTATTTTTGAAGCCCTCTGGCTACACCTGATGGCCTCTAGGAATGCCATTTCTGTTCCATTCTGTCTCAGCTTCCCTGACCAGTTGGAAATACAAGTATACTTTGGAAACAGTAGAAAATTGCTTTTGGCGTTTTCGGTTGACTCACTCACCCTTTCTTACTCCCGCACATCCTCAGTCACTTTTCCTTCACATCTTCTTTTGTATTCTGCTCAGCAGGCTCTTGGCCAAACAGACACACAGTGAGCCCTTAGAGAACTGTGAATTAACTAAAGCTGGCCAGGCCTAGGGGGGAAACAAAACCCAAACAATATTGATAAAAGCTGGCCTTTGTTGGGCAGTATTTGTTTGTGGAAGGGATCACCTTCGAAGTCAGGGCTGAGGAGGGCCTGTTTGACTTGCTTGCTCCGGGGCACTACAGGCTCTCAAGGTGAGGTGATAGCTTATTCTTGGAGACACAGCAAAGCTGTGAGGTCCCCAGATTATGGTTTGGATAGAGTGGGCCATGATCTGAGAGTTGGGAGAAAGGAGATTGGGACCAGAGTGGCAGTCCTTCATTTGGAAAACTGCTTTATCGTTGACAAAATGGTTGACAGTTTTCAAAACGCACCTTATTTCTTGCTGTCCTGATTGGAACCCAGGAGCCTTTAAAACGGAGTTGTGAAGTCGTAGATGGGAGAGCAGGATAGCATTCAGCATTTTAGCAGAAAAATGACTGAAACGGTGAAATATTGTTGAAATTATTAAAAATCAAGCCTGTTGGCACTGGTTGGGACTCTCCGAGCCCTTTGTTGATGCAGACAACTGAGGGTAACAGGAAGCCTGAAGGAACAGGTAGGTTCTGACTGGATCAATCCAGGCACTGCCACTTTCTCAGGAAGCGTGATTTGGAACTTCCCTAGCCTTCCTGTGTCTCAGTTTCCCAATCTGGAGCTTGTGGATCACAGCCTTCTGCATGATGTCAGTCCACTTAGGCTTACTGCGCAGAGTCACTCAGTGCTTGGTGTGATGTGGGCCCAGGATTGCCTGGCGTTGAAGTGGTAGCCGATGGTAGGTAGGAGGAGTGTTAAAGTGGTCAGTCAGGCTTTCTTCTGCACCCCCGGAACCATCTCCCGGTCAGCCATTCCCTCCCTTGCCTTAGCTCCACCGCCTTTCCATGTTCACCCCAATTGCTGTCACCCTCCTGCTGGGCCTACAGCCTGCACTGTGTACCTCTGGGGGTCAGCATCCGTGGAAGGATGTAGAGTGCTCGCCCCAGCACACGCGCCCTCGTGCATGCTTTCCACCAGCTTCTCCCATGCCGTAGTCCCCGCCGCCGCTGAGCTGTTCTCTCTGTATGTCCCTCTGCTCCGCCCCTGTTGTTCCTAATTCATGCTGTCGCTTCTTATATAATAGAAAAATAGAGGATGTCATCCACCTGCTTCCTTGGCTCCTTCCACCTACCTCAGGATCGCCCGGGAAGAAATAGCTCTTCCTGTTTAAGTGCTGGAGCGTTTGCTCTGCGTGGCAATCATCTCACGTTCAACCCTCCATATTTTTTCCCCTTTCCTTTAATGTATGAAGAAGTGCCTCTGTGGTTTGAGTAGGCCCCTAACGTTCCTGTGTTGGGGAAGGTGGGCCTAGGGGCGTAGGAGGGGAGCCCTTGTGAGTGGATGGAAGGCTAGTCTGTGCGACTTCTTGCTGCCCCAAGACCCATTCGTTATGGTAGAGCATTGATTAATGAGGGCCGCCTCGGGCTCGCTTTCCTGCACTTGAACCCTCCCGCTCTGCTTCCCACCGGAGTCACGGGGGACTTGCAAGTTCTTGGACTCCTGCCTCCAGAACCTGGAGCCAAAGTAAGCGTATTTTTTCCTACAAAGAACCCGATTTTAGGTTCTGTGGTGCTTTTAGTGATCCAGGCACAGGACCAGCACTTCGGTTTCTTGTACTGAAAAAGAAAAACCTCCAGAGAAGAGTTTCTTCCCTTCGCCCACAGTGTGACTCCTCTCCCGCTGCGCTTGCTCGCATTGCACTTCTGGACAGAGCAAACCAGGCCCACGCTCCCAGTTCCTCACCTGGGGACCTGCTGTCCCCCTGACCTTAGTCCCTTGGCACTGCTGTCCACGGCCACCAGAGACCTCCTGTGCTTTGCTGTTTCTTCTGTTGTCTTATCTTTCCTCAGTTGATTCTAGTTTGTTTTATTTATCTATATGTTTGTTTATTTTTTGTTTTTCACATAAGGGTTTCTCTATGGAGCTGTGATTGTCCTGGAACTTGCTCTGTAGACCAGGCTGCTCTTGAACTCAGAGATCCACCTGCCTCTGTCTCCCGAGTGCTGGGATTAAAGGTGTGCACCACCATGCTTGACTTTGTTCTAGGATTTAAAAAAGAATGTTTACTTCAAGAAACTATCAAGAAATAGGGAGTAAAACCCAGCAAGAGAGAAGTTAAAAGATTTCACTTTTTAGAAATGAAAGGTTTCTTGTGTGTGTGATCTGATCTGTCTGTGGTCCTCAAAGGTCTCTTCTAACCATTTTTTTAAGGTGCTCTCCCTGTCTCCCTCTCCTTCCTCTGTAAGAATGCCTAATGTGTGTTCTTCCTCCCACAAATTAACAGTATAGTATTGTTACCACTTACTTATCTTACATAATCGGGACTTTATACCCTCTGTACAGCAACCATTCATATTCCCCTCCCCCAGCCCTGTCTGCTTTCTCTTTCTAGGGCTCTGACCGCAGAAGTCCCTGTGTAGCCACGGTTTTGCTCTTTGTGGTTTTAGTTACCTACAATCAGCTGCGGCGGTCCAAACGTATTAAATGGAAAATTACAGAAATGAAACATTCACACCCGTTCAGTTGTGCATCCTCTGCTTAGTGCCACGAAACCCGGAGCCATCCTGCTCCTTCCTGCTCTTTCCAGCTTGGGACATGAATCATCCCTTTGTCCAGAGTTCCATGCTGCTGGCTGCCAACCTGTTAGTATCCATCTCGGTCATCAGACCGACTGACTGTACGGCAGTCCTTGTTTGCAGGTGATCTTTTTTTAATATAATGTCCCCAAAGTGCAGGAAGGACACTGGAAGTTTTGATGTGCTAAAAAGAAGCCATAAAAAGGCTTCTTTTACATGAAAAGTTGAAAGTACAGTAAGAAAGATTAGGGGACATGTTTTAGTCACTGTTATATCTCTGTGAAGAAATACCATGACCAAGGCAATTCTTTTTTTTTTAAAAAAGATTTATTTATTACATATACAGTGTTCTGCCTGCATGTATCCCTGCAGGCCAGATGAGGGCACCAGATCTCATTGCAGATGGTTGTGAGCCACCACGTGGTTGCAGAGAATTGAACTCAGGACCTCTGGAAGAGCAGCCAGTGCTCTTAACCCCTGAGCCATCTCTTCAGCCCCCCAAGGCAATTCTTATAAGAGCATTTAATTGGGGGCTGGCTTACAGTTTCAGAGGTTCAGTCCATTATCATCATGGTGGAGAGCATGGTAGCATACATGGCGCTGGAGCAACAGCTTAGAGCTTTGCATCCAGATCTACAGACAGGGAGAGAAAGACTCTGGGCCAGGCATGGGCTTTGAAATGTCAGAACCCATCCCCTGACACACTTTCTCCAACAAAGCCACACCTCCTAATCCTTCTAAGTCTTTCCAACAGTTGCACTCCCTAGTGACCAAGCATTCATAGATAGGAGCTTAGGGAGGCGGGTGTTCTCATTCAAGCCACCACAGGGGGCATTCTTGCCACTTTTATCCTCATTTTAAAGCTACACTGCATCATCACAGGTGTGCACATACAGGAAAGAACATAGTGGATGGGGGCTGGGTACTCCTGGTGGTTCCAGGCATCCACTGGGGGGGGGGGGGTCCCTGCAGATAAGTGAGGACTGCATATTTTAGAAATTTCATAAAAGTGATGTCATGTGATATTTGTCCTTCTGTGACTGACTTAGTGTAGCATCCTCAGGGCTCATCTATGCTATCATATAGGGATATTTCCCCTCTTAAAACAGCTGAGGGGTGGCCCATACGTGCCCCTTGTCCATCAAGAAGCATTTATGTTTCTTCCCTCCCAGGACTTTCATGACCATGGAAAGCACAGATAGACCCTCAAGGTCATTACTTAAAATTCTTTTGGATGTAAACAGAGTTGTAAGATTTTTTTTTTTTTAATCAAATGGCAGTTCTATTTTTAATTTTTTTTTTTTTTGAGGAACCTCTGTAATTTTTTTTTCTTTCATTTTTCTCCTGCTTTAGTTTCTCTTGGAGCTCTGCCACTCACGGCACCTAGAAAGTTCTTCCACCGTGATCCCAGTACGGGACCGTGGTTTCTTTTGCCAAGCTCTGCAGGGAGCAGACTCAGTGGCTTGGTGTTGTCTCCTTCCCACAGCTTCTAGGTCTGAGTTTTCTTGGCCCATTTTGTGCCAGCATCGCTATAACTCAGGCTAGGCGATTTGCAAACCATCTGCATTTATTTGGTTTCCAGGAACTGAAGAACGGGGTGTTGACGTCTGGTGAGGGCCTTCATGCTGCTGCTTTATGTAGCAGAAGGGTAAGGAGTGAAAGAGCATGCTTGAGAGAGAGGAAGAGATTGGAGGCCACATTTACCCTCTCATCAGGAACCCGAGATAACTAACCTGCTCTTGGATAACTAACTCATGGTAATTAATCCACTCCTGGATAACTAACCTACTCTGGGATAACTAACTCTCGTGATAACCAACCCATTTCTAGGAGAAGAACACTCATATATTAGATGGAACCCTATGGCCTAATCCTTTCTTAAAGCACTTACTTCTTAGTATTGTTACAGTGGGAGCTAAACTTCAGGGTGATATTCAAGCCAGTGGCACTGTTGGGAGTTCAGCAGGAACTTGAGAGGTGCCATAGTAAGACTTCATACATGACACCAAACAGAATCGCCTTTCCCAGATAATTCCCCGTCTCAGGTGCCATCTATGTCTCATTCCATGCCCAGCTGTCACCCTAGGGCCCAAGAGCTTACAGAAACTGCATGTAAGATTTGAAGTTAGAATCATCTGCCAGAGATTTATTATAATTACTACTATTATTATTTTAACAATTACCACTTTGGAAGGACTTCCCAGAAATGATGAGTGGTAGGTTCTGAAAGAGAAAAATTAAAATGGAAGGGAAATGAAAAAATGAAAAAAAAAAAGGGCAATTCATATTTTAGGAAATTACAATAAAACATGGAGAATAAAATTTAATCTCATTGTTTCACCAGAATCATTTAATCTTTTGGTCCTTATACATCAATATAAATTATATATATATATATATATATATATATATATATATATATATATATATATATATATATTACTAATTAGATTGTATTACACCTAAGACTTTGACCCCAACTTTGGGCATTCAGCATTGGACTGTTTGAGTTTTTCCTTATCTCCTCAGAACTTCTATGAGTGCTTTAAAATATGACCTCTTCCTGTCAGACATGTAGGTGTTGCTGTTATTTGACCTAGATCAATAATACTCTGGTTATTCACTAAGTGATTTATTCATAATTCTGACAATTCAGCTGGAGGCAATAGGAAGTTTTTGGGTTTTTTTTTTTTTTTGGGGGGGGGGTTGTTTTGTTTTCGAGACAGGGTTTCTCTGTGTAGTTTTGGTGCCTGTCCTGGACTCACAGAGATCCACCTGGCTCTGCCTCCCAAGTGCTGGGATTAAGGGCATGCACCCACTGCTTGGCTTTTTGCAGGGGTGGAGGGGGAATTTTTGAAATAACATTTTAAACTTATTTTTTGAAAATTTCATACTTTCATACAATGTATTTCTGATCACCATTTATTGTCATCTAGACAATTTATTAGTTAGTTGGCAGATATTACATGCTTTCAGCAGCATTCACTCCTATTTTCTGTTAATTAATAGTTACTGTGCTCTCTGAAAGTTATTCTTCATAGAATTGTTTAGGTAGGTCACAGTGGATTCTCCAGCCAATACTTTTTTTTGTTAATGCTTCCTTGAAATCTGCAATGTTGATGAGCTACAGAACTTTCTGCGGTGATGGACTGACTGTTCATTATCTGAACTGCCCAGGAGGACCGCAAACAACCACGTGACTGATGCACACCCAAGATGCAGCTAATGCATCCAAGGAGCTGAAATTTTAAGTTCATTTGCCTTAAATTCACATTTAAGTAGCTCCATGGTGGCTGGCGGCTACTTTTCCAGGTACCACAGGTACCTGGCCACTAACCATCTTTAATAATGCTTACTTACCTTCCGAGTGCTTCACATGTTAATGTAGTTAATCCTCTCGGTGACTTCCTGGGGTAGAGCTTCTGCTTGCTGTTGCTACATAACAAATTACCTCAAAGCTTAGTGTCTTAAAACGTTGATTGGTGTAAGGATCTACAGTCTGGGCAGTGTTTATGTGGACAGCTCATCTTTGCTACGTGCAACATCTCAGCATCCCTTGGCTACAGGATCCATGTCCAAGCCAGCTTGTTTACTGGGGGCAAGTTGATACCTGCTACTTACTGGTCTTTCATCCTTCCTTTCTTTTCTTTTTTTTTTCTTTTCTTTTCTTTTCTTTTCTTTTCTTTTCTTTTCTTTTCTTTTCTTTTCTTTTCAACCAATAGAAAGTTTTTATTGATTGGCCAGCAACTACACTGCATATTCAGGATCCCAGTGTAGCTCAGAACCTTTCTCACAGTGAGCTTTTAAACACAAAAAAACACATCCCGGGTTGACATAACTAAGTTAGCAGAAGCAGTTAGCCAGAAGCAGAACTACAGAACCAAAAGCAAGGTTAGTACATTATGGACTTTCCCAGAACTATGGACTTTGATGAATTAGGTCTTTGTTCTTGTTTTGGTAGATGTTGCCTACGTGCTAGGCTCTTCATAGGCCTGAATGGTACTTCCATCATGGCATCAGTTGTGATAAGGTCTGGGAACCAGATACAGGCATGTGGTGCACATTCAAACATGCTTGCTGCTAATCTTTCTGTGTGGACAGGTTGGGCTTCTGTACAGCAAGTGGCTGAGGGCCAAGAGCAAATGCCTAAAGATACAGAAAGTAGGAGGTCAGTTCCTTAAGGCCTGGGGTCTAACACTGACAATACACCAACTCCCAACAAATTCTGTATCAAAAGTGAAAATTTTAAGGAGAGGAAATAGTGGCTGCACCTGTCCGTGAGAGCGGCATCTAAAAATGGGCTGTGTTTTAAAATCATTGAGGCTGCAATCAGTACTTTGCTTGTTTTGAGACAGGCTCTCTCTGGCTTTGGGCTTAAGTCCTTCTGTCCCAGTCTTCTCAGTGCTGGGATTACAGGTGTGTGCCACCCTGTCCTGGCTCAGCTGCGGTCACTCTGATTGCATTTTACAGATGAGGAAACCAAGCATTGAACATTGACATTTTGCTCACTAAAGATGAGATGTCTCCTAAGTGGCTGAGCTGTTCCATCTTCCAGACAGCCTGAGCTTTTCGTTGTTGTTGTTGTTTTTTTTGAGACAGGGTTTCTCTGTGTAGCTTTGTGACTTTCCTGGAACTCACTCTGTAGCCCAGACTGGCCTCGAACTCACAGAGATCCGCCTGCCTCTGCCTCCCGAGTGCTGGGATTAAAGGCGTGCGCCACCACCGCCCGGCAGCCTGAACTTTTAACTTCAGTGTTTTTGTATCTCTAGAATTGCATGGCTCACAAATTTAGATTTCTATCATCTGCAGCTCTTTCATTGTACAGTAATTGAGATTAAGGAAATGGTTCTTGTTGGCAAATCACACATCTCTGTCCGTGCAGCGAGGTTACCAGATGTCAAGCGGACAGTGAGGACATTCTCAGCCACCTGATTGAGGATTCAGAGATGCTGTTGGACTCCAGTTCTGAGACGCTGCTGTCTTCCCTGCTTCCCAACTGCTAACTGATCTTCACCTTCTGACTGAAACAGGCAGTGACTGAGGAAAGCTGTTTTGTCCTCAGATGCCCCTGGGACAGGAAGTGCATGTGTGGTAGGAGGAGGAAGGAAGAAAGGGAAGGAGGGAGGAGCAAGCAAAGCAGGCAGCCAACCAACCAGGCTTACGCAGAGCTATAAAGAAGTTAAATAAATGTTTCTGGTCTTGCACATATCTATGCATATGTAGATACATACATTTTTTTTTTTTTTTTTTGGTTTTTCAAGACAAGGTTTCTCTGTGTAGCTTTGTGCCTTTCCTGGAACTTGCTCTGTAGACCAGGCTGGCCTCAAACTCACAGAGATCCACCTGGCTCTGCCTCCCAAGTGCTGAGATTAAAGGCGTATGCCACCGCCACCCAGCACATCCGTACTTTTTATATGTATATCTGCATTGCTTAGTGGTAGGAATACATTGTAAGAAATACATCATCGGACAGCAGTACACTTACCTAAACTTAGATGGTGCAGCCTGCTGTCCCTTACAAGATATAGTCTGTTGACCCCGGGCTATAAACCTATACAACATATTACCCTACCAAATCCTTTAGACAGTGGTATTTGTGTATCTAACTACAAAAAGAACAGTTTAAAAAAAGGGGGAAATTTTATAATAATCAATGAGGTCTCTATTATATGTGCAATGCATTGTTATGAAAAGTCAGGTGCAGTGTATGTGTGTGCAGTGTGTGTGTGTGTGTGTGCGCGCGCGCGCGCGTGTGCATGTGCATGTGTTTGAGAAATAAGAAAGAAAATATGCTCTCTCAAATTCTAGACGTTGCCTGATAAAGTAATGAATGCAACCATTTACAAACGGAAGAAACCGGCAGTTTCCTTCACTGCTCAAAGATAATGGATATTTCCATGTGAGAAAGAAGCTGCCCTTTGTTTCATGGGCTCCGGTTTGCACAATTACGCTTCACTTTGATACTGCTGACTGCTGTTATGGCCGGTGCTCGTGTTTTACCGAGTGACTACAGTCACACAACACTCATCCTTCTTACCAACGTGTTCTCGAGAATGCTGTCTTTCTGACTTGGCGGTTTCTTTGGCAGGGTAGGTGACACTCCCTTTGTAGGAAGCTTCATTTTTGCCACTCCAGAGTCCGAGCTGAGACTTCATTCCAGCCAAACGCTGCCTTGTCCTTTGCTGTGCGCCCACCTGACCTCCTCCTCCTCCTCTCGTTTGCTACTTATTTTTCTGTGGCATTGCTCAGCCAGAGGCAGCAGGGACAGAGACTAAGCTCCGCTCTGTAACTGGCGGCGTCCTGAATTCCCGTAATCTTTTAGGCACCCCAACTCAGGTAAAATTGACCTTGGCTTTAACATGGAAAAGAATTTCAAGGCGAGCTGGTGTGAAGCAGAGGCAGAGTTTATCAGGAGAACTTTTAAGCAGGTCTTAAAGCAGGAGAGGTGCTCAGAAGAAAGTAACATACAGGAGCACAGGCGTGGGCCTCTTACAGGGTCTCCCATTGTCTTTACAAGGGACACCTAGAGCGCCTGGGTGGGTTTTGAAACTATTCTCTTCAGAGGGTTGCACAGGAGGTTCCTCGGGAGGAGTGGCGTGGACAGGGTTACAATTAATAAGGTGAAACTGTAGATCATTGGATACCAGAAGGTAAGCGGACTCACTGTGTAGAGTTCATAGTCTTGTTTGAGATCCCCAGAAAATAGGGGGTCATGAGGACTAGGGTCAGATACCTTCAGGCCCCGGTCTGATTCTTTGTTATTTCAAGATAAATTATTCATCCACCTCTCCATCTGTCTACCCTCCAACCCCGCCCATCCATCTATCCACTCTCCCAGCTGCCCATCCACCCATCATCTATTCATCCACTCATCATCCATCCATCCACCCACTCATCGTCCACCCATCATTCATCTGTCCGTCGGTCCATCCATCTGTATGTCGGTAGCCTACACAATTGTTTGTTGTGCTGTAGTTCTTGTTTCTCATCTAGGGAGAGGCTTCAGTCAGCCTCTGGAGTGAAGAGGCTCCTTTCGTCTCCATGTTCTCATGGTTTTCCCCATGTGTCCCACACAGGTTTTCTCTGCAGTCTGTTTTCTCTCTTTCCTAGGCACTTGTCATGATGGGGTGCCCAGGCTTTCTTTGCCTTCCTTTCCAGAGGCCACATGGCTCTTACACTGTCTGCCCTTTCAGGCTGCCTCTGGGAGAAGTCCATGTGATAGATCGAAAAGCAAACTTCGTTTTTCCAAACCACAGCTTCCTTTTTCTTGTGGACGGGCCCGAGTGCTGTTGTCTCTGAGCACACATGAATTCCTTCCATGTGACCTGATGCTACCTTCCCAGCTGCCACCTGGCAGTGGGCTAGTGTCCTTGTCCCTCTTGTCCCAGCTCCCAGCAGCCGCTCTCCACACAGCAGGCACACAGTACATGTTATTGAGATCAATGAATGACCGGGTGCATGGGCTTCTGTTCTTACATCTGGCCAGAAATCTGAGGCCACCCCTGGTTTTCTCCCTCTTGTTTGTGCCCTAACCATCTTAGTTCACTAAATCCCCCTGGAACATAAGCTACACGAGGACAAGATGTTTGTCTCTCTGACTCGGTGTGATGCACTTGCATTCCTGGAAAGTGCTGGACAGGAGGGTAAGCATTTGCTACGGCAGAAATGCTTGTGTGTGTTTGACCTGCAATAATTGGTTTCATAAGAAACAGAGACATTTGGTGCTTAGATCATTGTTCCTTGTCAGAGTGCTGCTAAAAGGTGGAGCTGGGCGTTCACCCCGTGTCTCCTGAGTCCTCACACATAACTTCTTCTTCTTTTTTTTTTTTTTTAAAGATTTATTTTATTTATTATGTATACAGTGTTCTGCCTGCATGTGTCTTTGCAGGCCAGAAGAGGGCACCAGATCTCATTACAGATGGTTGTGAGCCACCATGTGGTTGCTGGGAATTGAACTCATGACCTCTGGAAGAGCAGTCAGTGCTCTTAACCACTGAGCCATCTCTCCAGCCCCCACACATAACTTCTAAGCACTGTGCTGGAATACCCCTAACACGTGCATGCATATTCTGTGCGGGGCACTCTACTAAAACCCTGTGCCTTCTCCATCCTGTTACAGAGATCTCATAGTTGCAGGTGGTTTTGGACTGTTTCAGCTGTAGCCTGTGATCTCAACTTTTGTCCCCATGCAGCAGACCCCAGACCTGTGTATAGCTTGCAGCTTTTGGAGCACACAACATTGAATGGAAATGGAAATGTTTCCAGAGGGTCATCGCAAACATCTAACATAGCTGTGTGTCTCCCTCTTTGTAGACAACTCTGGCAACCATGCGTTACACTCCCGAGCAGAGACGACTCCGTCGTCACCCACCAATAATGCTGGGAATGGACACCCGGAATATATCGCGTATGTGCTTGTCCCTGTGTTCTTCATCATGGGTCTCCTTGGTGTCCTCATCTGCCACTTGCTTAAGAAGAAAGGCTATCGGTGTACGACAGAGGCCGAACAGGAAGTTGAAGAGGAAAAAGTAGAGAAGATAGGTAAGTAACCTTTGCTTCTTTTTTTTTTTTTTTTTAAAATGGGTCGAGGAACAGATACTAAATAAAAACCTTCATTTATAATTCATTTTTTGAATGAGGAAACTGTGTATTTTCTGCAGTAATCAGCATTTGAAACCTTGCCTACATTTACTGAATACTTGCTGAGTATTTACTTCAGAGCTTGGTAGCCTTGGGCCTGTTATTCTTGCTGTGTGTATTTATTTCTAATTTTATTGACATTCACTTTAATGAGGATAACCTCCACCTTGAAGGGTTATTGTGAAATTTTGAGACAAGGCGTTTTGGTGATTGGCACTTATAGCCACTCATAAACCTTAATCCTTGCTGCTACGTATTGAGTAAGATTCTAATAAGGATGGTAGGAACATGAAACGAGTCTCATCAGGTTTCTGGTGTTAATGTTCCGGGAGGGAGTTCTGCTAAAAATCTGAGTGACTGGACTTTATCTTATTAAGCGAATGGATGTAGGCATAGCGCAGTGGAGGTATGGCAAGAACTGGGGTTCCCATGGGAACGTCAGGGCGGCTCACCTTTTCCTCTGCATATGAGTTGTTAGTGTCGGGATACACCCCACAGATCCTGTTTTCCCCTCCTTTCCAGTCATGCCTTAGGGAGGTTTCCTGATGGGCCCGAGGGCTAGCTGATCACGCTCTACATCCCGCTCAGCCCTTCCGTGGCATCTTTGCAGAGAGGTGATATTTGGAGCTGGTCACCCGTGGAGCGTACCCGCAGGGCCCGTGGGGGAAGGTTTCTCAGTCCTTGCCAGCCTGCCGGACTGTTGATTTTTTCCACCCCCACTGACCTTTGAGGCTGAGGAACACGGGTGAACATGATGAGTCACGAGCAGCGAGTGAGCAAACCAGCCCTGAGTGTTTGTCAGCAGAGCAGAACTGGTGTAGGTTGGCTCAGCCAGCAGCTTCCACTGGGCCTGTCCAAACATCCCTGGGCCATGGGAGAGAAGCTTCCCTTGGGGTGCAGAGGACATTCGTGCAGGTACATGGGTGTGCCATTGCCCTCCTCATGCATCTTCCCAAGTGGGATGCAGTGTCTCCATTCAGTCTCTTCTGCTAAATAAATTATACAGATCGTTTCCAAGCGGAGGCTCGTTCCTCTTCCTGCTGACTGTCACATGTACTGCTGGTACTGAGTTCTCCAAGTCAACTGAACTTGTAAACAAGTAACAAGTGCCCAAATTTAGGTATCTTGTTTAGAAGGAAAAGAGCATTTATAAACATGGATGAATACTTGCTAAGGCAGCTGAAAACATAGGTCAGTAGACCCATTTTAGACAGCAAGCCTGCAACTAGATGAAACCCAAGGACGGTGGTGTTTCTTTTAGTTAGCCTTCGTGTTTCCCCTGAGGGTTTAAGGTAATAAGGAGAAATAAGAACAGCGGGGACAGATGTAAATGCATTCCTGTATTGTCATACAAAGTGAGTGGGTATTTGGTCTTGAGGAGGGATTGATGGACAGCCCTGAGCCTTTTTCTTTTGATTTTAAAACATGTTCTGCCAAGGAACTCAAAGCTGTGACATCGGGAAGGTGGGGGCTGAAGGACCAAAGGCAGACTCTTAGCACTGTATGAGGGTGCTTGAACTTTCTGGAAGTGGTTCGGTGAGGTCTTGGGCTCCAAGGTGAATGTCTCGAGCCCATTCGCTGCTCTTGTCGCTGGTGACATTTATAATACTGTCCTGTCTTTTTCTCTTTTAGAGTTGAATGACAGTGTAAATGAAAACAGTGACACCGTTGGGCAGATTGTCCACTACATCATGAAGAATGAAGGTAGGAATATGTTCCTGTTTCGGGGCGTGTCTGTCTCATTAGCAATCTAGAGTCAGAATTTGAACGGCTTCTCACTGCTTTTCTCTGAGCTCTGTAATACCTCAACTTCTGGCATTGCCCCAACGACGTTTGCCTCTGTGGGTGTCTGGTGGCCTCAGTGTCCATTGCAGAGGACCAGCCCTCAAGTTGATAGCTTCTGGTCAAACCATGCTTTACATGACTTTATAACGCCTCCGTTTCCTCCCAGAGAGTGAGAGCCACACTCCTGCTTGGTACACGGCACTGTGAAATAGCGCACGTGAAATGCTGAATGTCATAAGGATTCACATCTTACCTAGTTCTTGGTTTTCCACACTTAAACATTGTAAAATCTATAAAACGTAAAATTTACTGTTTTCAGGGACCGGGGAGAAGGCTCAGTGGGTAAATGCTTGTTTCACGAACGTGAGACATAAACTTGATCCCCAGGACCCAGGTTAGAACTGGAGAGTGGCAGCAAGTTCCTGTTACACAGGTGCTGGGCGGGTGGGTACAGCAGGGGCCTGGCGTGCACTGACCAGCCGGTTTAGCCAATTGGTGAGCCCCAGGTTCATTGAGACAACCTGTCTCCAAATAAGAGGAGAGTGATTGGGGAAGACACCTTTGACTTTCAGCTTCCATGTGTGCACACGTATACATACACTTTCCCATGTACCACACCTGCCTGTGTATGTGTGTGTGTGTGGGGGGGTGTACACATACACACACACACACACACACACACACACACACACACACACACACACTTTTACCAGTTTGACCATTTGGAGGTGGAGAATTCAGTAGCATCCGTGTCCATTCCAAGTGCTACACGAGTGTCATCACTCTTCCAGAACTTCCTCAATATCCCTGAAATATGCTTGTTTCTCACCCTGTTCCTTCCTCCCCAAACTGCTTGCAAACGCCGCTTTGCTTCCTGCCTCTGAGGTTTGTATCTTATGGGAAGAGCTTAAGCACTAGGACTTCAGTGTTTTTTCTTTTTTTTTTTTTTCTTTTTTTTTTTTGAGATAGGGTCTCATGTAGTCCAGGCTGGCTTTGAACTCAATATATAGCTAAGGATGGTCCTGAACCCAGGTCATCCTTCCCCCGGGAAGCTAAATGCTGGGGTTATAGACACGTGCCACTATGCTCAGACTTATGAAATGTATTTCAAGCCAACTTTGGAAGTGAAGAATTCAATTGTTATTAAGTAAGTTAGGGACATTGTTCTGAATGGTGGGGGTTATCTTAATAGGTTAAGATTTTCTGTTGCTATAAGTGAGTAGCACAAGCTTGATAGTTTATAAAGAACAGAAGTTTATGTAGCTCACCATTCCAGAGGCTAGCAAATCCACGCATGGGGCCAGCATCTGCTTGGCGTCTGGGGAAGGCCTTCATCACTGCATTCTGACCTGGGGACCCGAAAAGACAGAGCAATCATCTCAAAAAGAACGTGCCTTTATGACAAGGCCACTCCCTCACTTACCCATGAGTCCAAGAATCCGTGAGCAGACCGGAATGTTCATTAGGGCAGAGCCCTCCTGACCCAGTCACCCTGAGGCCCCACCTCCAAATGCCATCAGTGTGACTTTGGGGGATCGTGTTCCCAACACATGAATGAATTTCAGGCCACACCCGAACCAGGGTAACATCTTTGCTCTGAGTAATTTTTAAGGTCTGTGGCACTCCTCGCCCCTTTGCTGACATGCTACATGTGTGTGTCTCCATCAGCACATAACACCCTTCCCCCATCAGCCCTTTTCTGGGACCCCCCCACGCCAGTATTCAGTGAGCGTGTCCGCCTGGTCCAGCCTGAGATCTTCAGCTGTTTTCTAGCCGTGCTTATGTCTTTGGCTTAGGTCTGGTAGTTTGCTCTGGGTTCTCGCCTAATTCTCAACACATCCATGTAAAGTTGGTGTGTACTCAGTTTACA
This sequence comes from Peromyscus eremicus, assembly GCF_949786415.1. NCBI lineage: Eukaryota > Metazoa > Chordata > Mammalia > Rodentia > Cricetidae > Peromyscus > Peromyscus eremicus. Next base: position 56,399,608 of record NC_081426.1, on the reverse strand, counting down.
GGTGAAGCAAGGGAGGTCCCAGGGTTTAGGTTCCCCTGGTTAGTGCCTTCTGTCTAGTTCCAGCTACAGGGCCCCTTTCAACCACGCAGCGCTGTGTCTCGATTTCAGTTTTGATAGTTTGAAAAAAAAAGTAGGTAAACCAACTTAGACAACATAGGATTTGTCTTCCTGAGGCTTCCCATCGGGGCCTAGGATTTGCCAGTACTGGGTTTGCGCACACTAGTTTATGATCTAGTCTTTTTCATGTTGACTCTGAGCGAAAATTCTCCGCTGTAAGGGACAAGCACATCGTTGTCCCAACTTGTTTCTGTCGTTAGCCCAACTTCAAACTTTATTTCAATTTAAACTTTACTGTCACTTTCCAAAACTGACACTCTATATTTATAAATTGTAACCGCCCCCCGGGCGGTGGTGGCGCACGCCTTTAATCCCAGAACTCGGGAGGCAGAGGCAGGCGGATCTCTGTGAGTTCGAGGCCAGCCTGGGCTACCAAGTGAGTTCCAGGAAAGGCGCAAAGCTACACAGAGAAACCCTGTCTCGAAAAACAAACAAACAAACAAAAAAAACAAAAAAAAAACATACTCCAAACTTTTCTTAAGAAATTAAAAGGGAATAATATGAAGCACACTCTCTCCATTAACGTTTTCCCATGTTTTTTTTTTTTTTACCCCTCTGTCACATAGTTTTAAACATTCACGGTATTGATATATGAGCAGCTTTCTGTCTTGAATTTTTAATTTGTCAGATGGGTAAATTTAATCTATAGCCATGATGTTTTTCAAATGAAGCAAAGCTGGGGTTTAATAAGATTTAATATAGATTTAAGCCCGAGAAAGGGGTTGAAAATGAGGCCGAAGGTGTACACACTAAGAAGCCAGAGTCCCCTGGCGGCGGCGTTCTTGCCTTGTCTTTGGTTTTCGAGATCAGTTTTGGCTTAGGTCACTGTCCCTCGGGGGTTGACTCTAGCAGCTGACCTGCTGGGCAGGCACATTTTTATTGTTGTACTGTCACTGTGGCACTACATAGTTCTTGAAGATTTATTTTGAAATTTTAAGTGTGTGTGTGTGTGTGTGTGTGTGTGTGTGTACTGCAGATGCCTGGGAAGGCTAGAGGTGTTAGATCTCCCAAGTGGCTGTGAGCTGATCGCCATGGTGTCGGGAATCAAGCTTGAGTTCTTTGCAAGAGCGGTGTGTGTGCTCTTAACCACCGAGTCGTATCTCCAAACCATACCATGCTTCCAACATAGGGTGTGCGGAGTTTTCCCACCCAAGCAGCTCTTCACCTCTGAATGCCCGCTCGACAGCCCATTTAGTTCACCTCTGACTCTGCCTGGGAGTGAGTGTGGTATACCACAGGCTAAGCTTAGTTCCACAAGGCTGCCCGACTTTACATGGCCAGTTCTGTTCCTCTAACTTACACACTGAGAATCTAAGAATCCCTCCAGGCCCCTCTCCAGGTTTGCTGGTTTGCTAGAACAGCTCACAGAACTCAGGGATATACTGTTACATTTAGCAATCTGTTAAAAGGATAGAACACAGGACAAAGGATGGAAGGAGAGGCATGGGGCCAGGTATTGGGAGCCAGGGGCTGGGGCTGAGAGCTACCGCCCTCTAATCACGGGGCCTTTTACTGACTGCACCCTGACTCACCTCATTAACATACACTCAGGTATGATCCAGTAGCTCATTATGAATAACAAAGGACACTCCTCTTTGACTCAGGAAATTTCACTCAGGAAATTCTCAGGGTTTTAGGAGCTCTTTGACACACCCACACACACTGATCGTTTTTCTTCCTGATGCCAAGCATTAGAGTAACCCAAGTGCCGTCTCTTAAGTTATCTTGCCCTATAGAGCTGAACTGAGCAGTGTCCGTGTGGTCAGTGGGGTTTTCGTGCATTGTGTAGAAGTTTGGAAAGCATTAAGTGTTATTTATTAAGCGGGTACAATGTTATTCATTAAGCAGCGCTGTTTACCGTGGGAGAAAAGCCACAAGGCACAACAAAACCCACTGTAAGAGTTTATTAGGGGAAGGGAACAGAAGGGGTGTGCATAGGCCTATGGAATGACTGTGCAGGAAGAGCAAGGAAGAATAGGTGGAACCCGCTCTTAGAGGTCCATCCCCTACCCATGTGGTTACGTAGCTACGCTACGCATGTTTTACTTAACAGGCTCTTGTTTTCTCAGGGAACTTTAAATGATTCTCTTACGAATGCTTATCATTATAATTTTTATTACAGCCAGCATTGGCATCATTCCCTTTTGTTATTTTTTTTTTCTCTTTTGTTAAAGTTTGGTAAGTGATGGCCAAGTACAAACTGGCCACTTACTGTCCATTTTATATAAGCCGTATCTGAGACTATGTACCTTGCTATTTCATCTTGTTATTTCTAAGGAAGCACACAGAGCTAGCCTTGTTTAAAGGAAGAGTGGTTGCTGTAGATCAGTTTGGAAGATGGAAGTCCAAGATCAGGCAGCCTCATTGATTTGACTCTGGTGAGGGTCCGCTTGGCTGGGTCCCGTCTTAGTGGCCAGCAGCATGTTGGAAGTGTGGGTGAAAGGAAGAGAACACAGGTAACCAGGAAGCAGAGAGAGAGAGAGAGAGAGAGAGAGAGAGAGAGAGAGAGAGAGAGAGAGGGAGAGAGAGGGAGGGAGAGAGAGGGAGAGAGAGAGAGAGAGGGAAGGAGGGAGGGAGGGAGGGAGGGAGAGAAGGAGGGAGGGCGAGCGCATCTCCCTCCTTGTGCAGGCTAGGACTCAAATCCAGGGACTTGTGCATGCTTAAGCACACACTCTGCGCTGAGCTACACCCCCCAGCCTTCTCATTTTTATACCGACCCCTTTTGGGAACTGAGGGAGAGAGGGTACTTCAAGAGCTGTCTGACTTCTGAGGGTGGGTCCAGTAACCTATCACCTTCACTCGATTTTCAAAGGGTGGACCACTTCCCATAGCACCACCTCCCACGTGGCCAGGGTGCTGCCATCATGTACCAAACTCCAGAGAGAATAGCATCAAAGAGTAGGTAGCCAAGGATAGCAATGGTAACACGGACAGAAGCCGTCCTGGGGACCAAGGATAGCAATGGTAACACCTATAGAAGCCGTCCTGGGGACCAAGGATAGCAATGGTAACACCTATAGAAGCCGTCCTGGGGACCAAGGATAGCAATGGTAACACCTATAGAAGCCGTCCTGGGGACCAAGGACAGCAATGGTAACACCTACAGAAGCCGTCCTGGGGACCAAGGATAGCAATGGTAACACCTACAGAAGCCGTCCTGGGGACCAAGCTCTCAACACAGGTGGTGGACGAGCCACATCCAAACCAAAGCAACAAACCGGCCTGTTATCTGAAAGAAAACTATTTTCCTGACTCCTCACGAACAGTCAAAAGGGAAAATGACTTGTATCACAGGATTATGAAGTGTGTTTTGTGGAGTCAATGTGGTTTTGTTGTTGTTATGTGGGTGGAGATATTGTGGATCTAATTTTAGTGCTTTTTTTTTTTTAATAAAAAAAGCTTTTGGTTTTATATCAAAACTTGTGTTTGGCAATGGTTTTAGACACCCTCACAGTTGTGAAGGGCAAAAAAGAAAAGTACTTTTTTAGGAAAGGGGTGACATGTATAAGTATTTCTTAAAAATAACCCTCATCCTCATGGATTGCTAAAAGTTGGAGTGAGGTGTTGGAGACCATGGAGCAGCCCCAAATGAAAACAACAAGAACTTTATTCTCTCTTATACATAAGGCAACAGATATGCCACAGGTCATAAGCAGATATGGATCTTTGGTATCGTATTTTTATGAGGGGATGGGTAGAGAACAAAAACTGGATGGGGCTATGAGGAAGTCAGGTTGTGAGGCACACGTAGCATGTGAATCCTTAGCTCTCAACACGTCCAGCATCAGAGTTGGAGCTAGAGGTAATTGTCCTCTGGGGATGTCATTTGAATGTAAAATGTTACATGCCACCATCTGCTCACAGGGTAAATAGTAATTCTTTTATTCTTTCCTCTCTGGGGCGTTTACTGTGATAAGTCATGAGAACAGTGCTTTAAGAACCAATGGAAAAGGTTAGGAGTTGGTAATAGCTTTCGGCCCTGGCAGTTAAGTGGCCAAACGACACTTGGCATTCAGAGCAGCTTTGACTGACCACTCTGTAAGAAGTAGGATCGGAGGGCGTGGGTGTGGGTCAAGCCTGAAAGCTTAGGCTGGGTTTGCTTTTGTTGACAACGCACATACTTGGGATTTTAAAGACTGAACATTGTAAGTCTAAATTAAGTCCTCCTGTGTCACATAAATTTGAATGATTTGTCCTGACTCGGGCTCTTGTTAGTCCAAGCGGAGAGCAAAGGCAGTCGGCCACCTGCAAAGTAAGCCTTCCCCGTTCTTCATCCGGGACCCTGGAATCTCCTCAACCTTCTTCCGGGAACTCCTCTGTGGACTGAAGGGAGGCCTGAGGTGTTTCCGTGACAGCTTTTCTAACGTGGTGGCTGTGATTACTCACTCACCTCACTTAGTTCCTTTTCTTTTTCTCTTCAGCGAATGCAGATATTTTGAAAGCCATGGTAGCTGACAACAGCGTGGCCGATGTTGAAAGGTGAGTGTCTCTCTCCTGTGGATGGAGACAGTTTTCATTTGTTCAGATGGATGCCATTGGTATTCTGCTCAGCTGGCGCTGGCCTCTAGCCTTGGCTACTGTGACGTTTGAGGTCAGGCAGGTCTTTGCTGAGAGGTACAAGGAGGACTGTTAAACAGAGTCCTTCATCTCTGCTCATTGGGTGACAGAGCGCTACCGCGCCTTCAGAGTGTGACAACCTAAAATGTCTCCACACACTGTCAGTATTCCTTGGGAGACCATCACCCATCGATTGGCACTCTAGGGATAGGGTCCAGAACCACTCGGTGTCGAGGGCGAGAGCTGGGGGGGATTAGAAGATAAAGAAGACAGAAAGCTGGGACCAGGAGCTCTTGTGTAAGCCGATGGCTTGTGCCAAGCAAGTTTATTAAGAAGTGCAGCATCTTATATGCAGTTGTCGTGTGGAAAATGGGATACAGTCGGTGGAAAGCGATCATACAACGGGGTGCAGTCAGCAGGAAGCCAGTCAAGGGTGTTGCACAAGGGAAACTCCAGTGCTCCACTGCTGAGCCCACAGCGGCCGGGGGACTGCTAACCACCACTCCTTAGGCTGGGAAGCATTGAGTTCTCAGGATGAAGTTGAGGCTCCCCCAAGGCCCTGCCCCCAGGCTTTGGCTGGCTCTGCCAAGCATAGTCCTGGTTTTAGACAAGGAGCCATGCTGCTTCTCCATATGTACACCAGGGCCTCAGAGAAAGCTTGGATCAGCCTAGCGCCCGGCAACCCTGGTTGACAACTGTGTGTTCAAGGCTAGCGTTGGAGAAAGGGAAGTCAGTGGCTAAGAGTGAGAGCCTAGGTTCAGAGCTGTAGAGAGATATGTCCTGCCTCTGTGTGGTGGGCAAGTTAACTGAGCCTGCTGAGCTCCAGATCCATTGTCTGCAAACCACTGTGCCAATTTCACTGCATTATGACCAAGAACACAGAGCACTTCAGGTTTAGAATGCCTGCTGCCATCTGTTTCTGTATTACCGGTTGTAGGGTATGGCTGTGGAGTACCAGATTCCATTGTAATTATCTATAGATGACAGTATGTCTAGACAAGTCTCCATTTTGCTAATCAGGAGCATTGATTGGGTGCAGGATACAGTGTGGGATAGAGCAGGGCGGTCACAGATCTTGGCTCTAAAGGGATTCAGCCGGCGGGGCATAGAGATGGGTGTGTAAGGGCTTATGAGAGGTGCAGACTGGAGTTTGGGGTTTCTGGGGACCAGAAGAAGGTCAATAAGAAAGAAGTGCCCCCTGTGCTGGGTGTTCCAAACAGGTGCTGGTGTAGACAGGTCCTGTACACAGTCCAGTTGTGAATGGTGGTTTGGGTGGCTGAGGATATGCTGCAGGAAGTGGCAGGATGTTGGGTTAGGGTGGAGTGGTGTGAAAAGAAGCATCTGCTTTTTGTGTGGCCCTTGCAAAGTACACCTAACACCTCTTTAATGTGAATGTGTTTGTCAGATGTTGGATGTACACATTAGAGGGGTCCTGTAGAACACCGGGCTGCATGCCCAGGGGGCTCTGGCCAAATGTCTTCTGGGTTCGCCAGGTGATCACCATTGTCTCTAAACACAGTCTGTAGCTGTGGGCCTGAGTGTGGGGGCTCAACAGTGTGATTTTATTTCTAGGTTTGGATCTCCAAACCACTTAGGTGCTATTTATTTTACTGGGTAAGATATTTGGCTTCTTTGAGCTCCAATGTCTATGGTGGTATTGTGTTCCCCAAAATATTGTGCACCCTAATAAACTTATCTGGGGTCAGAGAACAGAACAGCCACTAGATATAGTGGCCAGAAAATGGTGGCACACATTTTCTATTACTTGGGAGGCAGAGATCCATCCGGATCTCTGAGTTTCAAGTCACACTGGAAACAGCCAGGTATGGTGACTCACGCCTTTAATCCCAGGAAGTGAGCCTTTAATCCCAGAAAGCAGAAAGGTATAGAAGGCGTGAGGACCAGGAACTAGAGCTGGTTAAGCTTTTAGGCTTTGAGCAGCACAGTTCAGCTGAGAGGCATCCAATCTGAGGAAACAGGATCACCTGAGGAATTGGCGAGGTGAGGAAGCTGTGGCTTGTTCTGCTTCTCTGATCTTCCCGCATTCACCCCAATACCTGGCTTAAGACCTGATAAGATTTGTGCTACAAATGTCCTCATTTTTATGATGAGGAAATTAATGCATATGCCATAAAGGTCTCTGAGGATTTATTAAATTAACACATAAAACGTTCTTAGGAGACAGTTGGCTCCTATTCCAGTCAGCCACATCAGCATCTATTTCTATGTCTTGACCTAAGATTTTCCTTTGATGTAATAGACAGATTGGATTCTATCTTCTGACAATCTTAAGTCTTCTGATAATTGTGGTTCCCCCCCATCCCCCACCCCATGGCACATGCCGGGCATCTTGCTTGGAGTTCCAGACAGATGATTGGCTGTGTGTGAGCAATCAGTGTGATTGCATGGGAAGGAGGATGGGAGTATTGGAGAAGAATCTAATACTGTGAAGTCAAATTGTGTATCGTCTTTGGAAACAGTGGCATATTCCCCCAGCCCATTGTTTAGAATGAGCAGTTGTTGCGTGAGAGCCTGGGGCCGGTTCCCAAAGTTCATTTGTACAATTGAAGGTTTGTTTTGCTTAAACCTTCCTGCATCTTGGGGAGCAACTGCCATCACCGGGATTTCGTCTAAGTAGCCATTTTTATCTTTTCTTTCTCTTTTTCCTCCCCACCTTCAGCCCTGTGACCCCTAGCACCCCGGGGAGCCCACCTGTGAGTCCTGGGCCCTTGTCACCAGGGGGCACCCCAGGGAAGCATGTCTGCGGCCACCATCTGCACACAGTGGGAGGTGTCGTTGAGCGGGACGTGTGCCAACGCTGTAGGCACAAGCGATGGCACTTCATAAGACCCACCAACAAGTCCAAAGAGGGCCGGCCGCGGCGTCAAGGGGAGGTCACGGTCCTCTCTGTTGGCAGGTAAGGTGTCCCTGGTGTTGCTTGGGTGGGACCTGGTTGCCGTGGTTACAGGTTTTATACTTAACTTTTCATTTGAGGGTAAGTTCTCCTGAGCCTGGCTTCTTAGATGTGTCCTGGTCTGAATCCTGGGTGTTTCTGACAGACCAGACAGCTTTTGATAGTTCATATAGAACATGTTTTAAGGCAATTAATTACTCTCTGTAATAGCTGGAGTCCAGACTCCCAACTGTGTCCAGGACACACGCGTTTCTGTTTCTCTGGTGAGAATCTAAAACAGGTGATCAGGTCAGTGTGTGGCTTTTCACACAGCTATCCAGAGCTTCAGGCCCCTTGCGTTCATGACTCTGCAGGTTGTAAACAGAGATTGTGGGGGAGACGCTCTGAAAAGGGGTTCTTAGTGAAACCAGCCTGAGGGTGGGTGATATGTATCATTTATTTGACTCACCTGCCATTGGCTCCTGTTGATCATTTGTCTTCACCAGAGTTCCCGGCAGTCAGGAAATGTCATGCTGCCGTGCATCAAGAATATAGAAAGACAGATTTGGTCCAGAACTTTCCAGTCTCTGCCACTTAAGAGCCACACCAGTGACACTGAGTGCTTTCTTTGAGGTCACCTCTGCTGTGTACTGGGTACCTCAGTTCCAAAGCATCATTTCCTTGTGACCCACATGTGAGGTGAAGATCCTGCTGTTTGATGGACATCTTAGTGAGACTTGACCTGAGCAAGTCTGCAGGGGACACTTGTGGAGTTTGAGCTTATACAGGAAGTGCATTGCCTAGGAATGTGTCACACGGGGAAAGGTCAGCCCTGCGGGAGTCAGGCAAGGTAAGCGATGCAGTTAAGTTAGGACAAGTCTCTAGGGCGAGCTGCCTGGACTCACTGCATGGACCCTGATCCAGTCCTGGCACCACTACTTACAGACTGTTACGTCACAGCGTGCCTCAGTTTCCCCCTGCACAAAGTGAGAAGGCAATCACACCCACCTCTCAGAGCCTCTGTCAAAACACTAAAATGGTGACTCGGTTAAAGGTTTCAGAATGGTTTGGGGCTCATAAGCGTTCAAGGAACAGTGGCAGTTCTAAACACTGTGATTGTAATTTTCACTTGGTTGAGTCTCGTCCCGTGTTAACGGTAACCACAAGGCTGAGGAATGTCTGCCGCTCACAGCAGAGCAGCGCAGCTCATGAGCAGACTTAATAAAGGTCCGCATTAAGAGGCCGAGTCATGGGACTTTACGAGTGCAGTGAACGAGAACTGAAGCTGTTAGACGGAGCACATTCTGTTTTCTCTTTGAAAACGTGCGGAAAGTTAGTTCTCCGCTCGGGTCCAGTGTGCATTGGTCAGGGCTCAGAATCCACCCCCTCCTAGCTGTTGGGTACGATGGGTTTTTAATCATCACAGGCTGGTTTTCAGAGTGCTTGCTTCAGGCTCTTTTAGTTTGATAGGACAGTTCTCTGCTTCCCAGACTCCTCCTCTTGGTGGCTGGTGATCTCATTTTGGACAAAGAAGGAAATTTTTATTTTAGGTCATTTTAAAGAAGAGTAGAACCATAGCTGTCTAAATGTTGGTATTGGAAGACTGGGGATTTGATGGTATTGTTCTAGAAAAGCAGAGAGTAGATGGCTTTGACTTTTCTCCATGAAATTCTCTTCTTTAACTTATTTACTTTTCTTCTCCAATCTGGAGTGGCAGTTAACCTACATTTGGCTTTGAGAAGCAGAAACAGCTTACAGGAGTGAAGGCACACCCCTGGGCTCCTCCGCCTGGCAGGTGTGGATTTGCTCCAGTTGGTTACGTGGTGACCATCTTGGTTATGTCCATCTGTGATGTAAGCCACTTTTCCCGTTCCCCGGGGATCTGTGGTTAATGCCCATGTCACTGTTGGAAACCACAGCTCTCGGGCCACTCAGCAGTTCAGACTAAGTGTTTTCTGATGACTTTCCATGCTCTGTGAACTGTCAGGGGTGGTTGCTCAGGGTCTGCCGGGGAGTGCGCCCCTCTTGTCCGGCAGCTGCTTGGTTACTGTTCTCTCTTTAGTCCTAGTTTGTTTGGTGTCCTCCAGGCGAGTGATTTTTATTTTTATTTTTTTTACTTATAGTCCCTGCTTATTGGGAAAGCAAACCCCGTCACACGTCCCTTTGCCTCCTCAGGTTTAGAGTCACCAAAGTGGAGCACAAGTCAAACCAGAAGGAGCGGAGAAGTCTGATGTCCGTCGGAGGGACCGAGAGTGTCAACGGCGACGTGCCCGTGACGCCCGTGAAGAGAGAACGGAGTGACACGGAGTAGCAGGTGAACTGTGGGTTTGGGGACATGGGGGCAGAGTGTGGGAGAGGAGGGGGGAGGTGTAGGGAGCCCTTCTGGGGTCTGTGGCCCCGTGGGAATGACATTGGAGGGGAATGAGAGGACTTCCCTGAAGCTGATGTGACTGTAGGGCAGCGAACCGTTACTTGTCTGCCCAGGGCCCCTTATGGAGAGGGGTGGAGACTGGTGAACCAGGAGTCACACAGCATGCAGGGAGGTGCATCACCTCAAGGGAGGAAGTCCATAGTGTCGCTCCAGCATCCTCGTATTCAAAAAAGAGTAAAATCCAGAATTTTAGAATGTACAACAAGTAAGCTTTTTGAAGCTTATTAAGTTTTCTGCTTAAAAGGAAGAAAAAAGAAAACAAAACCCCCAGGTTGGAGTGGTAGTACAGGACCGTCTCGGCACTTGGGAGGCTGAGGCAGGAGGATTGTGACTTTGAGACTGGCCAGTGAGACCCTATGTCAAATAAACAAAAGCCACAGAGCAAAGGATGTGTGTTCTTACCGTGTTTAAGGAAACGGTGTTTGAAAAAGATTCGAACAAGCATGCCGGTGTTTTGAATTGGAAACAGCATATTTGCCTCATTTATTGTATCGAGGCAAATACCCCCAGTTGGAATATTACTCTGCAGTACTCAAGTAATAACGTTATTCTGAGACCCCACCCCCACCAGGAGGGAACATTGCTCTTTCCCTGGGCTGTTCTGAAGCACTCAGAACTCAAGGTCACCGCTTCTCTGCTTTGTTCAGAAGTTTTCAGAGCTCTCCAATCAGCCACTTCCCTGTACTGACTTCCTGTAGCTTTCCTCTGACTCCTTCCTTTCTGGCTTGAGGAGCATCTGTTGTCTTTATGCTGTTTTATGTAAAAGGACAAGGCTTGAAGTTCAGGATGGAAGGGTTGTCACGTATTAAGGGTGTGAGGGCAGATGGCATCAGGCATGTCCTCGAACAGTACAGCAAGCTGGCAGAGCTGAGCCTGAGGCTGGGATCTGGCTTCCAGGTTCAAATCTCTCTCTGTCACTCTAACACTGAGGCTTGGGCCAGGCGTGGCAGCCTTTTATGTCTCACTGGCACATGGAGCCATCACTACCTGCCTTGAGGTGACCCTGGCCATGCTGGACAGTGCTGCTGGTATCCTGAGTTAATTTGCATTTGGTGGGGGAGGGTGAGTGGAGGGGATAAAGGAGGTTTTGGTTGAAGCCTCTGATAGTCTGCAGGTTCAAAAGGCTGACGACATTCTGGAAGTCATCTGGAGGAGCTGTGTTCCTTAACTCTCTAAGGCATGGAGGTACTGGCTCCTCTTTAGAGCTGGTTCTTGTAGGCTTGTGTTGGGAGAGATCTGGCCACTTCTTATTTTAGGGGCTAAACGGGCTTTTTTGTTTGTTGTTTGTTTTGTTTTGTTGTTGTTGTTTTGAGATAGAATCTCTGAACTATATTCGTGCTGGCCTGGAACTTACCATGTAGCCTGGGCTGGCCTTGAACTCACAAGTCCCTTCTCAGCCTCCTGCTGTGATTACCAGTGTGAGCTACCTTTCCTGGCTTAGCGACTTTCTTTAAAGAGGAAGAGCAAGGCAGAAAAGTTCGGCTTCTCAGCTGAGAGGAAGCTAGGGAAAGAGGGCGATGAAATAGTTAGTAGCAGTAGTTGCTGTTAGCTTGGAATTCTAGTTTTCTGGACCTAGTGCTGATGTCTACCATGTCATCATTATAAATGCTTCCTGACGAGGCTCACACCGTCACCCCAGACGAGGAAACTGGTTGGGGGTGGGGGGAGATAGGTTATGCATCAATGGTCATGTCACCGGAGAGAAGATCCAAGCTTTGTACCCAGGTCTCTGACTGTAAGATAGAGATGATGGGCCAGACTAATCGGCCTAGGGTGCTCCTGAGAAGGAAGCCTAGGCCCTAGGCCCTGGCTGGGGAATGTTACTACAGATCATTCTAGAACTTTGTCTATTAGGGAAGCTTCTAGTCAGCTAGGCTACTGTCATAGTTTGGGTTTCTGTTGCTGTGAAAAGACACCATGACTGAGGCCAACTCTTATAAAGAAACAAATAATAATTGAAGTGGCTCACTTACAGTTTCAGAGGTTCAGTCCATTATCATCATGGCGGGGAGCATGGCAGTGTGCAGGCAGGCATGATACTGGAGCTGAGAGTGCTTTATCTTGCAGGCCACAGGAAGTCAACTGACAGTCACACTGAGGGAAGCTTGAGCAAAAGAGACGTCAAAGCCCGCCCCCACAGTGACACACTTCCTCCAACAAGGCCACACCTCCTAATAGCACCATTCCCTTTGGGGGCCATTTTCTTTCAAATAACCACAGCTACTAACATATAAATTAATTCAGAATAAACATTTAGATTTTGTACTAGTCACATTTCAAATGATAGCCAAGGCTGGAGTCTGCCCTGTTGGGTGTTGCAGACATAGGACATGCCCATCACCCAGAAAAGCAGTACTGAACAGAGCTGGTGGTACCTTTGATGTTAGACGTGGACTGCTGAGTGACCTGGGTAAATCAGAGAAGCTGATTGAAGTCCCTGTCTGGGAAGGGACACACCTGTTGTTGAAGTCTTAGGTGCTGAAAGCCCAGCAGGAAATGTGGGCTCATGCTGAGTGTGCATGGGACCACCACCACCACCCCCAGCAGAAGTTGCCTGCTTAAGAAGCACTGCCCAGTGGCAGGCAGGAACAGACTGCAAGGGCACCCTCTTGCCACACTCCGCCCTGGTTACAGCCACACCGAGGTTTAGAAAGGTTAAAGGAATTAAGATTGCTCAGCTGGCTTTCGTGGCCCGACTTCTAACTGTATCAGATTCAGGAAATTGATCTAATTACCCGAAGTCCTGACCACAGTGAACCGGTTTACAGTTTGATATTCTCTACAAGGCACACTGACATCTACCAGGATTACATAATTGGGTTCTACCAGAAGGCTCAAGCTCCATCATGAGTCCATTTGGAAATAAATAGTTCTTAACTGCCCATGCCTCCTTTTTATATGAAATAAAGATATTAATTCATTGATTCAAGGCAAGTGCCAAGAGTGTCTATGATGAAGTTGACTCTCAGTGGAGGGCAGCCATACTGTGGTGTGCTGTCCAAAAGAGTGAAATTCACCTAGTAGTCTTAAGACGGGAACATTTACTCTGAGACTCCAATTTACTGTAGTTGATTTTGAAATTGAAAAGTTTTTATTATGGAAACTAAAAAAAATCAAAAGCAGAGAATAGTAACTGAGTATTTGCAATTCATGGAATCAGTTGAGTACCTCGCTTTACAGGTGAGGTTCAGTTGAAACAACTCATTTGGAATTAGTGGAGTTTAGGGTGGAACCCAGGTAGCCTGGCTTCAGCTGTCACAGACATCAACCTGGTCCAAGAACAGGTCTGGGGTAGTGACCATGCTGAATTATGCAGAGTATGGACCCAGAAAAAGAAGGAAGCAATAGTTATTAGTATTTAAAATACTAGATAATAGTTAACACTTTCCTACTAATTTTCTTATGTTTCTGAAGAAGGTATGCTCGGGACAGTTAATTGGGCTTGACTTTCAACCGAGAAAACCTGGGAGTTTTCATCTGGGCTAAAATCTCTGGTTCTGGACGGAGTGAGAAGATTTGCCATAAAACGTAGCAGTAGTTGGGTGTGAGATGCATGCAGGCCTTTATTCCCAGTCCTCGGGAGGCAGAGGCAGGCCGATCTGTGAGCTGGAGAGCAGCCTGCTCTACATAGTGTCTAATGGTCTGCTGCGGCTACACAGTGAGACCCAGTCTGGGGGGAGAAGCTCATAAAGCAGTAAAAGGCTGTCCTGTTTTTATGTAGTTGACTTAGTCTTTGAAGTTGTATTTTTCCCCTTAAAGGTAGCTTGTTTAAATTGGGTTTTAACCACAGTACCTTAATTTACTGTACATTCACTATAAGGTTCTTCCTCCCTGCTCACCCCCACTCCCCGCCCCCGCCTTCTTTCTTGTTTTTAACAGAACCTATGCTTGGGGAAGTCAGTTTCCCATATCCACAGATGCTCTGTTGTTGGATTCATCCAATATGCAACTGAAAGTCTCTCACCAAGTCCTCTGTACTGCACACATACGACTCTCTTCCCATGCCATGGTCCCCTAAACAACACAGCACGATAACGATTTACATAGCATTTACTTGCATTTGCGTTTGGTATTGTAAGCAATCTAGAGATGATTTAGAATTTGCAGGAGGACATGTGCAGGTGATATGCAAATACTGTCCCTTCTTATACAGGGGACTGGGCACCCACAGCTCTTTGTGTCCCTGGAGGTCCTGGAGCTGACCCTTAGAGCTACCAAGGACCACTGCGTGTTCTACATAGAGCACATCAGACGGAGTAGGGTTTCTCTTTCCCTCTCTCCTTCCCTCTTTTAAAAACAAAGTCTGTTTGTCCTCTCCTTCTGCCCATCCCCTCCCTGCCCCTGTGGCTTGAACTCCTTTTGTATCTCATTCTGACTTACATTCCGCCTGGTTTATTTTGGCAATGCCGTCAAAATGGTTCCCCCCACACACACACACACACAGAAAATGTGTTTTGATTTTTCCCTTAGAAGAATGAGCTTTTGTTCTTCAAAGTTAAATAAATCGGATTGCTTTCAGTCTCCAGATGCCACAGCCTTGTCTTCATTGTCCTTGCTCTCTGGCTTGTTCTAAAAATGATGCTGCAGCTCGCATCCTCTGGCGCGCGTCTCTGAGGTGTGTCCTCCTTCCCCACTCTGACTGCGCCTCATGGAAAACACCGACTTGGGAAGTTGCACAACATTTCACACGTTTTTAATCTTAACTAGTTTTCAACGTTCATCTCATTTTAAAATTGGTTTTAGTTTTGAGTTTTGCGTTTTTGCTGTTGAATTGTTGGAATTCTGTATAGATTCTGTATATTATCTCCCTGTCATACACACACACAGACACACACACCCCCACTCACACACATTTTATATATATATATATATATATATATATATATATATATATATATATATATAGAGAGAGAGAGAGAGAGAGAGAGAGAGAGAATGAGAATATTTTCCCTTGTTCTATAAGTTGGTCTTCACTCTGTTGTTCCCTTGGCTGTGTGGAAGCTTCAGGGTTATAAAACCTCATTTGTCTGTTCTTGCTTTGTTGGGTGTGATTCTTGGAGTGCTTTGTTAAGTACAATTTTTGGGGTACTTTGTTGAGAGTGATTCTTGGGGTTCCTGCCTAGGCCGTGTTATGGAGATTTGTTCCTATGTTTTCTTCTAGTAGTTTTATGGTAGAATTTTAAAATTAAAGCAAGTTAATTATTAGGCATTTCTGTTTTTTATTTTTATTAATTAAATTTGTTCTCAGAGGACTTCACACGTGTATACTGCATTCTGACTACTCTCACCCCAGCCTCTGTCCCCCTCACCCCTGTAGAGATCTCTTTTTTAAAAAATTTTTTTTTTTTTATTATTGAAAGTACTCTATTTTTGGTTATTTACTTTGTTTACTTTGGTGATTAAAAGCTGGACTTTAAACTGTATAGATTTCCTTTAAACTCTGTCACTTAACTACTGACGATTATAAGCAAATTGCTTAACCCTCTTTCCTTTCATTTGACCTTTCTGATGCAGGGTCTTGCTGTGCAGCCTTGGCTGACCTGGGACTTACTATCTAGCCCAAACTGTATGTTGAATTTCCAGTCTCCTTCCCCCCCCCCCCCTCCAGCCTCCCAAGAACTAGGATTACAGGTGCACATCACCATACTCACACAGCTGTGTCCCTCTCATAGCCCAGGCTAGCCTTAAACTTGCTGTGTAGTTAAGGCTGGCCTTCTCAATCTGCATCTTCTGCTTCTGTGTCCAGCGTGCTGGGATTACAGGCATCCCTAACCTTCTTGAGCCGGCTTCCCTGACAGGAATATGTATAATTCTTAAATCAGTCCTTGGCGTCGTCATTATTACTGAAATCTGTCCTGCCCTTCCCAGTGGCCTTTGTTATTTATTAGGCTATTTCTTGAGCATTGTAAATTCCCCCTTCTTAAGAACAAAACAGCTTTGGATTCTCAGGACACCCAGCTGTAGACAAGTCCCTCAGGAATTTGAGCCATTTTTGTCTGTGCTGAGGAGGCTTAGAAGTCACCACGCCTTGTAGGGGATGGGAAGGCTTTGCTGACCCAGGCTCTTTGGACTGGGTGCCCCTGCGCTTTGGGATGAGAGGCCTGCTTTCCCAAGCATCCAGCCAATCCCAGGTCAGCATTCCTGATCCTCAGCTGACCCCGCTCAGTGAGAGAGGCCAGCTCTCCTCCCCTTCTGCTGGCTGCCAAGTGCCTGGTAGAATACTTGGGGTCTTCTCCAGAGCGTGCCCTCCTTGCTTACATTCACGTTCTTGGTATTGCTTTTCTCATTCATTCATTCATTCATTCATTCAAATTCCACAGAGAAAGGTGATGGTGGGAAATGCCAGCTGCAATCAGCAGCTTGTCCTTTTTTCCCCCTAGCTTTTAGAATTTTTGTGGAAAAGACATTGTTTATTTATTAAATAAACAAGTTTCGGGTAGAATAAAGACCCTTAGTTTAATTGACTGGCCTTATAGGGTCATTGAATACATATTTATCAAAGGAAACTGCTTGGATAGGGTCACCTGGTTTGGTTTCCAGGGTTAGGCTGTCCCTTGTGTGTGGGAGGTGCGGCCATGATGTTACCTGAGGAGGAGGGGGGGCGTGTCTGTCCAGGCCCCTGTGTGTGGAATATACAGGGACTGGTCAGAAAGACACGAAGTCCAGTCAAGGTCTGAGATAGCAGTGATTTGGGGAGCTGTGGGAAGTACTAACACCCCCATTTTATAGATGAGGAGCCAGGCTTAGGACTGACTTTTCCTAGATCTTAGGGTGGAAAGAAATCCACACTCTGGAGCTCTGGAGCTCACGTGCTCAGTAGCCGTGGGATGTGAGGCAATGTTGCTCTCTTTGAAAAGGAAAATAAACCAGAAACATGCCTATGGCCTCACAATAGTAAGCATTTCAAACCCTCTGGCTTTGATTAAGGGGTAGTGTCTTAGTTACTTTTCTGTTGCTGTGAAGAGATACCATGACCAGGGCAGCTTACGGAAGAAACAGTTTGTTAGGGGTTTACAGTTCAGAGGGGTTGAGTCCATGACCATCATGGTGGGGAGCATGGTGGTGGGTGGGCGGGCGGGTGCTGAAGCAGCAGCTTGGAGTTCACATCTTGATCCGCAAGCATGAGGCACAGAGAGAGAGAGAGAGAGAGAGAGAGAGAGAGAGAGACAGACAGACAGACAGACAGACAGACAGACAGACACTGAGAATGGCATAGGCTTTTGAAAGCTCAGAGCCCACCCCCAGTGACACACCGAAACCATACCTCCTAATTTTTCCCAAACAGTTCTACCAACTGGGAACCAAGTATGCAGACATAGGAGCCTATAGGCCGCCTCCTTTGCCCCCCCCCCCCCCATGGAGTCATCTGATGTCCTTAGCTTTTAGAGCTCTGCCTGGACAAGGTGGCCGATAGCGTGTGAGCACCTGACTCAGTCCTCACCCAGGGACACCAAAGTCACAGACCTTTAGATCGAAAAGGATCAGCGATTGTGGACACAGTTCAACTCAGACATAATTTTATCTTTCAAGAGTCTGTCGAGCCCTTCCTTGGGGCCAGACACTGCGCTAGGCTGGGCCATAGGGACCAGCAGTGCGCATGACTACACATGCCGTTCTGCTCCTGGTCTGTTCTGGGTTTGTAGTAGATTTTTCTCCCTTCGCATGTTGATCTATTGGGTTCAGAGTTAAGAGACTGGACCGCTGGGACGCCACGGTGTTGTTTAAGGTCATGGTGACAGGAGGCTACACATGGTTCTCTGATGGCTTGGACCCTTGACTGTCTCTAATGCGTATTATAAGGTATGAGATGCAGTCATTTTTAGTTGTTGTTTATTCTTCTCTCATGTATTATGTCCCAACTGCAGTTACCCCACCTTCCTCTCCTCCCAGCCCCCCTCCCCATCTCCCCTGTCCCCCGGATCTACTCATGCTAGTAGCTCCGCAACTGTAACATGTGCAGAGGGCCTAGGTCGTCCCATGCAGGCTCCTGGATTGTTGGTTCCGTCTCTGTGAGCCCCTGTGAGTTTTTCTTGTGGTGTCCTTGACCCCTCTGGTTCTTACAATCCTTCCTCCCCCTCTTCTGCAGGATTCTCTGAGCTCTGCCTGATGTTTGACTGCGGGGGAGGGGGAGTCGTCTGCATCTGCTCCCATCAGTTGCTGGATGAAGCCTCCCCAATGATGGTTATGCTAGGCTCCGGTCTACAGATGCAGTCATTTTTTTCAGCAATGGAAATAGTAAATTCTGAGCATACCCATGGTAAAGTAGTAAAGCAATAGAAAGAGCTGCAGGATTAGTGAAAAAAAAAAAACATCTTAAAAACAAACAAAGGCCTTCCTTCCATCTTCGTCTATAGCCCTGACTCATCTCGCCATCCTGTTCCCCAAAAGGGACTGTGGTTCTGAGTGTCCTGTGTACCGCCCGCATGTGTACGCTTGGGCAGCATGTCTGTGTATGGAGTCCCCTTGGTCCTTTTGCCCACTTGAGAGCACGGATGCTCTCCAGTAGTTGGTTTCTGTGGCAGCTGATGGCTTAGGCTCTGTGGTTCCAGCTGTTGGCTTAGGCTCTGTGGGTCCAGCTGTTGAGCTTTTCCTCTGCCAACAGGTACGTGAGAAGGAGCCAGTCTTCCCCTTCCACCCTGCCGGAGCCATGACTGTGCTCCACACGCTGGGTGCCTTTAACGCTGTCTTTTATTGTTGGAGATAGAGCCTTCCCGGTAGTTATGGCCATCATCTGGGAGTTTGGGGTTATCCATGTCAGCGCTCTTCCTAAGCCTTTCTTCAACAGGTTGCTTCTGTTCACAGAAGATCCCGAGATACATTACTAGTGTTTTCTGGGTCAGAGGATCTGAGAGACCAGAAGGTTCTGTTTTGTCGTCAACAAAGCAAATCATCTCCTGGGTAGGCCTGTGCTAGGCCCTTCTCTATAACTGACCATGAATTGCCACACAGAGAGCTCATCTGTCCTCCCCTTTAGCCCTGACAAGACACAGAAGAGGGGCCATAGTATCTGCTCTGTTCACCACAAACTCTGGAGCATCAGAGGCTTAGGGACTCTGGAGGCCCTAAAGACAGACCTTGGGGATCCCAAGGGTAGCTCGGTGGAGACTGAGGTCAGAGGTGAGCTGAGACTCTGAGGACTGTTCAGTCCTTATTCCTCCAGGTAGAGAGCCACCTAGACATCAATGGCATGTCACATAGCGTACATGAGTTTCACTTGTCCAAGGGCAGGTAAATCTTAAGTTCTCATCACTTGAGTAAGCCCGTGTTGCTAAGTACGTGGTTTGCCACTAGCGTGTAACCCAGTTCAGGACAGCCTGCAGGCTTCCCAGAATGGTCAAAGCACCACAAGCCAAGGCTCTGATAAGGCTTGATTTCTCATGGACATTATACAGAAAAGAAGACAAATAGAATTTGCAGGAATATTCACTGATGTCCATGTTAGGTTTTGTTTGCTTGTTTTAATTTCATTTTTGAATGGAAAAAAATCTAAAAGCACTTTTTTTTTCTCCCAAACTAATCCAAATATGTAAACACTTGCTCCCTACTGCTATTTAAAAGTTAAGGTTTTAATTACTTAAACCCCTCATCAAAATCTGAGTGTTGTGTGTTATTGAAAGTACAGTGATCAGTAAACATGAAAAATGCCCAATTTAGTGTGAGAATGGTGGTGTATGACAGTACTTAGAGGACAGAGGCAGGGGGATCTCTGTGAGTTCCAGGCCAGCCAGGGCTGTACAGTGAGACCCTGTCTGAAAAAGAGAGAGACAGAAAGAGAAACACAGAGACAGTGACAGACAGACACACACACACACACACAGCCCAACTTTCTTAGTAATGAAATTCAAAAGGCTTTGTCTTTCTTTTAACGAAGGTGGATGTGAACATGAGCCTGACCGTGTAACTCACATCCAAAGAGTCTTCTGAGGTCCAAGAGGACAATGAATGAATAATTAATCTGGATGAACACATCAGAATGAGACACCCCCCCCCAGTCAAGCTGATTGGTTTTGTTTGTTCTATTTTGTGTTTTTTGAGACAGATTCTTACTCTATAGCCTAGACTGGCTTTGAACTTGTAGCAATCCTCCTGCCTCTGAGTTCCGAGTGCCAGGATTATAAGTATGTGTCACCGTGTCTGGCTGCCAGCAGTTAACTTGGCCACTGGTCCAGAGGGTGAAGGGAGGTGGCGGGAATCACACAGAGAGCCTCACTGATGGAGATCTTTGTGGTGGTGATCTAGAAATGGCAGAAATTTAAAGGTGGACTCTGACCAAAGAATCTCAATTGTACATAGCATGCAGAGGTGTGAAGATAGTACTGGAAGCTGTTCCTTTTAGCTTCCTAATGACCAGCCACTAGAGAGAATTTTAAGTGTATCCGTCAATGGAGGCTCAATTCTGTGAGCTATGTCTTATTGTTTGATATTGTCATTATGCTGTTGTCTTTACAGCTAAGATATGTGTGTGTATACATATACATATATACATATACATACACACACACACACACACACACACACACACACACACACACACACATATACTACAAGCTTCAGAGAAGCTGGCGATCTTTTCCTTCGCTTCTGGTGAGTCTTTAGGGAATGAAGGCCTTCGTTCTTCCCACCAGTCTTGTTTTGTGAGGGAAGTGGTTCTTCTTGGGATTTCTGGCTTGTTTTCCACGCAGCAGAGTCTTGCTCGATCTCTTCCAGTTTGCACATCTATTTATCTAAATCTATCATCACGTTTCCCCCAAAGCCAGGCAGCTCATGAGCTACAGCACACATTTCCTTCCTCTGCCCTCTGCCCATTCCTGTTGGCCTCTTCTGGTTCCTGCGGCAGCCACACGAGGCTCTGGTCTCTGTTGGACAGTGTGGAAAGCACCTTGAACGTTTTTTGTTGGTTTCTAGTGGTAAAGAAGTGCTGCTGATTCAGAGTGGGTTTGTTTGCCGATAAGGATCCAGTCTCCCCGAATAATATATGGAAAGAATTTGGTGTTGTTAAAACATGCTGAATGCAGTCTGCATTTTTTAGGTCCCTCATTTCCCCACAGAATGGACCACAGTTGGACATTTGCAAGCCATGCCAGGTGTGATGTGTCCAACCTTTTGACATTGCATGGTGGTGTTGACACAACTCATAATTGAGAATGGTACCCGAAACAAGACAGGACACACCATCTTGATGTTTATGGAAGTTTAGGATTTTATGTTGGATCATCCATAGCCATCCTTGGATGGAGCTGCCTGTGGCTTCTGGGCTGTAGGCCGGACACATCTGTGATTGTGTGGTGTCTCCCCCGCATCCCCCTCTAAATTATCATTCTGATGAGGCAGGTGTCCACCTGGAAACTCAAAGCTGCCGTTCAGTGAGCAAAGACCAGACTGCACGGGCTTTTGTCAAGGTATCTTCCCTTATTTGCATGTAGTTTCTGAGGTCTCTAAGCAGCAGTGTGGATTTTCCACATCCTTGTTCTGCACAGGGCAGTTTTAATCAGCTGTGGAGAAAGCTGTTGAAGAACGCCAACCAGATGGTTTAGAGCAGGGAACTGGATGGTACCAAAGGGCCTGATGCTGCTGGTCTGACTGCTGGACGCCATACTGAGCACTGAGTGTCAGTTTAGGTCAAACCCCAGTAACCCTGCTGGAGATGCCAGAGGACGGCACACCTTCAGCAGCTTGAGCTAAGGATCTAGGTTGGAATCTAGGCCTCTGTCTCTTCTCTTCACTCATGTTGGCCACCCTGGGTCTTGAGTGCCCACCCCTAGAAGTCAGTGGAATCTACTGTATGGTTCCTTTAGTGATGAATTTTGGGTTGGAGTGATTTTTTTTTTCTTTTTCCTTTTTTCTCTCTCTCTGATACAAGGTCTCTGTAGCCCAGGATGACCTCAAATTCGTGGCAATCCTCCTGCCCCAGCTTTCTGGAATTACAAGCATGAGTTACCACACCCTCTTAACTCTGATGAAGTTTTGCATTCCAGGCCTGACCTTCTTGCCCTGGACTTTGTTGCTTTCCTGGATATAAAAATGTCACTTTAAAGAGGAGACATAAAAACAGCCCAATACATAGTTCCTAGGTAATGTCCTAAAATTCTAATATAGTTTTAACTTTATGTTGCTGGAGAATTTTTCTCCAGCTCCCACCACCAAGTCCCGCCAGTCTCAGAGCCCACTTATAAAATAAACACACAAACTCTTATATTATTTAAACTGCTTGGCCATTAGCTCAGGCCTGTCATTGTCTAGCTCTTACTCTTATATTTAGCCCATTTCTATTAATCTTTACTTTGCCACATGGCTCATGGCTTACTGGTACCTTACATCTTCCTTGTCCTGATGGCGGCTGGCAGTGTCTCCCTCTCCGCCTTCCACTCCCCAGAATTCTTTTCCTTGTCCCGCCTATACTTCCTGCCTAGCCAATGGCCAATCAGTGATTTATTTACTGACCAATCAGCAACACACTTGACATACAGACCATCCCACAGCACTTCCCCTTTTCTTTTCTTAAAAAGGAAGGTTTTAACTTTAACATAGTAAAATTACATATAACAAAACAATTATCAAGCAAGAATTACAGTTACAATATTAAAGAAGAGATCCTATCTTCTATTTGTAAGTTTAAGGTTTTATATCTAACTTATCTTTTATTATAACTAAGGAAAATTGTAAGTATCTAGTCTTTAACCACATCAAAGACCTCAGAAGGATATATTACTACCTGAGAAATGGAGAAGGATATAAGCAACTTTTAGGAGTCTTGTAGGGTAGACAGAGACAGCTGGCAGCCTGGACAGTCATTCAAAGTTCTCTTGTAAAGTTGGGGCATCTGTCTTCAGCCCACAGGCCTAGAGTCTCTTATTCACTTTTTTCTGTGTCCTGTAGAATGTCTGGCAGTTTTCTCTGCAAAGCAGGAACCTGAAAGACCATTTTGTCAAGCAAAGTTCAGTGGTCACCTTTGTATGGGTCCTGCATGTCCAGTTGATCAGGCAGTCCAAGCAAGAACAGTTTCTTGCCCAAATGGCTATTTTTGTCAAGGTGAAGATAAACTCCATATGGAGTGTCTTCGATGCCCATCCTCCTCTCTGAAGTAAATCGGTGCTGTCAGGAGCAGACATGTCTCACTGTCCAGAAAGTCTAAATTTTTAAAACATTTTAAATGCCATATTCTGTAGGTCTTTGAAGTGTTTGAAGACTACCTATCTATCTGAAATATAACTATGTATACCTAGAAGACTTAACTAACATGGCTACAAATATGATTATCATAGATGACTAATTATTAATCTATTTTTTAATTATCCATTATAATTTTAAATGAGTTACATAAACATAATACCTCAAACAAGAATAGAAATATATATACAGTATAACAAAATTAAGTTTAAATTTGTATCAATAAACTAAAATCTATAGCAATGCAAAACATTTTAAACAAGTTGTTACTCTTTAAAAGTAGGTTCATTAATCTACCCTTTCATCCTATCATATCTAAACTATCCCCCTTTTTGTTTTAGAAAGAGATTGTATTTATAATCAACCTGATTTAAATAAAAATATTGTTTTTTCTCTGTCCCACACCAGAGGGCTCTTCTGATTTGGGACACAAGAATCTCTTAACCATTTTTTTTTTTTGAGCAATATGTCTGGGTTTAGAGGGGGAGTGAGCCAATTCCATCTCTAAAGCCAGCTTGGTATATTTGGGAATTTGGGCGTAGCTTTTCTTACTACTTCCTGCTGGAGGGGGGCGCTGTATCTTATGGGGACACGAAGAAAATTTTAGGATCATGGAGTAGTCCATGAGGCTGTATCGTCTGAGCCAGTTGCCTTGGAACCATTCTGGATGTTGAGTCATCTGGGCCATGGTGTCATTGGAGACCTTTCAGGGGGTCTTGGCTGGTCAAACCTGATGTATCTTAATCTGGAACAAATCCATAGTCTCTGGCTTTCTGTGGAAACAAGAGCAGAGACTCTTTTCCAAAGCAACATATCCTTATATCCAAATTTTGAAGTCAAGGTACCTTTAAAATATACATTTTGGCATAACTCAACAGCTTTTACAATCAAATGTTTTTCTGCAGTTACAAATATCAAAGAGAACATAATCCAGATTCTTTGTGTGGTAGCCATCTTTACGTGGCTTATTTTTTTATATTACCTTGAGCCTATTGCTTTAAACTGCAGCCTTCTAAGCCTGAAACGGTGCTGGCGCTATGGCTGCTGGCTCCGCCCACTTCAGCTTCCCAACATGGCGGCGGTCCGCTTTCCGCCAGCTCTGGGAGCCATAACTCTCAGAAATAGTGGGTCTACACTTTTACCAAAGTAGCGTGTAGCCCAGAAACCTCTTTTTTTGTTTTGTACTAGCAAAGGCTAAATTCACCACACAGTTTAATGTGCTACTTGCAGAGGCCTCATTCCCACCATACTGCAGGTCGAGAGCGCACGCTAGGAACCCGCCAGTAGCTCAAACCGGCAGCTGCCGCTTATTTGAGAGAGACAATTAGGAAGCTGTTTTTAGTTCCGTTTTAGAATCTTTTTTCTAAGTTTTTAGGTGGAAACTCTTGCCACCACGTTGGACGCCATTTGTTGCTGGAGAATTTTTCTCCAGCTCCCGCCACCAAGTCCCGCCAGTCTCAGAGCCCACTTATAAAATAAACATACAGACTCTTACATTATTTAAACTGCTTGGCCATTAGCTCAGGCCTGTTATTGTCTAGCTCTTACTCTTATATTTAGCCCATTTCTATTAATCTTTACTTTGCCACATGGCTCATGGCTTACTGGTACCTTACATCTTCCTTGTCCTGATGGCGGCTGGCAGTGTCTCCCTCTCCGCCTTCCACTCCCCAGAATTCTTTTCCTTGTCCCGCCTATACTTCCTGCCTAGCCAATGGCCAATCAGTGATTTATTTACTGACCAATCAGCAACACACTTGACATACAGACCATCCCACAACAACTTTATTTCCTTGCTCAGTGGTGAAGAGCACTGGCTGCTCTTGGAGGTGATCTGGGTTCAGTTCTGAGCATGGCTCGTGTCCATCCTTAACTTCAGTTCCTGGTTATCTAACACTCTTCTGCCCTCCGTGGGCACCAGCTCCGTATATAAACATGTATTCCGGCAAACACTCATCATATAAGATAAAAATAAATATATCTTTAAAATAATGGATCATCTTAGAGTACATATCTTAGAGGGTAAATTTTTGTCCTCCCTCCCTCTTCCTCCTCCCCTCCCCCCTCTCTTCCTCCTCCCCTCCCCCCTCTCTTCCTCCTCCCCTCCCTCCCTCTCTTCTTCCTCCCCTCCCTCCCTCTCTTCCTCCTCCCCTCCCTCCCTCTCTTCCTCCTCCCCTCCCTCCCTCTCTTCTTCCTCCCCTTCCTCCTTCTCTTCCTCCTCCCCTCCCCTGTATGTTAGTTATTGCGGATCGAACCCGGGGCCTTACACACTAGGCAAATGCTTCTCCCCTGAGCTCTCTCTTTACCTATCATTGGGTCTCATTAAGCTGCCTGATTTGGTCTTGAACTTAGTGTGTGGCCCACACCCTCTAGCTCAGATTATAAATCTGTGCCCCCAGACCTGCCTTGTAAACAATATGCTTTTGTTGTTTGTTTGTTTTTAGAGACAGGGGTTCTCTATGTAGCCCTGACTGTCTTGGAGTTCACTCTGTAGACCAGGCTGGCCTGCCTCTGCCACCCAAGTGCTGGGATTAAAGGGGTACACCACCACCGCCCGGCAATAGTATGTTCTTAAACTAAGATTTAGCAGCTAACTCTTGTTAGTCCTTCATGTTTCTGCAAGCTAGCCTCTTCTTTTTTGTTCAGTGTTTGTAGGCAAACGTGTGGTGGACGAGAGACCGCTTTGCTCCTTAACCTTGCATAGGTTTCTTGCACAGTATGCATGTTTCAGTATACAGTGACATCTTTAGAATTTCAGTCCTGTCCTGGGCTATCTCAGTCTTCAGAATAAAAGGGTATAAAGCTGTCAATTAGAGGAAAAGCCATTTCATAAGTATGGCTGAGGTCATCTCTCTGCAGCTCCTGATATGGCAGCTGAGGGCAGGGCTCAAGTGCCTGTTTCCCTGGAGACGTGAAGCAGGGATCACAGGGGGAGCTGATGTGAACACGGTCTTGTTTCCTTGGTTCTCAGACTCCAGGGCAGTGGTTCTCAACCTTCCTAATGCTGCGACCCTTGAACACAGCTCCTCATGTTGTGGTGACCCCACCCATAAAATTATTCCATTGCTACTTCGTAACTGTCATTTTTCTACTGTTATGAATTGTAATGTAAATATCTGTTTTCGGATGGTCTTAGGTGACCCCTGTGAAAGGGTCCTTTGCAGGGGTGGTACTTAAACGTCCTTAGACTAAATTCTGGAAGGAAATGTGTGATGGGGAAGGGAGAAGTGAGATGCGGTCAGCTGGGGTGCGGAGGGATCACAGCTTTCCTGTGGTTTACATCCTCAGGCAGATCAGCTTGTGGTATGGTTCCCTTTTATTACAGCTTCACATTTTTTCTTGTTTTCTCTTGCAGCAGTGGCTTTCTTGAAGCGTTCTAAGAGACTCCAAACTCGCAAGATATGAAGTTGACTGGGGAATATTTTTATATGTTTTTTACAGTTTCTATCATGAAGTCAATGGGCATGTGGCTCAAACCCAAAAGGGAATATTTTTGCTATGCTGAACACGGAATTCAGTTTGCTTTGAAAGAAGTTTGGGACTTCAAAGTCTGATGGGAATTTTAGTTCGGTTTCCCAGAGGGAAAGAGCTCATTTTATTTTTTTGTACTTGTGGACCGTCCCTAGCCACCCACCATGGTTCCCGGTTGCCCATTCCCGGCTGTTCCGTACACAAGCAGCTCCTCCCTTGGAATCACGACCTTATGAACAGCGGAGCCGTTCACGGCCTGAGCTTCTGCTGGTGTGTTCACGTCTGTTACTCAAGCCAGATTCCATTTTGATACTGGTTATAAGATCTTCGTATTCACAGTTGGGCTGTTACAGAAGACCCTTTCCAAAAGGGGTCCTTGGAAACATCTAGTGAGTGCTCAGAAGCCCATCCCCCAGGAGATCATGGAATCAGATGGAAACCACAGCCCTGGAGACTTAGGATTCCTGGACCAAGAATTCAGCATTGACTCCTGCTGCCATCTGGCCACGCCTGTCACTCTTGGGTCACTTAGAAAATACAGAGACTATTACTGTTTTTATTTCACTTAATCTAAACAGTTCTCCTTTAGTATTTGAGTAAAAGGGGAAATGGTTTAAAGTCACTCTAAAAAAAAATCAGTTTTGACAACCAGAGACCAAAACAAAACACTCCTTAAGTAAATGAGCCCCTGCTGAGACCTCTGTGGGTTTTACTCTGGGTCCTGCGGTTCTTCTTGTAACTGATGCTCAGTAGAGGCTTCTGAGGAAGGCTGCAAGTTCAAGGCCTGCGTGGGCTACAGAGAGAGTTAAGGGATAGCCTGGGTGACTGAGCCAGACCCTGTCTCAAAACAAAAAAGTGAAAAGAGAGCTGGGATGTAGCTCAGTGGTAGAGCACTTTCCCGGCATGCTCAGCCACTCTTAGAGGTTGGTCTCTCTCGTAGCTTTGTTTATAAAGCACCCGGAAGTGTACAGAAACAGCTGGTATTTGTGTAGGGTGGGGGTGGGGGTGGGGCAAGCTCTATGCCCTGCCTCCACGGGTGTGACGCATTGAGTGCTTCATTTATTTCAAAGAGAAAGGGTTTGTTTGGCTCCACAAAAATAAGAAAAAAGGAAAAAAAACATTTTTTTGTAAAAGTGTACCACAGGGTATTTTCTGTAGATAAGATTGATTCTGTTCCTGGAAACAAGCTAACTTTTTTCTAACGTTTTATGTGCGTGGTAGATGCAGTTTGATGTGACCTCACACTGGCCGCTGATGACTGGCGTGTGTGTGGTGTCTGCAAAGCCGAGAAGCCAGTGTGGATGCAGGATTCACCGTGGTCCAGGAAGAGGACTGTGTGTTCGTGGGAGTAATGTTTGTGCAGCTAAGCCAATATTTTCACTTAAACAAAACATCCATTTTGCATAAAAACAAACCATAATGTCCTTTAAGTGGTGATGGGCTAATATGTAAGATACTCTTCAGCTTTAATTATTTTTTTAATTTTATTCACTCTAGAGAGCACTTTCTATAGCAATAAAAAAAACCAAGAATACTACGCAAAGATATTTAAAATCGTATTTATATACCAAGAGTACATTTTAAACATTTTTAAATATTTGAGCAGTTGGGTGACTGGCTTCCAGAGATGCCAAAAGTTCAGCCTTCAACACTTTTCAGTCAGTAAGTGTCGTACTGGTTTGTACCGTCCGGTGAGAATCTGGAGTGTCCCCAGCCCCACTGACGTTTATGGGTCCCACCTTCTCCCTCTTCCTGAGAAGGATCGGGGATCCGAGACGAGCTCACTGTCCACAACACTAATGATGGGTAGCTTCTTGGTGTGACGAAGGAGTCACTTGCCACCTTGATGTAGAAAAAACAAATTGTAAAGAAAAATTTTCACTGTTTCCAGTGTCAAATGTATTTTTAACTGTCTGGTTTGTACTTTTTATGAATTTTGTACTACCAACGCGGGGTTAAAAATAAAAGCGTTAAACCAGTGTGTCTGAGTGAGCGACGTCCTAAGTCTTGGCTTGTTGAAAGATCTTTAGGCTGGTCTTCCTTGGATTTCTCCCTTCATAGCACCTCTGCCTCCCAGTTATTTTTTCTATCTTAATTTGAGGATAATTTTGGACATGGGGAAGTAAATATAGTGTGGAGTTTGTGTGTACCCTTCATTCTGCTACCCTTAATGTTCATCCACATCTTATATCTCCATAGGAACATGATCAGGACTAAGAAATCATAGGTTCAAGACTGATGAATAAACCAGAACTTAGGGGTGAGGGGCCTCCCCCACCTGGCCCTAATATTCCCCTTGTATCACCTTAAGAGTGTTCACTAGTCTAGTGTCTTGATCATGACACTTGATAATAAGCTGCTCAGCTCTGTA
Organism: Peromyscus eremicus; assembly: GCF_949786415.1. NCBI lineage: Eukaryota > Metazoa > Chordata > Mammalia > Rodentia > Cricetidae > Peromyscus > Peromyscus eremicus. Next base: position 56,370,601 of record NC_081426.1, on the reverse strand, counting down.
CAGTGTCCTTCGTAGCAGTTTCTCATGGATAGACTGACCTTTTACATCGGGAAGAATGCTACCTGGGTGATGTGTTTTTCCCCATGCTTCATGTCTGTAACTGAAGTTTTCCTGGTCCTGCCTGGCCCACGGTCAGGACAAATCTCTCCCACTCACGTCCCCCAAGTAAACACACAGAGACGCTTACATTATTTATAAACTGTATGGCCGTGGCAGGCTGCTTGTTATCTGTTCTTATATCTTAAATTAACCCATTTGTATATATCTATACCTTGCCACATGGTTTGTGGCTTACCGGTATCTTACATTATGCTTCTCCTCGTGGTGGCTGGCAGTGTTTCCCTACCTCAGCCTTCCACCTCCCAGAATTCTCCTCTCTCCTTGTCCGCCTACACTATCCTTCCTGCCTGGCTACTGGCCAATCAGCATTTTATTTATCAATCAATCATAGCAACATATTTACAGCATTCAGGACATCCCACAGCACATGTCAGGGACCATGTAGTTGATATGTGCCATTTTGTGATTTCTAGTCATTTGGTTGGCCTGTCTAGCAGGTTTCACCATGGTAAAGTGTTGTGTGATACTTTGATTGCATTCTGATGCTCCCAAGACTGATAATAAAGTTTGTTTTGAATCAGGGCAAAGCTAGCTACTAGCTGACCAAAATTAACCATAGAGGTTTTGGAGGACTGAGGACAGATAGACACAGGAGGTAGTAGGGCAGGTCTGAGAGAGGGTCTGGGCCCTTGGCCCTTTTGGATGGAGGAACAAAAGAGATGGGCGGTCACTAGTCACTTCTCCACTGCTTCTCTGATCATTCAGGTTCTTACCCCAATATCTAACTCTCAACTTTTTATTGATAAAGAATAATTAGATAATGCTGGACATGGTAGCGCACACCTTTAATCCCAGCAATAGGGAGGCAGAGGCAGATGGATCTCTGAGTTCAAGGCCAGCCTAGTTCTACAGAGTGAGTTCCAGGACAGGCTCCAAAGCTAAGCTACACGGAGAAACCCTGTCTAAAAAAACCACCACCACCACCCCCCCCCCCCCCACAAAAAAGGAAAAAGAATTAGATAAACACACTAGTAGAGTTACTTTTTTTTTTTTTTTTTTACCTCTGTAATGAAAAGGAGAGATACTTGGAGATCAGGCCAGTAACTTCCCTGTGGTTAACTCTTCATCTGATAGTTTACCATGCACTGGAGTTGACTCCCCAGGCTCCCATCAACAGATCACCAAGAACTTGGTGACTGAAGCAACATGAGGCTATTTCAGACCAGGAGTCTAGAGCCTGAAACAAGCTCGCCCCAGGGTTGGGTGCATCAGATGCTCTGAGGGAGGTGGTTCATGCCTCCTTCCTAACTTCAGGTGGTTGCTAGAACGTTCTCAGCCTTTCTTGGTTTGAGACTGGGTCACTGAAGATCTGTGTCTGGAGATGTCTGTCTCTGGGTGTCTTTTTCCTCCTTATAAGGCCATCTATCTGCCCTTGGGTTTAGGGCCTGTTGAAAAAAAAAAAAAAAAATCTGTCGTAAGAACTCTTCTTGATTACATTTGCAAAGATCCTCGTTCTAAGTATGGTCACATGAGTCCTGCTCCAGAAAATGGGATTTCAGTATCAACATAGGTTTTGGGGGGTGGGGAATGGTTCTGTTCCCTAGGGAATGGTGCCTGTAATGAAAGCTCTTAAGGTGGTATCTTCGAGGTGGCCCTCTGCTTTTCCTTTCCTCACAGGCCTCTGTCCCTCCTTTTCTAAACCTTTATTACTTTCTGGCCCCAGAAAATGCTCCAGGCTTTTCTTCTTTTCATGTTTCTTTCTCCTGTCTTGGGACCAACTGCTTCTCCAAGGAGCCTTAAATCATTTTACTAGAGAATGATTTTTTGGGAATGAAAATAAGGCCACAGGACGTGCTCATTGATGCTGGTTGCCCCAGCCTTGACTGTATGGTAACCATGTCTGTGTACACATCTCTGTGTGGTTGTATGTTAAAAAGCCCAAGTCCACATGAAACCCTGACTCTAGACTTGCTCCATGACATTCATGTTAACTTGTTATTTGCAACTTTGTAGATCATATGGCTCTTACTAGACAATAATTTTATGTACTTGTTCACTGCAGGCATACACAGTTGGGGGACCCCGGTGGAGCCACCTTTACTAACAGAACACAGTACTAGGTTCAGCTCTTTCTCCTTTTGGACTTCGGGTGTCCACAAAGCTGGTTCCTTGGGTCAGCTCCCTTGGTGCCTGTCCCCCAGTGTGGTTATAGGATTCATTTGGGACACAGAGAGGCATTTGTCACTCACTGCCCACACTCCAGCTCTCCTTTATGCAGGCTGAAAGTTTCAAATGACTATTCAGTCAACTTCACTCTTTGTGGAGTTGAGTGATTTTGGTTTGGAGTGTGGAAAATGTACTATTGCATAGGCTGGGGAAATGAAAAGGCTCACATAACTTTTGCCCCATGAAAACCCAGAAGCCTGGACTGTGTGCACCAGGGGAGATCCTGGAAATGGCCCAGGTTCCCCATTCCATAGTCAAAAGGGGTTACTTGGGGTGGCATCTTTTGTTTTTAATCAGCCTTTTGGGGTACACATGTGATGCAGATTGGAGATGCCAAGACATTGTTTGGCTTTTATGTTTGTTAATGTTGGGAATGTGGCAAACCATGGCCAGCCTGGACACCCTGGTTAGTGCTCCCTGTGCCTGGGCTCCCGGAAGATCTGTGGATTCAGAGGGGCGACTGCTCATGGTTTTCCACGCTGGTGCGTTCCCTTCTCAAGCCTGTCTTGCTGGCCAGCCCTGCTCTATCCAAAACTTACAGTCTGAAATGGAAGCGTTTGGTTGCTCGGAAGTGGGGTCCCCACAACTTGTAGGTTTGTAGCAAATGTTTGGCTCTGAGCATCCGCCTTACACAGGGCTGGCACTTTGCCTCCCTCTTCTGGTTGGATGTAGGGACTGCAGGGAGGATGGTCTGGCCATTTGTTGCTGCATCTTTCAGGCATTGGTGTGCAGAGCCCCCAGGATGTGTTTGTGGAACGAATAAACCTTTAAAAATAAAGGATATCACTAGATGTCTCATAAGAGTAAAAGACCACGTTTTCTGATCCTGTCAGTCTATCTTGTTTTTCCCATCGAAATGCTTCCTTATCTTACATGGACTCCTGCGTTCCTAAAGGCGTTGTATTGGATGAAGGTAGACATGACCATGTCGCATTCTAGAGGAAACGTCAGGCCCTAAGTCTCATGGAAATGGTGTGACTATTGTAAATAATTGAGACTCAGAGAGGCAGCCTGGCGTTTGCCCTGGTGTTAAGCCTCAGCCCCACCTCTCAAGCTGTGAGGTGGGAACCATGCTCTTGGCTTCTTGGAGGCTCAGCATTTTCCAGAGTCACTGCTCTCACAGTGGATTTACTGATTTACTTTTGCATATGTGCACGTGATGTGGATGCGTGTGTGTGTGTGTGTGTGTGTGTGTGTGTGTGTGTGTGTGTGTTTTGTGGTATGCCTGTGTGTTGTGCATCCCCATGTGTGGGGGGGACCCAAGTATGTGCATGCATATGTTAATGTTGAGAGTCTTCGATCGCTCTTCACATCATTGACTGAGGCAGGATCCCTTGCTAAACCCAGAAATCACTGATTCAACTAGTCTAGCTAGCCAGCTTGCTGGAGGGATCCCCTATGGGGAATTAAAAATGCATGCAAAATCATGATGCCTGCCATCGTCTCCCCATCCACTTCCAGAGGGCACTGCTACTTTAGTGGCTACTGGTGCATTTTGTGTGACTATAAACACAGTACCTGGGGTTGAATCCCTTAAAAGGAAAAAAGGACTACTTGGTCCCGAGTTTGGGGTTGGTGGTGGAAAGTCTAAGCTTGACAGCTACATTTAGTGAAGCCCTTAATGTTCACTGTAACATATGGCCAGCAGGTGCTGAAAGCCCAGGATACGATGAGGAGCTGAGGGGGAAAGGCAGAGTGTGCAGTGGGACACCCAGGCTTCATCAATGGTGCCCTTGTCCCTTTAGGGACCAATGGTTCCTCCTTTGGACTCAGTGGAATACCCTGTTCCTCTGCTCATAGCAGCTCAGAGTGGACTCCTGGCCTAAAGAAGCCCCTCTGTGAGATGTTTACAAATTGGAGCTAAAGCTATGGCCCAGGGGCCTGTGAGAGACCAACTGGTGTGAGGGATAGAAGGAAGCACGCAGAGGGAAGACAGGAATCTCAGATTTACCTGGCCCTGTGGCATGGTGTTCTGAGTTTCATGAACGTTTCAAGGAAGCATCTCTTTTGCCTTACATAGTTTGGGCTCTTGTTATTTGCAGCCACAAACATACAAACAATAGACTCCAAATATCAATGGAGTTATTCACTGAAATATGGTGGGTGTGCTGGTTTGAATAAGAATGGCCCCCATAGGCTCATATGTTTGAATGCTTAGGGAGTAGCACACTATTTGTTGGAGTAGGTGGGGGCTTGTTGAAGAAAGTGTCCTGGGGGTGGGCTTTGAGATTTCAGAAGATCAAGCCAAGCCCAGTGTCTCTCTCTTCCTGCTGCCTGCGGATCTGGATGTAGAACTCTCAGCTCCTACTCCAGCCGTATGTCTGCTCGCCTGCGACCATGATCTCTGCCATGATGACAGTGGACTCTGAACTGTGAGCCAGCCCCAATGAAATGTTTTCCTTGACAAGAGTTGCCGTGGTCATGGTGTCTCTTCACAGCATTGACTAAGACAGTGGGTGACTAATATAGTTACCTCCTGAAAGGGAGATGAGTGAGGAGTCCCAGATCCACGCACCTTCAGAGGTCCTCAGCAGCTCAGACTCCAGAGCTGCCTTGCGTCCATCTCCAGGAGTTCTGGTCATGCACAGTTCTTGCAAACCAAATGCCTCTCCCTGTCATCGATTTAGCACGGTCACTTTATTGCTCTCTCTCCTTGATCTAGCACAGGGCTCATTATTAAACATCCAGTAAGAGCACAGGTTGGGCATCCAGTTGTGTTTGCCCATCCTACAAACTGTGTTAAGATAATGTGCTATTTGGATGGCATTTTTAAGCACTACCCGAGCTTGAGTGTGTTGTGTATAGGGCCAGATAGAGTTGGCACTCAACTTGCTTGATACCAAAATTACACAAAATTAGATTCCCACCTTCTTTCTTGAGACTAAATGCTGAGAGTTTGGCCAGCTGCTGTTTCTTTCCCAACCACAATGCTTTTTTGCCTTTGAAGATGGACTGGGGACTTGAGGGGAAGGCTAGGTGGAAGGCAAGACTCCAGCCCTGCTGGGTCTGAGTCTTCTAGTGCAGATCACACACCTTATTTGAGTAAATAATTGTCTTTCCCTGAGGTTGAGTGGACTCATAAGTACGAGAGAAGGGACTAGCAGTAATTTTAGTAATTTTTAGTAATTTTATTACTAAAAAGAGATGAGCATGTTAGTAGGGTAGGAAATAACTAGATTTATTGTTACTTCTGAATTATTTTACCTGAGAAACCATAAGCAGAATGTCCTCAGAGTTTATGACACTGCTCAAATTGCAGCAACCATGGGTTAGTGTATTATATATGGATATCTTAACATTGGCCATATCAAACATAAGCCATACTAAATAAAAACCAAACCAAATGTAACCCCTCAGAGTATCCATCCAACCCTCTTGGCCCTCTCAAGGGTTCTGTTATGCATCAAATATGCATTTTATTGTATGAAATTTTATTTGGGGGCAAGGAAGGATAAAATAAAGATCCATTTTAATAAGGCACTCATGTCAAGAGCAATGTGACGTAAAGGTGTAAGCGGGCATATGCCTCTATGTGTGCTTTAGCTAGTAAGGGATGAAATAAAGGAGAATGTAACACGAATCTTGTAAGGTCTTATAATAAAAAATCCAGAGCCAGATATTGGGGTGAAAGCTGAAAGATCAGAACAGTCAGCCACTAGCTTACATTTATGAAATCCTCAGCCTCAAGAGAGTGAGATTCCTGTTTCCTCAAGCCTTATAGACCTTTCTCTGCCCAGCCATCACTTCCTGGATTAAAGGCAGGTGTGCTTCCCAAGCAAAGGCATGAGATCTCAAGTGCCAGCATTAAAGGTGTGTGCCACCATGCCTGGCTCTGTTCCCAGTGTGGCCTTGAACTCACAGGGATCTCTGTCTCCCGAGTGATAGGATTAAGGGTGTGTGCCATCACTATCTGGCCTCAATGTCTAATCTAGTGGCTGGCTCTGTCCTCTGATCCCCAGAGAAGTTTTATTGGGGTGCACAATATATCACCACAGGAGAATAGAGCATGTTCCAGATAAGTGCCTCTGTGCTGTATTTTTAATGTTGGGTGATAATTGGTGATGTAGGTGGGAAAGGGTTTATCACTTTAGAGATGAATGAGCTTTAGTGCATGGCAGTTAAGACTTAGTTACTAAAAAGATGTTGAATGCAACTCATGAAAGTGAGCCAGTGACCTTAGCTGAGTGTCCAAATGACAGCTAGTATTGACATTCTCCCTGGATCGTGTCTCAGTGTGGTCTTATGGTGTAGCGGGAGGCCTGGCTATCACCTCTGCTGTACAGGTGACAAGAGGTGGAGAATGACTCTCAACATGCACTGGCAGGATTTGCTCCCAGAGACGGCAGATGAAGAGGATTTCAGTCCATAGTTCAATCAATAACCGTCTAATTCATTGAATTATTCTGAAGTAGGGTTTATGTAGTTATTTCATCTTGCGATAATAAATAAGCTCTAAACAAATAAATAATCTATAGTTTAAATATGATACTTGTTTTTGCTAGACTGTCACCTGGCTTATGGCTGATGTCATGAAAATTTTTGAGTCCAAGCCTCATGGATTTGCAAATTTGTCATTTAAACGTTTTTGTTTCTCTTCAGCCATCAATATTTTAGATTGGGAGAGCCGCTCAGCTGGACCCGAGACCACAGACTGCCTCTTTTGAACCTGAGAAATCCTCCTTTCATATTTGTCTGAGGGCCACATGCATCCTTTCTTAGAGCTTTAGGAATATTTTGGAAGATGGAAAAGGATGACTATAACCTGGAGATCAGGCTTGTTTTCCTGGGATTTTCTCTCCCTTCTCCCTCCCTCCCTCCCTCCCTCCCTCCCTCCCTCCCTCCCTCCCTCCCTCCTTCCTTCCTTCCTTCCTTCCTTCTTCTTTTCTCCGGAAAGGGTGTCCTATAAGCTCAGGCTGGCCTCAAACTAGCTATGTAGTTGAGGATGACCTTGAATTTTTAAAAATGTTTATTTAAAATTATTTGGATGTATGTGCATCTGTATGTGGGTATGTGCGTGTGAGTGCAGTTTCCCACGGAGGCATCAGATTCCTTGGACCTGCAGGTACAGGCAGTTGTGAGTTTCCTGATGTTCATGCTGAGAACCCAACTTTGGTCCTATAGGAGATCAGTGTATGTTTTTAACCACTGAGCCATCTCTATAAGCCTGACCTTGAATTTGACCTTTCCTACCTCAGCCTCTTGAGGGCTGGATCACAAGCGTGCACCACAGGCTGGTTTTATTAGGTTCCGAAATGGATGCTAGGCAAGCACTCTACCAACTGAACTACATCCCCAGACTTTTCTTTTTCCCTCTCATCTGTCTGTGTTTGTCCTTCCTTCCTGGCTTGCTTCCTTCAATTTTGAGACAACATCTCATTCTATTACCCAAGCTGGATTGGAACTCACAATCTTCCTGCCTCATCCTCTTGAGAGCTGGGATTACGGGTGTGTACCACCATGCCCGGCTGGTAAGTTATTATTTGTTTGTTTGTTTGTTTTTCAGGACAAGGTTTCTCTGTGCAACTGCCCTGGCTGTCCTGGAACTTGCTCTGTAGACCAGGCTGGCCTCGAACTCACAGAGATCCACCTGGCTCTGCCTCCCGAGTGCTAGGATTGAAGGCATGCGCCACCACCACCTGGCAGTTAAGTTACTATTTTCTAAGGAGATGTTTGTTGTATTGTATTGATTTCAAAGTGTCAAGATTCTCCTTTTTTTTTTCAGATTTATTTTTATGTGTGTACCTGTGTCCACAGTGTGTGTGTATGTGCCTGTGGAAAGCTGGAAGCCAGGAGACGGAGTCAGACCCCCTGGAGCTGGAGTTAGAGTGGTGGCCCAATGTGGGTGCTGGGGTGTGGGTACTCTTCCTTTGGGAGAGTGGAAAGCACGAAGTAGCAAGGTTCTAACTAATCACTCTAATTAGACTAGTCCACCCCTCCCCCACCTTGGTTTGGAATGTGCAGTTTTGATAAGGGAAGTGAGTGAAATTCTTTGCCCGTTTTCTGGCCTTTAGGTCACATTTCAATCTAGTTTCATATTAACTATTTCCAAAGGCCAGAAAGTGGCTCCCCAGCAGCCTCGGTGAGGGAACAGTTGCAGGCAGCTGGCATGGGGTGTTTTCAAGCGTGCGTGTGCTCAGGCTGAGGCTCTCACACACGGACGCTGTATATTCTGTCAAGATAAGCCTCTTTTTATTTATTTACAGAGTGCTTCTATAAATGTGCGTTCATTTGGTCTTCTAAACCAGAGGTTTCCTAAGTAGGTTTCACAGGTCCTGGTGCTAAGGGAAAGAAATTTTCAACTCTGCTGTTTTAATTATGGCTTCCTCTTACCACTGGTCTGTAAGTAGAATCCATAAGACAGTACATTTATTTATGTCTATGTAGGGGTGAGTGTACAGTATCTGTTCTTGATGACCAGTATGAGGTCAACAAGGTGGTGGCCATTGATGCCACCACCTCAGTGTCGCTAGACAAGCCTAGGAACCTGCCCCTATCAACAGTGTGGATGCCAGGGACCCACTCAAGGTCCAGCAAGTCTCTAAGTTCTGAGGTCTAGAAATCTGTTTTCTTCCTCCTCTTTCTTTTTAAAGGTAAGCATAGTGCATGCTTCCAGGGCACACTAAAGCTGGATAGTATCTGTTTTCAAGCTAGAAAAGAGGAATGGTCTCCACTTTAGAGACAAGAAAACTGAGACTCAGAAAAAGAAATCTAAACCTTTGGTTCATCGCAAGACACACAGGGGACTCCAGGAGCAATGTGACTAAATCCCATGTGTGTGTGAGGTGCTGAGCAAGTGTCCTGGGGTCAGAACTTCTGGACTGATGATGCTTGGCTGTAGCTTTATGTCAAGAGCCAGCCCGAGGTACTTTCTTCACCATTTGGAATCAAGAGAAAGGAGGCGGGGGTAGCTCTCCACCAAGACCTGTCTTTTGCTTTTCCTTCTTCAGGATTTTAAAAATTAAATTTAAGATGACTGAAAACTGAGGTCACCAAGCCCCTAACAGCTTGGCCTAAACATTGGCTTTCTTAAGGTTTTTGACTGTGTTTGGGATTCCCACTGTCAGGTGAAAAGGGACTCGATGTTCTACTCTGTGGCCACCCTTCCCTAGCTCACAGACAGCCTGGTTCAAACAGCCAACAGTGTGGGGTGAACTGCCTGCAGGAAACCTGATTCATGTGGGCCTTAGCTCCTCCAGGCTACAAACATACATGTATATATCACTGGGACATGAGCGCACAGTCATCACTCGGCAGTCTTGACTGACGTCCCCTCAAGCCGTGTGCAGAGTGGTTATTCTTTCATTCAGCAAAGACTGAACTTGGTTTCCGCTTGTGCCATACCTGATCTTCCAGCATGGCCAATGGCACCTGTCTGCTAGTTGCTTTAGTGGGAAGGACAGCAGACAGCTGACTTCAAGGGGCTGACTTTCACATGCAGGTGACTGACTTCAGTCAGCATCCTGGCTGACACCCAAAGGTTTTTTTTTTTTTTTTTCCCCAGAGGCTGGTGAGCTTCTGTAGTCTGCTCCCTAAACCTTCTGGAACTTGACCCAGGTGAGAAACTTACATACTCCGTACATAAATAAACAGGTAACACACATCCGATTCCTTGCACTCAAGAGGTGGAGAATCAGCAGTTCAAAGCCAGCCTTGGCTACACAGTCAATTTAAGGCTACCCTGGGCTACATGAGACTCTGTCTCAAAAAGCCCAAAGTGAAAATGCAAGCTTACTTTTCCATGATCAGGGAAAGCACTTACCCTAAGCAAATGTTGGCTTTTGTGTGTTTGTTACTGTCTCTATAACAGAGTATCTTTAAGTGGATGAGTTTATTCTAGAGAAAAAGTAAAATAAAACCAGAGAGGGAGAGTTGTTTTTTCCATGGTAAAGATGCATGCAAGATAAAGCCAGTCCATATTCCAGCATGGACAGGAGAGGGTTCATGGAACCCCATCCCTAGCCAAGGAGCTATTGGCAGTTAATGGCTCCTGTAGAGTCAGGCTTCCTTTGGGGTGTGGCCACTTGGAAGTTGCCCAGTCTCCAAAGGATGTCTCCACACCTCTGCATGTGCAGGAGCCCCAACTGAACTCAATGGCTTATTTAATTAAAAAAAGAAAAGAAAAGGATGTGAAGGTCGGAAGGGATGTATGGTGGGGTCTGAGTGGGTGGGATGGAGGCCTGGCTGGATATGTTCAGTATGTACTGCAAACAAGCTGGTGTGGTGGTACACACCTTTAATCCCAGCACTGGGGGGGGGGGGGGGGGCGGGCAATAGGCAGGCCGATCTCTGTGAGTTCGAGGCCAGCCTGGTCTACAGAGTGAGATCCAGGGAAGGCACAAAGCTACACAGAGAAACCCTGTCTCAAAAAACCAAAAAACCAAAAAAAAAAAAAAACCCACAAAACAAAACAAGAAAAATATGTGTGTATATCAAACATATATGAATTATCAAAAATAATATTCTTTAAACAAAGACCTGCGCAAATGAGAGTGCCTTCGATGGGAAGACATCTCCAGTCCAGGCTACAGTAGGGACTGTCCTGCCTGCTATGGTGTGTCCGTGGTGAGTACACCAGGCAAGTCATGAGATCTGCTCATAGCCCTGCACTTGGCACTTCCTTGTGCTCATACTGTTACACATAAGAACTGCGGTTTGAGTTCCCCAGGACTGACAGCTCTCTCGAGCTGAAAGGACGTACTGATGAGAGAGGCCCAAAGGGAGATGGCAGATGACAGGTGGCATCAGTCGCTGACAAATAGGTATGTGCCATGCAAGACACCTAAATTCTCTTCATTCCTTTGAGGACTTGACAATTTTAACAATCCGCAACTCTTCTGCCTTGGCAACCGAGAAATGACAATTCATATACAGGGTAGTTCAGCTTCTACCAGCGAAAAGTGAAATGTAAGTCTTAATTCAGGAAAGCAAGCAGTATGCAATCATCAATAAATAAAATAATCCTGGGCTGGCGAGAAGGCTGAGCCAGTAAAGGTGCCAGCTGCCACTCGGGACGATCTGAGTTCCATTCCTGGGCTCCATGTAGTTGAAGGAGAGAACACTGAGTTCCATGAGTTGTTCTCTGATCTCCATATGCATGCAACACACACACACACACACACACACACACACAGTGTAAAAAAACTTAAATCAAAATTGAGAGTTAAGGCCTTGCCTTGGAGGAGATGGGAATGGGGGGTGGGTTGGAGGGTAAGGATGGGTGGGGGATGAGGGAGGGGGGATCTGCGGTTGGTGTGTAAAATGAATAGAAAATTTCTTAATAAGAAAAAAAGGAAAAAAACAAAATTGAGATTTAATATTGTAAATTCCATGTGCTACAGTTAACTATGGATTGTAGAGACCCATGATGTCTGAGCCTGACCTCAGTTGGTCCCTCACAGTGGGTGTGCCTGTGCTTTGAAAATGTTCAGAACGTTCCAAAGGGCTCCCTGTCTTCAGCATCACGCTTGCGATTAAGTGCCCCCCAAAACACACTACACACACACACACACACACACACACACACACACACACGCACACGCACGCACGCACGCACACGCGCACACACACACACACACGCACACACACACACACGCACACGCGCGCACACACACACACAGACGCTGGCGGCTGTCAGACCACCTCATAGAGAAAACCAGATTGGGGAGGTTTTTTTTATTTTTATTTTTTTTGGTCTCAGAGCTCTGCGTCTCCTCTGAGGTCCTCTGGTGAAGCCTGAATGTGGGGGTAAAGGTGAATAGGGCCAAGGTTGTTTCATAAAAAAGGTTGGAATCCTTGGCTATCTGTTAACCTTCTCAAAGCAGCTTTTGGCAAAATGAGGCCTCCCAGCTTGAGAGAGCTGTCAGGGTTGCCGAACTCAGCGGCCATTCCGAGAGTAAACGAATGTGCGCACTCATTGCAGTGCTTCCGGGACGCACAGACAGCCTTGTCTGCGTCAATCCCTTCTTTACCTGGGCCCTGTCCGAATTTCCTTTTTGGGTCCATTTTGAGGATGTGACTGAAGCTGGGTTGGTGGTAGCTCTCAAGACTTCCCTCTCCTGGACTTCATCCAAAGGCTTAAGGATGTCATATGTCACACTCAATCTGAGGGCCATCCTCGGACCTCTCACAAATCAGTTGTACCATAAGCTTGTGGGGTTGGGAGTTCTGATGTGGCAGAGACTGTCAGCTGCTCACCTCAAAATCAATGTCCATTCTCTCCTATCCTCAGGGATTAGATCCCAAATTGATGTGGGATACCCGAATACACAGCTTGATTATGTTTTCTATTCTCTCTTCTCTCCAGCGAGATGTGGCCAAGTGACCAGATGCTAACCAGCCTGGTGTAAACAGAAAGTGGGACTATACCACCTTAACACAGAGGGGGTGCCATGTCTGGCCCTTCCTTTTTTTATTAGAGCGAATGAATGTCTACCTGTGTAACGTGGAGGAAACACCAATGGTCACTGATGGTCTGGGACCATCCTATCCAGCTTTGAGACAAGACAGACACACACACACACACACATAATGCTATGACGCTTTAATGGGAACCAGACATTTAATGACCCAAACCCCTCCGTAAATGGCTTTGCTGTTCCAAGACACTCATGAACTTGAAACTAAAGCACAACACTCGTTTTAAGAAGTAGTTTGGCCAGCCTCCCGCATCCCAAAGGAGATTAAAAAGTAATAGTGTAAAAAAAGTTAAGGTCAAGGTGTTTTCATAGCACAGCTGAGGCCTAACCATTGGTTCACTGGTCACATCTGTCCCACCCCAAAGGCCACAAAGCTTAACCTGACATTCAACAAGTGGTTAGTTAGTAGATCCCTGGGTGACTGTCCCTGAAGTTAAGCTCTGGCGCACAGTAGGCACTTTAAGTGGGTAGTTACCCTTTCTAGGTTGGGTGAATTATTTGGCTCTCAAAAACAAGGTAAAGAAATACATTCAAACAGCATGGCCCATATTTGTGTGCCCCCCTGGGATCAGGTGTGGGGATATCAGGGCATTCTCATGCACATCTGGACAGATGTTCTGGGGGAGCTTCCAGGGCCGGCAAGCAAGCTGCTTAACTTCTGCATGTGTGGTGGACCTGGACACGGAGGCCCACGCTGACTTTGATCCTAGCGTTCTGAATCAGGGTCCAGCTACCCAGAGGGATGCTGCACACGGCAGGCAGGCAGGCAGGGTGGCGCAGGTCCTGGCGATGGGAAGAGAACGGATGTAAACACGTGGTGCGGCTGGTGAGGCTGCCTGGGCACGCCTGCAGAGTGGTTAGCTCGGCCCGTCCATTCGCCTCTCTCTGTCTGCTCAGTGTGACTGCAGCTCACCCTAATCTGCCTCCTCTGCATCTTCTCCTGCAGTCGCAGCTTCTAATGCTGCCAGGGCTTCGGCTACCTCAGCGTCCTCATCTACCACCACCCCATCTCTGTCCTCATTGTAGGTGTGGGGGACTTCCGGCTCATTTCGACAATCAACCGCTGGCGGGGGGTGAGTGGGACCCTCCTCTTTAAAGTAGACATTCAGAACTTCCGTAGTCACCGCCTCATTCAGGGAGTCCCAGCTTCTCTTCAGGGAGAAGGGCAGGCTCAGACCTTGCTCACTCACCCTGGGGTGAATTCCCGGCAGGGGCTCCACCTCAGAGTGGTTCTCAAAAAGACAATCCTTTTCTTCAGGGTCTGCATGGTCTAGTGTGGGGCTCCAGAGCTGGGGGTAATCCGGGGCTGGTATGTGTAGGACGTGGTCTGCCCCTGCCAAGACCTCAGCAGGGGCCCTGCAGTCTCCGCGTCCCACCATCTGGGTCTCTTCCGAGGTGGGCACGGTGCAGCTCTGCTTCCTGCAGTCCTCTCCTTCAAGGAAGGGTTGAGTTGGGTGAGTGCCGTCTACGGTGCCTGCCCAGGAGCTGCTGGCCCAGGAGACACCGTCAACCGGGTGCGGCCTGGGACTCCTGACCAAATGCAGAGTGGCAGTGGGGCTGATACCATTGACAATACCATGCTTCTCCGCACAGTGTCTCTCTTCCGAGTCCTCCTGAGGGAGCGGGCCTTGGTGAGGTAGACCAGCTGTACCGTCTCTGTTCTCCGTCTTGGTCAGGCTCCCACCATGCAGGGCATTCCTGGGCACCTCAACCTCACTGTTCTGGGTGCCTTTTAGTCTGACAGTGTCATCCTCCTCCAACCTGCAGTTGTTGACTTCGTTGACGAAACCAGGGGAGGGCACTTGAACTGGATCAAAGAGATAGCTGGGGGTGAGAGGAGTGGGCATCAGTTAAGTTGGCCTCGGGACAGAGGAGCTGGGGAAGGAACCAGCTCCTGTGATTGTGTCTAAAAGAATAAATATACTTGGCATAGAAATCTTTGGCTAATGAAAAGAGCTAAAGGGACCCCAAAGGAAGGGATAGGTGAATTATAAAGTACTTCATGGACTTTAAAAATGAAAATTAAAAAAAAAAATGTCCACTAACAAGGAAATAAGGGGCTAAGTACCAAGTATCAACTGTATATTTCTCCAATGGAATATTATGCAGTCATGAAAATGACAAATATGAAGTATGTGGTAGAATAAAGAAACAATCACTGGGGGATTAGTTCTAGGACCCTCATACATAACAATATCTGTAGATGCTCAAATTTTCCATATGAAATTATGGCATGTCTGCATACACCTCATTACACTTCAAGTCATTTCTAGGTTCTTTATTCTACCTAAGGCAAGATAAATGCCATATAGATTATCTTTAATCTGTACTGCTTAGGGAACAACAAGAAGAAAGTCCCAATGTTCAGTACAGACTTGGTTTCCTTTCTGAATATTTGAATCTATGGTTGGTGGACTCTAGGGCTATCGAGTCCATGGATGTAGAGAACTAATACTGTAGATAATAAACCCTTGTGAACAAAGCCCAACATCACATGGCTCTGATGGAGTAAAGCTTGTAAGTGTGTGTTTGGACTCAAAGTCAGAGCTTCCCGCCGCCCTGCCTCTCCCACCCCACCCCCAGGAAGTCATGTCCCCAGTGACTCTGTCTTCCTTATGATTCACATCACTCAAAGTTTTATGAAATGTCACAAGAAAGGTGACTGGACTCTTTAGTGTCAACGATGTCACTTCAGGAATCCTCTAAACTTGAGCTGAGCTTTTTTGTTTTCACTGAAGGCTTTGTGAGAAACATAAATTTGACCGAAATGGAATTTGAGCAATGAGAAAATTAAAAAAAAAAAATCTAGTTTTCTAAATGCTGTCAAATGGAGCCAAGGCTTCATGTCTTGGCAATGTGGGTCAAACGTGAGCTGGTTAAATGCCCTGATGGTGTCACAATTTCATGGTGACTTTTTGAGCTGCTGTCACGTGTCCTGTCTTTACGTATTTATTTATTTCTATCGGTCTTGCTACTGCTTTAGCGTTTGCCGTTGGATAAAACAACGGGTTTCAAGACGACATTTTCATACCCGTACATAATTGACTTTGGTTATATCCATCCCCACCCTCCACTGTGTCCTCCCCACCCCCACTTGTCCCCTTCTCCCCCTAGAGTCCCTCTCCTACTTTCATGTCTTACTTTATGGGCGTGGTCTCAACATGACTGACTACCAATTGCCTTTGCCATGCAATCTCTGTTCACTTTACCTTTGTATCATCTTACAACACCTGCACCCCATCTGGATTATTTTTTGTTACCATCTGGAAAAGAAAGAGTAAGAAAAAGAGAATGTCATTAGTCCTACTAGTGAGAATCAAGTTTACTTTTCCTTTTGAGACACTCAAAATGAAGAGTTGTAAGTTCTGGTCCAAGGATAGCGCATGGATCATGAAGACAGAACCCCTTCATGTCTCTGACGTCATGGATTCAGAATTCCCAAACATTCTTTAAACTTGACCCACACAAACTCCTTTTCAACTATCCAAGCTTTATATTCCACCCCCATCTGCAGATGAGAAAAGCATGATGGGATAATGTCAGGAAGCAAAGGGACCCACAACATTTAGTTTGACCTGTGGCCTTCCCCAGGGACCCAGGAATCTTCCTGGACACAGTACCGCTCAGCAGCAGGAGGTGTAAACATTCCTAGAGGATTCCTTGTCACCTCCTTAGGTATTAAGAAGGCAATGGTTTGGATCCTGAATGTCCATCAAAGGCCCATGTGTTGAAGGTTTGGTCACCAGTCTGTGGTACTACTGGGAGGTGGTGGGCCTTTTAGAAGGTGGAATTTAGTGGACAAAAGTTAGATCATTAGGGGGTGTGCCTAGAGAATATCTGGACCCAGTACTCTCTTTTTTATTTTTCTTATTTCTCAGTTGCCTTGAGGTGACCAAGTATCTTCTGTCACATGATCCTACCATGATGTACCATACTGATACAACCTCAAATAACAGGGCCAGGTGACTATGGACTGAAACTTTCAGAACTCCGAACCAAAATGAACCATCCCTTCTGGGAATCAAAATAAACCATCCTTTCTTATCCGTTGACTGGCTTAGGGACTTGTCAGGGAAATGGAAAGCTCACTAGCATAGACAGTGAGTACTAAAGACGGCTGACCATGTGTTTCCTGATTCAGCCCTTTGGAGTGGTACAGCCCGAGCAGGATGCCCGTGTTAGCTTAGCCTGAACCAGTGTGCTCCTGATGTGCCATCTCCACAGCCAGGACAATCCCAGTCATCATTCATGAGTTCCATTCACTTGCCGGTCAACATCATGCCTGCAATACCATGCCCTGGGGCTTCCTAGTGAAGGTAGTGGAGTCCTTTCCCACCTGCTCACTGTGCCCTGCTCCTTCCCAGGTTGGAATTTCTCCATCGCTTCCCTTTGAACAAAATCTTCTTTTCATGCAAAGCTGGCCACCCTGGCCTGCTGGATTCCTCTGTGAATCCCAAGTGTTGAAACGGGAGGACCTCTTAGTGGTTTTCTGTTTCTTATGTGTACAGCTTTTCAGAAGACAAACGGACACCAGGACCTTCAACCTAGTGCCTTTGTCTGCAAAGTTCATTTGGAGGAGAGATGATTTGCCTGTGTCTGCCTCCCTCCCTCCCTCCCTCCTTCCTTTCTACCTACTTTCTTTCAATTACAGACTCCCCAGGATGATACTCTATAATATACTAATATAACAATACTCCATCAGTAAGGAAAACGTCTGCAGCTGCTATGAACTACAGGTTTGTTGGTTAGTTACAGGGGTTTCAATTTACTATGATACGAAGTAAGTGGAAAAGCTGTTTCCTAAAAGATATACACACTTGAATCCTTGGGATCTGTGAATATCACCACGGCCAAAGCAACCAAACAAATGTGGAGGTAATCAAGGACCTCAATATGGGGATGTTCCAAAGTTCAGTTATATTTGTGCTCCTAAGCCAAAGGCCAAAGGAGATTTGGTCCCAGACAGAAGAGGGAGAGGCGATGTGGTTACAGAGGCAGAAGTGAGAGGGGCCACATACCCCTGAGGAACAGGGCCCTGGTAACACTCAGTGTCCTTTAGTGCAACCCACTGATGCCAGCTCTAAAAGCTCTGGCTGCTTGTCTGAAAACCCCAAGTTTGTTGGACTTTTTCCAGCATCACAGGAAGTGCTTACAGACCCACCCCACTTCTCCCAAGCCCCGAATCCCTGAGCTCCTGAATGTGCAGGTCCGCCTGGCCACACAGTCGTCTCTCTTCGGCTTCCCTCTCGACTCTCTCCCACTTGTCCTCCTCGCATGTGCTCCTGCTAGACCTGTCACAGATTCGTCTGGATATGTCACAGATTCATTTCTGATCCACCTTCCCGACAGAGTCAGCTCTCCAAGCCTCATATGTATTTTTAAAAGACACACATCTGGGACTCACAAGACATGCAATCTGGTTGCCATGATGCAGGTGTTAGCCACACCAAGAAGTAGCTGTTTCTGGAATAAAGACCAATGGTGCATGTCTGTCAGTCATGACATCAAGTGCAAAACATACATAGACCCAAGTAAAGCAGCCCTTCAGAGAAAGAAGGGATGGATGCTTAAGTAGCAGCACGTAAACACACACACACACACGCATACACACACACACACACACACACACACACACACACACACACACAATGACTTAGGATTATGCTCCTAGCTCTAGCGCCCCACTGCCTCGCTTTCTGCTCTAACTCATAGATGAGATGGATAAATAGGTTAGATTTGAAAGTACCATGCACATTTCTCCCCTCCTCCAACCTTTCCCTCCCCATTTCAGGACTGGTGATGAAATTCTGACTGCCGTACTTTCGCTTACTTTGGAGTCTTTTTTTTTTTTTTTTTTTTTTTTTTTAAATCCAGATAGGAAGGTAACTAGGGAAGACAAAGTTGAAGAAAAGGAAAAGAGGCGGGGGGCTCAGCAGTGTTTGTGAAACCACAAAGGACAGACTGCAGACAGCCCTGTAAATGAATATTATGATGAGTAGGTCAGCTTTTGGAGTTCTAGTTTAGCGGCCGGAAGGGAGGGAGAAAGAAGCACCCGGGGGTGTGGGGGGTGGGGCACGGGGGTGAGGGGGTTGGGAGTGCTGGTCCGTCCCAGCTTCCTAGTAGCTGCTTGGATCCTGGGGATCTATTACCTAGTGAAGCTTGAAAGTCTTTTCTCACCTTCTGCTGGGCTCAGGCCACAGAGTAAATTGCTTAGAAACGCAAGAACGGCTGGGATTTAACACTCCTCCTCCAAAACCACCTTATCCCAAGGAGGGCAGACAGACAGAGGTGGGCAGGCTAGAGACCGAACCCAAGTCCTTCAACTGTGCGTGTTTCCTGCCGTCTTCAGGCTTCCCATCTCTCCTCCGGAGACAGGATCCACACTGCTCTCCCAACCCTGCAATTACAGGCTGTAGGAGTAGCTTTTCCCTCTTTAGGGTCAGTTTCCTGCCTTTCCTTCCCAAACCTCCTCCCTTAGGGTCCACCTCTTGGCTTTCCTTCACATCTAGTCTCATACCTGAGAGCCATGCTTTTGAGTCAGGACCAGCCTGAGCTGTGGGACACGCTTCCTGGTTCAGGTCCTGCCCTCTCTTTCCACTTTGTGATTTCCTTTCCTGGTGACATTCCTTCTCTCAACTGGCCTCTAATGTTCAAGGTTCTATGACCCACAGGTGAACAGGGTGGGGACGAATGTACTCACCCCCTCCTGCACACACCCATATCTGCAATTATTCTTCCTTATACACATTAGATCAAGTTCAATCAATTCCCTGTGCCTATATCAATATCCCATCCACCTCTTGCCTGGAAAAATGAACTCTCTGAGCAAAAGGGAAACATCCCTCCTCCAGCATCACGCATGGAATTAGAAAAATACCAGCCCTTGAAGGAAGACCGAGTTCCGAAGGAGCAAGCTACCCACCTTCTTCCTGATTGTCTTTTGGAAGCAGCTCCCTGACTTAGAGTGGGAGCCCTGGAGAGCTAAGGGGAATCCAAATTTGCTTTGTCTTTGGAGTGATATAAACAGCTACAGGGAAGCAAAGGGCACATCTTTGGCAGCCAGGGTTTGGTTTACACAGGGGAAAAGCAAATACCATTAGGATGGCTGAGTCTACCTACTGCTGGCGCCACCTGCTCCCGGACTCCCACATACTGCTTAACTCTGTCCCATGTTTCGTGTTGAAATTAAACAGTCCTGTGTTTGAAGACGGTCAGGGCTGCATTAGTGTGTGGTGAAATCTCCAGGCAGGAAAATCCTGTTTCACGATGGGGATGGGGGTGGGGAGAGCAGGACAGGGGGAGTCTTGGAGTTTTCTAAAAGAGAAACTGACCGCATTCATCGGGGCACCACAGGGTAAGAGCTGGTGTAGAGAGCGATTGCTTGGAGCCAGCTTACGGGGGTTCTACTGGCCAAGTCTGGCATTATCAGACCGTGAAAACAAATAGGACTATCAAGAATTCTAGCCCGCTGAAGAAAACGTGAGCAACAAGACCACGGTGAGATGAGTTCGAAAGAGAAAGGGCCAGGTCTGTCACGCAAGTAGGAAGCCGGCTAACAAACATACACGGGGGAAGGGAACTAGGAAGATGGCCATTTTTTACTCCTCGTAGTAGTAATGGATCCAAGTAAGACTCCCCGATGAAGGCCCAGGGAACGAGAGGGGTTAGAAGAATGAAAGGGCCAGATGATGGGGAGCAGGGCTGTGAAACACTATCTTCTGGACATGCCATAGCCGCAGAGCTCATACACTTACCTGCATCGGGCCTACACAAGACAGAGGCACCAAACAGTCAGAGATGGGGCCCTTGTCCTCAGGCCGACCCTCCCCTCAGAGGGAAGCCCCGGACATCTACCTCAAATATTGTATACAAATGCACGGAACACTTCGTCCTCACTAGTCAAATGTAGGAATGACGGATGAGTGACAGGTGGGAAAAAACGGGGCTGGCTATCTTGTGTGTTGTTGTTTTGTTTTGAAACAGAGTCTTGCTATGTCTGGTCTGGAACTCACTAGGGTCCTTCCCCAGCCTCCTGAGTGCTGGGGTTCCATGTGTGTACTACCCTTGGGATATCAGATTGGATAAGCCATTCCAACTGAGGGTCTTTTCATTTCCAGGTTCAGATCGCACAGGTCCCTACCCAGTGACTGCGAGGGATGGGACACAGTCACTGTCCTCCTCTGTGGTACACTCCCAAGCATCAAGGACATGCTGCTTCAGGGGTCCTGTGAAATGAGACTTTAAAGACGCTCCCAAGAAACGGTTTGAGGTTTTAGGGGGCTACTGGGGTATCTGTGAGAAAGCTGTAGTAAAATGAAACACTTAACATTACAACTCTGTTTTGAAAACTTGCTAAATATTTAGAAAACAGAATCTGTTTTCTAAATCTGATTTCCCAGAACCTGGCCAGAGGGCAAAGTGGCCAAGTATTTAGGGAACCACTCCTGGGTCCTGAGCTTCTGTCTTGGGAGGAATGGACGAAACATCAGCAGGTGTGACTGTGCATGGAGGACACATGAAAAGCCAGCCTAACGTGAGAGTACGCTGACTCCATACATGAAGAGGGGTTAGAAGATGAGCTGTGGGCTTCGGAATCACACAGGGATGACTTTTTCCTACCCAAAAGCATCAAGTTTCTGTTACATTTGAGATGTTGAAAGAATATAGGGCAACTCCTATTATCCACACCCTTAAATATTCCACTTTATACCTTCGTTAGATGGCATGCTTTAGATATGAGTAAGTCCTGCTGAGAATTGGGTCGGATGGGACAGTTGTATAGAGAGACATATGCTGTGGGGTGTCTTTCTGTATGCTGTGAATATGTGTTGCTCTGGTTGGCTAATAAATAAGCTTTTTTTTTGGCTTATGGCAAGGCAGCTTAGAGGCAGGCAGAAAATCCATGTAGAGATAGAGAGAGAAGGGTGGAATAGAGAGAGATGGGAGCCCCAACGCCCAAGGAGCAACAAGATGTCGGCAGACCGGTAATGCCACAGCCACGTGGCAACATATAGATTAATAAGTACGGGTTAATCTAAAAATGAAAGTGTTAGCTAGCAAGAAGCTGAAGCCAGAGGCCATAGAGTTTGTAATTAATATAGCCTCTGAGTGATTAATTTATAAGTAGCTGCGGGACCGCAGGTGGGAGAGATTCATCTGGAATGCTGGGCAAGGCAGGACAGGAGAAATTTTCATCTATAGACATACTTAGAGGTTTTCTCCCCCAAAGAGGTTCCCTGGTCAAACAGGCTTGGGGAGAGCAGAGATAAAGATGAATACATTCCGAGTTATAACAAAGGATAATGTGCTGTGGAATAATGCTTTTGTACACTGGTTTAATAAAATGCATTTTGCCAGTAGCCAGGCAGGAAGTGTAGGCGGGACAAGCAGGAGAATTCTAGAAAGAAGAAGGCTGAGTCAGGAGAGACACCATCCCACCATCCAGGGAGCAGCATGTAATAGCACACAGGTAAAGTCACGGAACACATGACGACACATAGATTAACAAAAATGGGCTGAATTTAAGTGTAAGAGCTAGTCAGTAGTTAGCCTGAGCTAATGGCTGAGCAGTTTTAATTAATATAAGCCTCTGTGTGTTTACTTGGGTCTGAGCAGCTGCTGACTAGGCGGGACACAGGGAAAAACTTCAGCAACAAGAGTGTTACTTAGTTAACACAGTATTTCCCTAAAACATTAGCTCACACAACTTACTTTCATAGTAAACTTATTAGCAACTGTTAGAACCCATGCTGTGGGATGCTTTGGGAAAAACTATGATGGAGAGGATGGCCCTTATCATCAGAAGTCTTACACATCTATGCTATACTGTGGGGCTAACACACTTAGCCAGGTGTAGTTCATGCCTTGGTGTCAGAAGTCTGCACCTTAGGCACAACTCCATCTCCAGTGTCACAGACATGGGAGGGCTGCTTCTTCTCTTGAGTCCTTAATGTCTTTGTCTGTCATCAGGAACCTATTGCATCTCTTCCAGATCTCACCATCCAGATGTGACAGTGGGAAAGGAGAACTGGCACACACCATCATCTGCCTGTGATTTGCTTTGGCTTACGCACTTGTTAATGCTGGAGCGGGGTCCTGGTGGCATCTGTACTACCCTGCACTGAGGAACTTGCTCAGTGGTTGCAAAGGAGCCCATAACCTCATGGAGAGACCAATGAGACCCACTGGGTCTCAAGTCATGATCCTGACCCAGTGGAGAAAGGTTTGGTTCCAGGGTCCTCTCCTCTAGCCCCTCTTCTCCATCTCACTCCCTAACGTTATGGTATTCTGACTTAGGTCTCTTCAACTTGGGCCCCAGGACTCCGAGATAGGGACACAGGTGCAAAAAGCAGAGTGATTGGAAGGAATGAGAGACTCAGATTAAGGAAACCATCTGAGGGTGGGGGGGCATCTGATGGACCCTCTTCTTCATGTGGTAGGCCTTGGAGAAGGTGATAAGTACCAGGGAGCTTGTAGCAAGTCCAGACATCGGGGCCTTCTGAAACACCTTGTGAAGAGACACCATGACCATGACAACTCTTATAAAGGAAAACATTTAATTGGGGCTGCCTTACAGTTTCAGAGGTTTAATCCATTATCATCATGGTGGGAAGCATGGCAGCATGCAGGCAGACATGGTGCTGGAGGGGTAGCTGAGAGTTCTACATCCAGGTTGGCAGGCAGCAGGAAGAGAGAGAGCCACTGGGCCTGAATGTCACTCACTAGACCTGGCTGAAGCTTCTGAGACCTCAAAGCTCACCCGCTAGTGACCTACTTCCTCCACCAAAGCCACACCTACTCTAACAAGGCCATACCTCCTCCCAGTGCCACTCCCTAGGAGCCTATGGGGGCCATTTTTATTCAAACCACCATACATCTGGAGTAGGAAACTGAGGATCCTATGTCATCACCTCCTCAGGAGACGCAGCTGGATTGTCACGGGCCCTTCTCAGTGGAAGGCTGCCTGGGGCCTGTTGGAACTGCATCACCCAGAAGGCTGCCTCCACAGCTGGCCTCGGCAGGGATGTCCACATGAGGAGGTGTCTATACCACCACTGTGAAGCTTCCACTTTCAGAACTCAAGAGGAACAGGCCAGGTCCTGATCCCCGACTTTACCGCTGCAGGGTCCACAGGACCCTGGCTGTTCATGTTGCACGTGGGGACACATTCCCTTCAAATACCCTGATAATACCCCTGTTTGTCTTGCTGTGCTCTTTACCGTAGGGCAGGTATTTTGACAGATCTTAAAAACATTTCATTTGGTCTGGTCTTTTGTTTAAAATCTGATGCCACCCTCCTTTCTGATTTAGTAATTAGCCCATTGTCTTTAAGACACATGCTTGACTGGGGTAGGGGGGTGGGGGCTCATAGTTAAGAGCCCTTGCTGTTCACACAGGAGCCTAAACTCTGTTCTAAGTGGCCACATTGGGAGGCTAACAACTGCCTACTGTGATTCCAGCTTCACACAATCTGATGCCTCTGGGTTCTGTGGGCACATGGCATATACTTACACAGACACATATACATAAGTAAAAATAAAATGATAATGTTTGAGAAACCATTGGTAGTTAAGCATTGTACAGCATGGTTCTGTGGGCACATGGCATATACTTGCACAGACACATATACATAAGTAAAAATAAAATGATAATGTTTGAGGAACCATTGGCAGTTAAGCATTGTACAGCATGGTTCTGTGGGCACATGGCATATACTTGCACAGACACATATACATAAGTAAAAATAAAATGACAGATGTTTGATGAATCATTGGCAGATAAGCATCTTCATTTCTTCCAAAGTACACACCTGGTGTCTACCAGGCACTGTGTTAGGGTCTGGGGAATACAGCGGTACTGTGAATTGCTCCCTGGGAAAGCTTACAGTCTCTTGTGCTCTCAGGCTCTCCTTCCCCGCTACCCTGTGTGTGTTGGGGGAGGGGGTGAGGTAGGTATGTAGGGTGGAAGTGGGTAAAAAGCACGGAATGGTATCAGGTTCCTACAAGCACTGAGAAGACCCATTGCATCACCCTGGCAGTGGAATGCACACACAAGTGAACAACAGCTTCAGGTCAGAGATGAGCTCCAGTTCCTTCGCTCCACGGAGGAGTCCTTCCCGCAATGTTCTTTACCTCTGAGAGTCACTTGTCTAGTCAGCAAACCAGGAAGAGCAATGGTTCTCGCTTCTCAGGGTTGATAATGAGACGAAAGCATGGACGCAGTGATTCTCAACCTTCCTAATGCTGAGACCCTTTAACACAGTTCCTGGTGTTGTGGTGACCCCCAACCATAAAGTTATGTTTGTTGCTGCTTTATAACTGTTATTTTGCTACTGTTACGAATCGTATTGTAAATATCTGTGTTTTCCAATGATCTTAGGAGACCCCTGTGAAAGAATCATTTGACACCCCCCCAGGGGTCATGACCTATAGGTTGAGAACCACTGACACAGAGCATTTCCTACCATGACCAAGGACCACCAGTACTTTTGAATAAACATGCAAGGGATGGAGAGGTGGTTCCAGGTGGCTGAGAGAGCTTGCTGTTCTTCCAGAGGACCTGAGGTTGGTTCCTACCGTCCACATCAGGTGGCTCACAACTACTTGTAACTCTAGCTTGGGGGAATCTGATGCCCTCTTCTGGCCTCTGAGGGTATAAACACTCATGTACACATACCCAAGACAAATACATATATGTAAATAAAAATAAAATGTAATTAAACACCACAGTTAACATGTGCGTGATTACTATGCATTTAATGCTGGCTCAAGGACTTTCTGGTTTTAATTCTTTTTCACTTTACAACAAGCCTTTCAAGTGGGAATAAATGCTATAAAGGTTGGTGAGATAGTGGAGCCATTACTAATGAAGTGGTTATTGTTTTCCACATGACCACTTCCTATTATCTATCTTGGTAGGTTCTGGCCTTCCTACACCTTCCCCTCAGCTTGTGTTCAGTAGCTTTTGCAAAATGGAATTTGCTTTTCTCTTGACTTGAACGTTCCAGCTGTCATTTCATCTG
Source organism: Peromyscus eremicus (assembly GCF_949786415.1). Lineage (NCBI taxonomy): Eukaryota > Metazoa > Chordata > Mammalia > Rodentia > Cricetidae > Peromyscus > Peromyscus eremicus. The sequence goes on along the minus strand of NC_081426.1, from coordinate 56,344,879 downwards.
CTTACCGCCAGATGGCAGGCTAGAGTAGTTACTAATTGTTCAATTTCAAGGAAGGCACTCACTTGGTATAGGCAAGGCCTCAGAAATACAAGTCAGGTTACAAGTAGTGCAGGTGCTTGCCATGGTAAGGTTGGCCAGCAAAGAACATGGTAAATATTCCAGGCACATCTGTCATGTTTGTTCTAGTGGCCATTGTACAATGGCTCTTGCAGCTCTGTCCAGGTAAGGCTTTATTCCTTAGTCTATCCAGACCACAGTGGGGGTGGGAAAGGCTCTTAAAATCCTACATAGGCCCCCTTTCACACAAAATTGCCCATGAAACCCTGACGTGGAAGAGTCTAGGTTTTTCTCTGCCATCTACTTCTGTGATGAAGGAGTGAAGAAGGAGCTTGTGAGGTACGGAGGGTTCTAGGCCCTCTGGGTTCTATACATCTCCATCAGGCCTGTTCCTAAGCAGTGCTTCTGTGAGGCTGTGGATGAGCTGGCCTGGAGTCCCACCTTCCGGTTGACAGTCCATGGCTATGGACTGGGAGGTAAAGATCTACCCTAAAGTTAACAGGTCCCAACTGGAAGGGTGTGGAGGAGAAGCCTCTTCAGTAGAACACAGAGCATTATGGGAAGAAGACACAATGTGCCTGAGGGAATACAATGGAACAGAAGTCTCTGGGGGGATTGTTTTAGGAAGCCACTGAAAAGCTGCGCCCTGTTCCCTGGATCGTAAATTCCTGAGAGCTGCTGCTGCTTGGAGTAGATGAGATACTATTTCTCATAAAGATTCTCTCTCTCCTGGTAGATCTCCCCTCTTTACCCCACCCGTATGTGCGCGTGCGCCCACGTGCGTGTGGAGGTTCCTGGTAGACAGAGCAGCAGAGGGCCTGGGGTTGCACTGATCCACCTGAGTCTGAGTGGGGCCCAAGAACCTGCATTTCTTACCAGCTCCCAGATGCTGCCGTCAGAGGTGGCTGAAAACTGCTTCAGAGACGCTGAGGCAGGTGAGTTGCCTGTGTGGTTTTGTCCTTGGCCGGGTCAGGCCAGCTTTATTTCAAAGCGGGATGCCTGTATCTTAACACTGTATCCTGGTGAGTCCCTAGAAATCAATGAGGCTACTGCATGGTGCTGGATCCTTTTAGGGACCAATAACATGGCTCAAACCAAGTTAGTCAATGTGGTCACTGGTCAGAAACTACTACACCATCACCATCCTCAATCCCAACACAAAGTCAGGCTCACTGGTCAGAAACTACTACACCATCACCATCCTCAATCCCAACACAAAGTCAGGCTCACTGGTCAGAAACTACTACACCATCACCATCCTCAATCCCAACACAAAGACAGGCTCACTGGTCAGAAACTAATACACCATCACCATCCTCAATCCCAACACAAAGTCAGGCATCTTACAATTATCTTAAGACTTTAAAGTTTTCACTCATTTTCTAAAACATTGTTTCATAACACTTTATTTTAACCCTCTTTTGCTTCCATAATTTTGACACATAGTCTTACTGTGTAGCCCAGACTGGCCTTGAACTTGCAATCCTCCTGCCTCTGTCTTCCAAGTCATGAGGTTAAAGATAGGCTTTACCATGCCTGGCTATACTTTGTAACCTTTTACCATTTTCTTTTCCAGGGGGTTTGGAGAGGGCAGGGTCCCATGTATTCCAGACTGGCCTCAAACTCATTACACAGCTGAGGATGACCTTGAACTTCTGATCCTTCTGTCTTCATTTCCTGAGTGCGGGGATTACAGGCATATACCGCCACGCCTGGTTTTCCGTGGTGCTAGGGAATCAAGCTCAGAGCTCCGTGTATCTTAGAAAGCACCCGACCAACTGAGACCCATCCTAGTACATTTTCTAATTTATGGGTGGCCTCTTTTCTCTGGCTGTGGCACGGAACAGGAAAGAATTAAGAAAATTAAGAGCCTAAAATGTGGAATTCATTTGAAGAGCACACCGTGGAGGGTTGGCTTGCTCTCAGACTCCTTTCCTTCCTTTGCCTAGCTATTCTTCAGGGAACTCTGAAGATCCCTGCAGCTCCCCTGCCCTTAGAGCCCTCCCATGGCAGTGCTGGACCGGACAAAGAGGGCAGACGTCAGGGATCCATCTCTCCCTCTCTATCTCAGACAGGCTGCTATCCACGCTGGAAGCAACTCCATGTCCTCTGTGGCTTCGGGTTCCCAACAGGCTCCACCAAAGTCCTTCGTGTCTTCTTCCACCTCTCACCATGGAGTGGTGTCTTAGTATCTGTTTCACATAATCAAAGCATAATACCACAGGCCGTGTCATTTATAAAGGAAAGCGATTGTTTTTCAGAATGCGGAGGCTGCAAAGATCTAATGGCTACACCTGGCGAGGGCCTTCTGGCTACATCAGCACGTGGTAGAAGGTTTTTACATGGTGAACATTCGAGAGAAAATGGGGAGGGACGCAGATGAGTGTGCATAAGAGGGCAAGTGCAGGCAAGAGAGGAGAGGATCCTCCTCATTAGGAACCCCCTCCTGTGGTCTTCCTGTTACTCCACTATCCTTAACAGCACCTCTCTAGATCCCACAACCCCGAGCACTGTGGCACTGGGGTTAAAGTTCAACATGAGTTGGATAGGACAACTATTCAAATCACAGCAGGTGGAAAGATCTACCGGTGCGGACGATCTGTGTCACCTCATCGTCTCATTTGGTTCCCAGTTTTTCCCGTGCCTGCATAACCAAATGACCACATGCCACGTAGGATTTCCTGGGTTGGCAAGGAGGTGTGACCGTCCCCTTCAGGACCTTACCTATTACAGACAGTCTCATTGTCAAAGGAAGATTGAATACATGACTAAATCCTAGTCATGTGACAATTGCTGGTCTTGGGTTCTGAAAGAACTTGGGTTCTGAAAGAACCAGTGTCGTGTAACATGCATGGCACACATGCCGAGTGCCTTGTGTAGGGCGGGTCACAGGGGCGGAGCCAAGGGTGGTGATGGAGGACTTTAGTCTTGTACTTATCTCTAGTGACTTCTCCTCTCTTTCCCACCTGAGCCCGCTTGCCCTGTAATGTCACTTCAGGACAGGTTCCCTCAATTCCTCCCAACCTCCTCTGACTCCCTTTAGTAGTAGACACCCTAAATTTTCCCCTAGAGAAAGTGTAAGGGACATAGGACCTTCATACCATGCTTAGTGATCTTAGGGAATCCCCAATATTACCAACAGGTGTGAGTGACATTAGTGAACAAGTTTAGATGGCCCTTACCTCTGCTGGGGTGTGGAAGGCATTCTGGTACTGGTACAGGTGTTGGGCCCCGTTATTAGTGAGGCTGTTTTTCACTAGGCACAGGGTGGTCTCTGTGAGGGTCCAACTCAGTTGCTGAAGATAAATACCTACAGCTCTTAGAGTGGATGATGCAAATTTCCCACTGGCCTTGATGGACAGCTGTCCCTTGGTATCCATGGGGGATGTTCCTCAAACCCCTACCTGCTCCCGTCTTTTCCACAAAATGGTGTAGTAGTAACGTATAGTTCACACACATCCTCCTATATCCTTTATTCTTTGGTGGTGGCCTTGCTTCTGGCATTTCAACCATCCCTAGATAATTTATAACATCTAGCACGATGGGAATGCTGTGTACAGTTATTGCTCTGTGTTATTTAGGGAAGACTGGACAGGTTTCCACACGCTCACTACCATTCGAGGCAAGACTACACAGTATGTGTCAACAGCCCTGTGACGACTTTTCCTAAATACTTCCCATCTTCAGCAGGTGGCAGAATCTACAGATGCACACCCCACGGACACAAAGAACCAACTGTGTCTGTGGAGGAAGTCATACAGAGAGCTCTCATACAGAGGTCAGCTGATCATCACGGACCCTCATACACCACCATGGACTTTCATCAGTGATGAACCCTGTTGCTTAGAAGACCCAAGAAACGATGGCATCCAAACTAAGAATGTTTAGAGAGAATCGCCTACCATGGCGATAAAAGCACAGCTTTAGGTGGACCCAGGCCATGACTCCCTAGATAACATTTCATCTTTGGATTATATGGACTCATACACTTTGAAGAGTTTTCAGAGAATAGTTTTCTTGAGGTAATTTTTAAAATCTGAAAGAGAGATGACTCTGTTTCCCACTTATCCTGCATAGTTCAAATAGGATTCTTTGCTATAGTTTTAAATTTTTATTTGTTTATTTAGAGACATGGTCCCACTATGTAGCCAAGACTGGCCTTGAATTCAGGACATCCCTGTTTTAGGCTCCCAAGTGCTAGTTTACAGGCAAGTACCACATGCTCGGCTTCTGATCTAAGCCACAAAACATGCTCTGCTTTGTTTGACCCATTCCCTCCTGCCTCCGCCCCCCCCTCCCCCCCCTCCCCACTGGTATGTGTGTTCTGTCTGCATGTATGCCTGAATGCCAGAAGAGGGCATCAAATCCTATTATAGATGGTTGTGAGCCACCATGTGGTTGCTGGGAATTAAATTTAGGACCTTTGGAAGAGCGGTCAGTGCTCTTAACTGCTGAGCCATCTCTTCAACACCTGTCCCTTGCCTTTATTTTTCATGAACAATTTTACTTTTAAGGCTGTTTCACTAGGTGGTCTTGTCAAGGTGCACATAAAATCATATAGGGGGTTATGACAAATAGATTTGATCATTGTCTCTGGTTCCTGGCACAGAGCTCCAAAAGCCCCTGGAATTTCCCAAGTCCTAGTGGCTTCTTGACATAAAGAACCCTGCTGGCCACACTTGAGTTTATGCTGAGATGATTTAGGCTGGGTTCCCTGGATAGCCTTAGGATGCTACCATCACCGCAGCATCAAAGAGAGGTTTTGGTTGGTTCAATATCATCCACTGATATCTCTGTTTCTCTGTCTCTCTTCCCTCTCTTCTATCTGTCTGTCTGTCTGTCTGTCTGTCTGTCTCTCTCTCTCTCTCTCTCTCTCTCTCTCTCTCTCTCTCTGTGTGTGTGTGTGTGTGTGTGTGTGTGTGTTTGTTAGAAGTGATGGTAGATACTGGAAATTAGAGATTAAACTCTGCAAATCCCACAGGCAGTATGGTTTGCCAAAACGTGTATAAATGCTCCTGTGTGGTGTATAAACACTCCTGGGTAGTGTATATAATGCTCCTGTGTAGTGTATAAATGCCCCTGTGCAGTGTGTAAATGCCCCTGTGTAGTGTGTAAATGCCCCTGTGTAGTGTATAAATGCCCCTGTGTGGTGTAAAAATGCCCCTGTGTAGTGTATAAATACCCCTGTGTAGAGTGTAAATGCCCCTGTGTAGTGTGCAAATGCCCCTGTGTAGTGTATAAATACCCCTGTGTAGTGTATAAACGCTCCTGGGTGCTGGGAGGGTGGTGCTCCTCAACTCCATAGGGCAGAAGTTTCTGCTCTGTGGTCCTCTTAGACCTTGCCTTTGTTCCGCATCATCTGGCTGCTCATCCAATTCTTTAAACTATCCTTTGAACAAACCAGTAAACGTAACTCAATAATTTCTCTCAGTTCTGTCAGCCATTCAAACAGACTACTGAGTCCAAGGAAGGTACCTTGAGAACCCTGATCTATGACTGCCTGGCCACATGTTCGGGGTCCAGGTTTGTAACCAGCATGTGAAGTGGGGGCAGTCTCGTGGCCGTGGCCCTTAACTTGTGGCATCTGGTGCTGCTACCTCAGGGCAGCTCAAGCAGGAAGTTGGTCGGATTGTGTTACACCCAGCTAGTATGCAGAGGTGGAGAACTGCTCGATGTGCAAAACTTAGACAACTACTTCAGAAGTGAGGTGCTCTCGGAGAGAGGTGAGGTGCTCTGGGAGAGAAGTGAGGTGCTCTGGGAGAGAAGTGAGATGCTCTGGGAGAGATCGCAGAGAAGAGAAAGCAGGGTGCTGTTTTTTAATGGGGTGTAGAAGAGGGGGAGGGCCCTAGAAGTGATGCACAGAAGATGGTCTGCTGCTATGGTTGAGTCAGTGGGCTCTGGAAGGGGTTGTTAGGAGCTGGGTGGCCTTGAGTTCACCACAAACCTTCGCTCAATCTCAGTTTCGCCAACATCAAGGTGGGGGAAAGAGTAACATCCAGCCTTTTGGGTTGTTCTGAAGATGACTCCATACAAACACGTGATAGGGGTAGCATGGTGCTTTGAATAGGAATGACCCCATGGGCTCATATATTTAAATGCATGGCCGTTAGGGAGTGGTGTCACTTGAAAGGGGTTAGGAGGTGTGGCCTTGTTGGAGGAAGTGTGTTAATAGGGGTGGGCTTTGGGGTTTCGGAAGCTCAAGCCAGGCCCAGTGACTTCTTCTTCCTGCTGCCTGAGGATCCAGATGTAGAACTCTCAGCTCCTCAAGCACGTGTCTGCCTGTGTGCTGTCATGCTTCCTACCACATTGATAATGGATTAACCTCTGAAACTGTAATCCAGCTCCAATGAAATACTTTCTTTTATAAGAGTTGCCATGGTCATGGTGTCTCTACACAGCAATAGGACATTGACTAAGGCACCTGGCCAAGTGTGCTTGGCAGGTGAGTTCTTGATATATGCCAGCTCTTGCCATGTTTGTGGTCACTGTGAGGATACTGTCAATTGCTGGGTGCTCAGTCACATAGACCCTGAACAGAAACAGGTGATCCTTCTACCACATCCACCCCAAAACCACATGGGCACTGGGGTGTGTCTCCAACACAGGCTCTGTCTCCTTTTGGTAATCTGCTTTATCTGGGAGAAGGCAGACACTATGGAGGAATCGGGAAGCATCTGGGAAAAGGCAAGTCTTGCAAACTCTGAGGACATTTTAGAGGAAGCCACATGGAGAGCAGCTTAGGTAACAGTCTTAAAGTCTACAAAGATAACAATGATCCATGGCCACATGCTTGGGATAAATGAAGCATCTTTTCCAGAGTCCTGTAGTGACTAATGTGGACCAAAATGTGTCCCTGAAAGTAACGTGCTGAAGCTCTTATCCAGTGTGATTGCCTTTGGAGATAAGATTGTCCGGGGCTGGATGAGGCCATAGGATAGCGACCTGTCTGCTAGGACTGGAGGCAGCAGGTGGTACTGCTGAATTTTCAGAGCACATTCCATGGGGAATGCAGTAGAAAGGAAGCTGTCCACCTATTCTTCCTTCTGTCCCTCCTTCCTTCTTCCCTCCCTCTCATCCTTTGAAACAGTCTTGTTATATATCCCTGTCCGGCCTCAAGTTCATGTCAATCCTCCTGCCTCAGCCTCTCAAGTGCCAGGATTATGGACACATGCCATCAGGCCTGGCTCTCCCTTAGACCCATTCCTTCCAGCCATGGCCATTTCTTATGCCCGGGTTCTAAGGCAGTGTCATCTCTTTGTTAATACCCCGATTACAGTACCATTTCCTAGTCTGTCTCCACATCTGTTCATGTCCCCTTCCAACACATTAGCCACACAGAGCCACAAGATCCTTTCAGACCACACGTCTGAACCATTATCATCACTGCTCCACCTAAAACCTCCCCAGAGATGTCCAGTGCCTCAGGATTTTTAATACCATGCAATAACGAAGATGATGGTCAAAACACCAAGTTTACATAGCACTTCTTATATACCAGCTGCTGACATTTTATAGCTAGACTTGATCCTTACTTCTTGTGGTCCATATTTTCAAATGTTGCTCACGTGACAAAATTTATTAGTAACTCAAACACTAGTCCTTATACGATGCTGTGTGGCAGACACACACAGGTATGTGCCAAGCGGCGAAAATGAGCATCATCCGGCCTCCGTGTTTCTCCTGAAGCTCACACAGGGTAGTTTCCTGTCTCCTTGGCTGAATTATTATTCTGGATAAGCGCGTTCTCTACAGTCCATTTGGTGTCTTCTTTTTGTTTGTTTCATTGTTTAAAGGCCCCTGAGCACAGCCCCGAGGTGCTGTCCCATGGGTGCTTAGTTAAAGAAAGCTGTGGCGTGCCGCACGGAAGAAACAGATGCAACAGATGAGTTTCGTCCTGGAGTGAGCGTCAGGGCTGCTGGCCTCCAATGAGCTTACATGGTGAATGAGCCACATTTTCAAATAAGGTGCCTTGAAAGAGAAATATAGAACAAGACCGGACCAAGGAGCTGCTGAAAATGTGAGGGAAGGGGGCGGCGACCTGGGAGCGGTGGTTTGGAATCCACCAAGGCACTGTTTACAGCCCCTTACAGGCAAGGCACGGGACTGAAGTGAGCTGAAGGCCCTGACTGTGATGACTCCTTTAAGCTAAGAGCCTCGGAGAGAAACGGGCATGCGCAGACACTTACACCCTCTAATGCACCGCTGCCTGTTTCTTTTCCTGGCCATACAGCTTCCTTCACCTCTTCCCTGACCCGGCCATCGGCTATTTTCTTTGCTTTTTCATCTCACCTCCCAGCTTAGACACCTATCATCACGTCTGCCTCTGACGTTTCCCGGTGTGCTTTTTAGCATCAACTTAAATAGATTGACTTTATTGGTTTATTAGATGAGAGTCCTGGGGGCCGGAGAGTCTAACACGGCTAGAAACAAACAGAACCAGTCACACGACACCTTTGAGCATGAGAAATCTGGTGTGCTAAGAGACGGTGGCCTGACCTTATTATTGAGAACCCACAGTTGATGGTCCAGGATGTAGCCATGAAAGGAGATTGAAATGCAGATGAAATGAGGTCCCTGGACACATGTGGGCCCACAGTAGTGAAGGATGCAGGGTGGCTAGAAGGCCAGGTCCTCCCACTATCCAACTCAGTGGCAGGCAGGGTAGACAGGCAGACAGCATGAATCTGGAAGGATGAAGCAGCCCTGCAGAGATGGGACCGCATGATGGTCTAGAACGTTCCAGAAGGAACAAGGATAATGGATGCACCATGGCTGAGATACACGGAGTAGGGTAGCAACAGGCTGGGTGCCCGGCAGCTGAAATGTAGGAGATGGCCCCGCAAGTTAGTTGGTACAGGGAAGAGAGTTAGAAATAAACGGGAGGAAAATGTGATGGGTACCTTGGGTCATCATCTGTGACAAATACCCAGGTGACTATTTAAAAGGAGGAAGGATTTACTATGGCTTAGTTTTCTAGTCTCAGGCCAAGGTTAGCTGACCCACTGTTCTGGGCATGAGGTGAGGCAGAATATCATGGCTGTGGAAATATGTGCCAAAAAGCAGGCAGGACAGAGAGAGTCAGGAAGGTGCCATGATGCAAGATAGAGTCCCCAAGGACATGTCCCTAGGGACCTACTTCCTCCTGCTAGGAGTTTCCTCCTAAAATATCCAGCACCTCCCCCAAACACTTCCACCCAGCCGGGTGGGTACCAAGCCTTCAATACACACACCTGAGGGCCGCATTTCATATTCAAACCGTAGCAGAAGGTGTAACCCAGGACCTGGTCCCTCACCTGACTGATACACCGGAGTCACCTGAGGTCTGGGCATTGGGGGTAGCTTCTAATTCAGGGGTCTGGGGTGAGGCCTAAATAAGATGCATTCCTGACAGATTCCTAGGTAGCTGAGGCTGCAGTCTAGGATGACTGACACTTAGAGCCAGTGTGCTGGGGGATGTGAATGTCACTAGAGATGCTCCAACCTCCTTGGGCAAGCGGAAATCTTTCACTGTGAAGATTTGGTTTGCTGTCTTATCACACACATTTCAAATTCTCTTCCCAACAGTAAAAGTAAAGAAAAAAAATAATAATCACAAGGAGCTGCAGAGGGGAGCTGGCAAGATGGCTTAGTAGGTAAGTGCACCATTTGTTATGACTGAGGACCCAAGTTCAAGGCCCAGGTCAGGCCTCATGTGGTGGAGAAAGAGAACCAATTCCTAGAAGTTGTCTTTTGATTGCTACACAGGCACATATAATGTATATGTATCTTATATACACATATAAAATAAAGGAAAAATTAAAAAAAATGTTAAAACAACAAGAATAACATAAAAAAACTTTAAATCATATCATTGAACTGAAATCTGAACGAGCCAGAAAGAAACAGACTTGGGGACTTGCTCTGTCTGCTGGCTTCAATGTTACAGGAAGCAAAAGAAAATCTCTATGCTGAGTGATATAACATTAATGGAAAGTATAAAGAACAGACCACCCCACAGAGCATAAAATAGAAAATGCCAACTTACCTGCTGGGGAGCTTGTCCATTAGGCTTCTCTGGGTGTTTAACTTCTCTTCCTGAAACAAAACAAAGCAGAAAGAACACTGAGGGATACTTGTTGCCACATTTTCACAGCGGGGCTGCGTGGAGAACACGACAGAAGACAGCATTTCCCGAGGGGGCGCAGGGCAGTGATGTTGCCGTGGGGTTTCTGGCCTGAAACAGCCCAGGCAAGCAAGAGGTTTGAGGTTTGTTAGGCCTGACTTGGCAGCCCAGCTCCGGGCACTTAGCAATCAATCAACAATTAACTAACATCTCAGTGTTCCCATTCATAAAATGAGATTGTAATGAGATTTAAACGGCATAACATGTAAACAAACTGTTCATCATACGCTGGGCATGTTGGACTACATCTGAAGATCTGAATGCTTGCATTCCCTTCAGAATTCAGATAGATGTTGAAACAATCCCCAGCATCAAAAGATGGGGCTTTGGGAGGTGAGTGGATCATGAGGGCAAGTTCCTACAAAGAGGCCCTGGGAGCACCTCTGGCCCTTCATCAAGGAACATCAAGGACACAGGAACTTAGCAGAGACCAGTTTGCTAGGGCCTTAGACTTCCCAGTCTCCAAAACTGTGAGAAAGATATTTCTGTTGTTTATAAACCACCTAGTCTAGGGTGTTTTGTTATAGTAGCTTAAACATATTAACATTCTTGTGGGTAGTGCCCATAAACACTGCTTAGCAATATGCCTCCACTCTGATGGACACAGCTTCAGTTAAAGAAGGAAGAGAGATAGGGAGAGAGGGAGGGAAAGGATTAAATGAATTTGTTCTTTGGGGATACATCAAGCAATGTTTCAACTAGTAAAAGTATAACCATTGAATAAAATACATAATTTAGAAAATATCTTTGCTTATAATGAAAATGATGTATAGAATTTAGAAGGCAAAGAAATGTTCAGATTTTCACTTCTCTATTTAGTAAAATACTTCACTATATACAGACATGTTTAAGACATGCTTTTATTCTACTTTCAAGTAACTAATAAGATAATGAGCTCTAACCTCCCATATAGCACCAGACGGTTACATACATTCAGTGATTCAATTTCATATTGTTAGCCATGTCTTTTCAGTCAGTATCTATTTTTTATTATGCAATAGTTCCCTAAAACTTGTAAACATTCATTGACTATCCCTCATCCTATTGTTCTTAATTTTTACGGCACTCCTCATTATTTATCATGAGCATGTTGAGGACATATTCCTTGGTAAGCACAGCAGGAGTAAGGTGAAGTGTATGCATTCAGGGAGCGATCCACCTATACTGGGAGAGCAAGAAGGCAAGAGCGCACATAACTCAGATGGTCTGTGGTGCATAAAATAAATAACACTGAACATATCCCGGAGAGGCTCAGCACTGAGAGACCGCACCACCAAGCAGCTCTGAGATGCTGACGGTTCTGAGTCAGGCAGACGGGGAAACCAGTGATGGCCAGTTATGACAGGAAGACCTTTAGGCAGACCGAGCTTGACAAAGAGGAAGCAACGGATGCTGTTTACTTAGCCAACAAAGAATTCTGAACTCCTGCTTTGTGTCTAGGTACCAGGAAGCTGCGGTAAATACTCTGCGGCTTGCTCTCTAAGGCAACAACCTCCTGTGAGGAGGAATGAGTATTCTGGATTCTTGATGTTTAAAGAGCAAATCAGTGAGAAGCCTGGGCAGGCCAAGGGTTTACTTGGAGGTCTGCAACACTCCGTGAAGAAAGGTTATAAGAGGGAAGACACCTCTACCTGGATGGACCGGAAAGTTTGGGGCCAAAGAAACAGAAGGAGCAGTGGGGACGTTTGAGAGGAGGACCCAGCAGGGGTTCAGTGCCGAGGACCCCAGCCTTACTTCCTGGTGTGCTGTCTCAGAGGAATTGATGCTTTTGCATTGAAAAAGATATGGAACTATCTGTTGGAGGCTACTCTTCCGTGCTCACAGGTGTACAGTCAGACGTGACTGAGTCAAGCAGGTGCTAAGGACCGAAAACATGAAAGGTCAATGGGTCACTCTCCTGGACCCACCACCGGGCATGTCGCATGGTGGGTAGACAGATACTGCAACCAGAGACAGAACGGCACAGGAAATGGCTGGAAGTGATTGACTGACAGGTGTGCTTCCGTCTGAGCGAAGGATAGACAGACCCCTTGAGAGAGCAGCATTGGCACTAACAAGGGCTGCAGCGATGCTCAGCAGTTAGAGTGCTTGGCTGCTCTTCCATCCAGATGGCCGGAGCTGGGTTCCCAGCACCCACATTGGGCATCTCACTATGGCCTAAAACACCAGCTCTAGGTGATTGGTCTGATGCCCTCTTCTGGCTTCCATGGGCACCTCCACACACATAGCGTATACATCACACGACTCACAAGAATAAAAACATTTAAAAAAATGGATTGAAGCCAGGATCCAAACACATGGTAGACCAGTCTTGGAATGCACGTTCTCATCAAGCTCCTCCGGGCAGGGAGCCTTGGGTGGCTCAGCACTGCCCATCAAGTCATTACCACCAGAGCCTCCATTACACAACACCCACGGCTTCCCCAATAACCTCTGAAACTCTAATTCTGTTTCCAGTCAGCCTGGTGTGTTCAGTGTTTCAAAGGCTTCCAAGCCTTTTACACATATCATTTCCTTCGGGGCCTCCTTGCCCATCAATACCCTGAAAAATTCCCTTTACACTTCAAGACATAAGGCTTACAGTCAAAACATAAATAAACCAGCGTGAGACCCGGTGATGTGATACAGATTGTTGGCAAAGTGCTGTCAACCTTTCCGAATGTTCCAGAGCTACACAGTCCAATAATGATAACTGCTGACCACACATGGCTATTTTAATTTAAATTACTGAGAATGAAGTAGTTAGATGCTTGGTTCCCAGGCGGCACCACCCAACCACTTTGCATGTTCTTAAAATACGTGTGTTGAGTAGATGCTAACATACCAGCCTTTGGGGACGAAGCACATTGAATATTCTACTGGCTAGAGCTCTTCAGTGATTTTTTTTTTTTTTTTTTTTTCCTGGAGCTGAGGACCGAACCCAGGGCCTTGCGCTTGCTAGGCAAGCACTCTACCACTGAGCTAAATCCCCAACCCCTTTAGTGATTTTTTTTTTTCTCCCAGCACATTCGAGGACATTAAACCCCTAGAGGTATCACGTCCCTTGTCTGTTGGTAAACCATTTTGTATTGCTTGGAATTCCCCCAGCCACTGCCCACGGAATAGAATCTGTGCTGTTTGCCGTTTGCTCTTTGGTTCTCAGGTGGAGCCACACCTGATCTCAGAAGAGGTATTTCTTACTTTTCCCCCGACACTGCTGGACTCCCCACGGATGTCAAGGGCAAATGTGGCTCCAAGTCTGCACATCTTTGAAAAGGCATTTTCCTTTGGAAAGACGGGGCTAGCCCCACAGGCAGAAAGTTCTGAATTGGAATCTTAGCTTCACCACGAACGAGCTGTGTTGCCTGGAGCAGATCTCCCAACCTCTCTGGGCCTTTGCGCCCTCAGTCGAGGTATGCAGATCTCGGGCAACTCAGGATTGGCAGGCGATAAGGTGCAGCCACCATTTCCGCTGCTGTTCCTTGCTGACGCAATGAAGAGGTTGGTTTCCAGCAGACCCTCTTCTGGGACAGGGGTGGCACTCCTTACCTCTCCTGCTCACCACTACCCAATTTTCTGGCTTTTTCATGAAGTGTTTGTCCTTACCAGAGAGCTCAAGTACTTGTAACAGGAAGGGGGATTTTTGCTTAAAGAAGGGCGAAGGAAGAAGAGCTACCATTTAGTAGAGGCCCGGGACATGGCAGACTCACGCATAGGAAGTGTATCATCCTTCCATAGACCCTCCCCACAAGGCCTGGGGAGAGTGGAAGGATGCGAGGATGGTGCGTGGAGAAGGTTTGTGGGTGGCGAAAAGGAAGCTGGGTAGCATTCAAATTTAGAAGAGGGACTCAGGTTAGGTCAGGAGGGGCCTTGAGTGCCAGGCCACGAGACTTGGCAGTCTATAACTGGTAGCACCATGCTGGCTTCCTTGGCGGGCATGACAGAGGGGAGCTGAGCCAGGCGTGACTTAATTGTAGATCGGTTTTTGCCTCAGTTTGGATCACAAAGTGGACAGTCTTTTTCTATAACCTTCTGTTCGCTTCACGAGAGGGAAACCGATTTCTTTCCAAAAGGCATTAAATTCTGAACATGATAAGCCTGAGTTGGCACCAGGCGCTTTTCCTTGTAATTGGCAAACACATTCAGGTCGGGCCTCTGTTTTCCTTTGATGGCTTCCCACCCCCACCCCTAAGCAAGGTCATTATCTGAGCAGAAAGAAAAGATCTCACGCAGGGAGGGCTCCTTTCTCCCAACAAGCTTTGCAAGCTTTGCAACATCTTCCTTGGATACGGTTCAGCTGGGGGCCTTCTCCGTATTCCAAGAGGAATTCCTGGTCCTCACAGAGGGGCCTTTGTTGTCCGGGGTTATGAGAAGCTAACCACTGGCCTCGCACAAGGAAGTATCTTTTCATGGTGTGAAGTCATGATCAAAGAGGACCCGTGAGCGAGAGCAGGAGGACAAAGTGGTGATTTACATCTAGAATTGCTACAGTGTAAAGAAGGGCCCTGTTCCTAGAGCAGAGCCCCCATCGGCTCAACCCGGAACCTGCCTTTCACTCATCTCCTGATGGATTGCATTTTTTTAAGATGTATTTATTTTTAATTTGTGTGTATGAGTGTTTGCCCGCGTTCTGTATTTGTGCACCACATGCGCACACCATTCCTGGAGGAGCTAGAAGAGGAGTCAGGGCCCCTGGAAGTGGAGTTCCGGATGGTTCTGAGCTGCCATGTGGGTGAGACCCAAACCCTAGTCCTCTGCAAGAGCAGCGAGTACCCTTAACAGCTGAGCCATCTCTGATGGATATTAAAAGTTTAGTCCTCAGTATTTGTACAATTGGATTTTCTGTCTTTTTTTTTTCTTGTGTCCATGTGTGTGGTATGAGTGTATGTGTGTTTGTGTGTGTACGTGTGTGAATATACATTCATGTGTGCATGGGTGTGGAGGCTAGAGGTTTATGTCAGTGTCTTCTACCATCCTCCACTTCTCTTGGAAGCAGGTCTCGGGTTGCTGAGCTTCCTGATTGGCTAGGCTGGCCAGCCCCAGAGCGCCTGGGTGTTTTTTTTTTTTTTTTTTTTTTTTTTTTTTTTTTTTTTTTTTTTTTTTTGTGCCTCCTCATTCCTTTGGCTTCCTCCAGTAACAAATATATATACATACATGCATATATTTTTAAGCACAAAATCCTCTGTTTTGTTCCCAAACATCTCAAATCTTGTCAAAAGTCTTAAAGAACTTATTTGAGTTACATGGCAACATCCTGCTTCAAAAAGCGAAAATAATATATGTATATATTTATAGATAGAACCAATATACATATAAAATAGACATATATACACATACATATACACATATGCATAATACACAATGTTTGGGAAAAAGCAAAAAAAAAAAAAAAGGCTTAGCCTTAGTCATAGCAAGCTAATCTTGTGATATGTGCCCGATTTTCTCCCCATGATGTAATTTTTATGAAGCCATGACCAAAATCCCAGAGAGAACAAGTGCAGAGAAGAAGGCTACATTTTGCTGGCAATTTCAGGGGCTTCAGTCTCTGGCGGCTAGGTCAGAGCATCATGTTGGTGGATGTATGGTAGAGGCTGATCTTCTCATAATGGACAGAGTGAGGAAACAACCAAGAAGAACGTCCAAACACCCTCCCTCTGTGACCTACTTCTTCCAACTAGACCCTACCTCCTAAAATTTCCAGAATCTCTCAAAACAGGGCCACCAATTGGGGACCAAGCATTTAGCACACGAGCCTGTGAGGGGAAATTTCCTATTATGGTATATTTTTATGTCTAATTGCAGGTCAATTTTTTTTTATAATATATAAGTGACTTCATATCCTACCCCCCACCCCCATTCAACATGACACGTTTGTCTATCTCTCTGACAACATATGATGGCGATAATGAATATTATAAGCAACTACAAACTATTCCAAAGGGTGACTCCCAGCCAGTTCATCAACCATTCTTCTCTAGAGCCTGACATTTTTGAAACTTTTCATTTTTGGTAAAGCTCTTGCACCTTTCAAGTTCAAAGTCTATAGGGCTATCAATACTATGTGCATTTGATGTGTGGCAGTTCTCTATCCCCCCCCCAAAAAAAAACACCTCACGAAAGTCGAAGAACAATTTTAGGAAGAAGATTCCTGGGAATGGGAGAGGAACAAGAAAGGGTAAGGTTATGTGTATGCAAATACAATCAAAGTATATTATGTATAATTATGAAACGTCATAATAAAAGCCACTTATCTAATTAATATATGCTAACAAAACATAAAAAAATTTTCCATTTTTGTACAGATCAAGTATTTCATCTCAGATGCCATGTCAGGGGAGCACATAAACAAACAAAAATCTCACATGGCATGCCCCTCTCCAATAGCAAAATCCCAAGATTTTTTGATCTCCCAAGAGATCAAAACTTGACTGAAGTTGCCTTTTGGCATCCTTTGTGATGAGTTAGGCAAGAATGGCTGTCCTAATAAAGAGCCTGACATAACCTGAATATTTAAAACCTGAAGACAAAAACTTCTGCCTGATCACCAGTAGGAAAATGTGCTCCGTAAGTACTCTCTACTTTTCTAAGGGGACCAAGGGCTTTGCACACAACATTTGTCTCCATTAGAAGCCTATCATCCTTGAATCAAATACAACTTGCTCAGGTATTATTTTTATCCCTCCCTCTTAAGAATTCAACTCCCATGAAAGGAAAGCAATTTCCCAGAAAATACTGCACGAATTCCTGGCTGTTTATCTCTCCACTGATCTCCTTTTCTCCCCGCTCCCGTCTTCTTCCCCCGCCCCCTCCCCCCCCCCCCCCCCGCCTCCACGCCCACTCCATCCCCCGCTTTCACTTAATAACAAATACTAGATTTTTGTAAGTACAAACTGGGAAGGAGGGAAATTCTCAAAATTCTGCTGGTCAAAGAACATTTGCTTATTTATATGGGAAAAGCAACCAATAGCCCCACCTTGTGTGGTGTGGAATGTGGATGCGGAAACAGTTTGTGGGAACCATTCAAAATGAATTAAAGTAGTCACATCACTTAGCATATAAAAACAAGCATGGCAACCCACAGATCACAAGGGCACCTCCAGAAAGTGGCTCATGGTGAAAGCAAACCAAATCTAGGAACTGATAAGCTCTTTTTTTAGTTCACTCTCAGTAAACATAGGGACAGCTAAAATGACTACATTTTAATCCTTAATATTTTCTTAGCGGAACACACTAATTTGTGAAGTGTATCCGTTTACTGTTCTTCATGGGAAAATTCTATTCCTTAAGCCAGAGATGGCTGGAAAGGGATTCTCTAATCTTCATGTTGGGGGTGCCTGTGTACACTGCAACAAAACGTAAGACTTCTTTGCAACCTGCTTTTGGGTTCTTTGTAGATCTCTTGGCAGTATTCACTCTTAATAGAGGAAACACATAGAAAGTTCCACATGAGACACAGCCGGCATATATTTGTTTGTTTGTTTGTTGTAGTTTTTTTTTTTTTTTAACCACATTGCTATTTCAACTGTATTCAAAGTGATGCTATTGGAAAGGTTTTTCACTCTGTGGCTCAGGCAGGTACAAAGCTTGCAAAGCAATTATACTTTACAGGCAGTGGTGTGCTGGCAAATGTTTAACAACTGGTCTGACAGAAAAACACAGAAAAATAAGGAGCACAAAGCATATGGTGCACAACTATAAACACACTTCTACAAAATAAACTGGGGGCTGCGGCGCAGCACAGGGAAAGAGCACTTGCTATGCAAATATGAAGACCTCCTGAGTCTAGATCCCCAACACTCACACATAAAGCCAGGCATGGCCATGGATGTCGCCCGCACATGTGTATGTACACATGTACACACACACACACACACACACACACACACACACACACGTACCATGTACACACACACATACACACACATACCATGTACACATGCTCACACATACACAAGAACCATGTACACATGTACACACACACACACACACACACACACACACACATACACACACACACACACACACTGATTTAATCTTCATAAAATGATTGAAAGGTTTTGTCACATTCTTCTGTGCACACACAACCCCATGGCCACAACTGATAGAACAGGTGTAGTTCTGACATGAACGTAGGTTGGTGTTTCCATTGAACAGTTTAGAATAAAGAGAAAGAATGGCCACAGGCGGAAACCTCACTTGTTGATAACATGAGCAAGTCTTTGCTAAGTCAGATCATTTTTATTTTTTAAAGATTTAATTTATTATGTATACAGTATTCTGCTGCCATGTTTGCCTGCAGGCCAGAAGAGGGCGCCAGATCTCATTACAGATGTTTGTCAGCCACCGTGTGGTTGCTGGGAATTGAACTCAGAACCTTTGGAAGAGCAGCCAATGTTCTTAACCACTGAGCCATCTCTCCAGCCCAAGTCAAATCATTTTTAAAAATTAGAAGAAAAATTTTTTCATGCAATTTTTTTTTTGGGGGGGGATTTTTCCCCATTCCATGGCAATAGATTCAATCTACTTTCAAGTTTAATTTAAAATAAAATGTTTTCTTCATTACATTCCTAATCACAGACAGGCAACAAAATAAAATAATCAAGTCCTAATTCACAGCATTTGTCAACTTTCGTGGTGTAAATGTTTCCGGGGTGGCTGATTTGAAGCTTATCATGTTGAGCTCCTGAACACAAAGTTTAAGACAACACAGAGCACCCCACTCTGGAAGACTGCCCCCAACAGGCTCGACAGACACAAAACCCCTAAGTAGAAATGTTAAAACATTTCAGAAATGATGAGGTTCTTGTCTTTATTAACTTTATTTTTAAATATAATTTATTTAATTCTACTTTTAAATAATTCAATTGTAAATGTTATTAAAAATCTCAACAAGTTGTTGAAATTCCAGAACCCAACAGCCAGTCCTGGCTAGCTGTAGCACAAGCTTTCTGGGTTTCGTGCTTGAAGGACAAAAGCACTACCCGGGTAATTTTCCCTCAGCCACAGGCCACTAACCTCCCATTAACAGTCACCTTAAGGCCCGACTCCCCCTGCTGTGAGTTAATCAGTCTCAAGAGGGTAGGATGTTCCCAGGAGAAGGTTAACAGTTGTTGAAAAGCAAGTGGGGAAACCAACTCTAGGTCACGTGACCTTGAGGAAGCCCTCAGTTGCCTTTCCTGCAGACAGGAGAATGGCCAGAATGTAGTTCCTGGGTAGCCATGGGATGGGAGGTGATGAATGCCAAGATGCTGGAATAGTGCCTCAGATGTAGCCTGTGCTCAGTAACTATACACTCGGCCTTGAGACCTCAGAAGAAATGTAGGAATCCAATGTTAGTCATACATGGGTGAGTCAGGGAGCTGCTGCCTCTCCTGAAACAGAGACGTGGTTTTCAGGTGTGCCTCACTGAACTATGATTCTGAGGAAAGCCTGGTACATGGAATTCTCACACCTGGCGCACAGGGTCACTGATTTCATCTCTTTCTTTCCCGGGAAGTGAGCATGTATAGGTGAGTTTCAGTACAGATCCAAAGAGTAACTTCCCAGGATCAGTATTTTACGTAGGGATCAAGGGGCTTCCATTAGATGCTGGAAGATGAGAAGACTCAGCTGCAGGCTTGGAGGGATGGCTCAGAGGTCAACAGCACATTCTGGAATAGCCTCTTCTGACCGCGTGGTGAACATACATACACCCAGGTACACAGGAATACACATAGTTTTATTTTTTTTCAATTTTAAACACAAAAGATGATTCAGTTGCTTTCTGTGTAGACAGCACAGGCAACAGGATCCAAATTAGATTTAAAAAAAAAAACAAAAAACCAACAACCGAACAAAAACACAACAAAAAACAAACAAAAAACTAAAGAGTTTCTGAAACTTTCAAAAGTATCCTGTGCTACAGATATCATTAATGTGGGGATTGCAGACTTTTTTGAATCCTTTCTTATCCCAGTTTTTGTTTTTGTGGCACAGGTTTAAGGAACAAAGAAAAACAATTAAAAAAACAAACAAACAAACAAAAAAGCTTACATTAACATGGGAAGTCAGGGCTGTGGCTGTCTGACATAGTCTTGCTATGTCATGGGATGTGTCGGGTAAACTCCCAATGGGCCCGTGGTAGGCAGTACATACATTCTTTTTGCTTTAAATCAACTCAAGGTTGACTGGCGATTATAGACAAACCCAGAGGATGAAGAGGCCGCCTCATGCACTTGAAGCAAGTTGATTCCATTTCTCTTTTCTAGAACACAGTCGAAGAATAAACAACAAATAAAATAGCCCACCTATAACTGTTATTAACCAAACTAAAGCTCAAGGGAATGAGAGCTTCTACGTTCTCACTTGTTCTTTATTTTATGTATATTTATGGATCTTATTCCGGGATGTCCAGGATTCACTGATGAGCCGGACAGTTCCAGCAAATGGTAGAAGCTTCAAGCACAAAAGGAATAAAGGAACCACCAGGAGTCTACCTGACTACTTATTTGAAAAAATAAATAAATAAAATACGTTTATTATATGTAGGGCATCAACAATATGCAATCATATTATTTGGAAGAAAATATAAAGGAAGAAATCATGTGACTTTCAAAGCTAGAAATATTAAAACATTGTTAATGGACAGAATTTACCGTATCTAGATCTAAAATGTTTCCACAACACATTATCAGAGACAATTCACTATGTGCTTACTGTGGACTTCGCAGAATTCAGCTCAGAAGCTTTTAAATGTGTAGGGACATAAAGTGCTGTTAAATTTAGCTCCAGTTAAACTTAGAGATTTCAGTCCTGTTTCATCATCACATTAAAAAAAAAATCAAGCTGAAATTTTTTTGGGGGTAGAAAACATTGTAAATGGAAAAAAAATGTGATAAAATATAGTGAAGTTGTCCAAGTTAAAACTCTCATTATAAACATCGAACTAGATTGCCTAAATTGATTTTTTTAAAAACACAGTAATAAAGCATGCTCATTCACACATGTGCATGTGTGCATGCGTGTGTGTGTGTGTGTGTGTGTGTGTGTGTGTGTGTTTGTGTGTGTGTGTCTGCACTGTGCTATGTGTGGGCATGTAGAGGTCAGAGGGCATCCTCAGCTGTTGGTCCTCTTCTTCTTTGAGGCAGTGTGTCTCTGTTGTTTGCTCCCAGGGTGCGTACGTCATGTGAGTTGGCCTGTGAGCTTCTGGGGATTTCTCTCTGTCTGTCTCCCATTTCAATCTTGGGTGCTGGGGTTACAGACATGGGCTACTGCTACTTTGCCTGGTTCCGGAGATTCAAACTCAGTCCTCATGCTTATGTGGCAAGCACTTTATTTCCTTAGCCATCTCTCCAGTCCATAGGCTTTTAGACTATTGAAATACCGTAGAATCTTATAGTAAATATTTAATCTGGAGGACAGAATATCTTAGAAGGTATTGTTGCAGATTTTAATGGTTGAGAAGGGTCTAGTGAGCACCAATTCCAAATTTAATTTGAACACCAACTCGGTGATAACTAAACTGGAACAACATGGCACCAGATTCTCCTCAACAGCAACTCAGTGTCCCATTCAGCTCCCACCATGTACACTCTCTGAGTTCATTCACAGGCCTCCTTTGTTTACCTTATAATTCCGTGGCCGCGTGGTGTATATACAAATGTGGGGTTTTGTTTATCACACCCCAGGGATAGTAAGAAATGCACACTTCAAATAGTCTCTCATCAAGATGGTCATGCCAGAAGTGGTTGACTAAATGATAACTCCGATATCGACTGATTAAGTTATGAACTAATGAATGGCAGAAACGGCTTTCCATTTATGAAATTAAAGTCCTACTAGTCAGGAAATTCAGTTTAGGAAATAGATACTCCTTGTGTGGGATTCAGGGACGCCAGTCGCTTTTCTGGCCTTCTAAGGAAATGGATTAAGAATCTAGTAGAGCCACACCAGGACCCACAGGTGTGTGTCTGGAGGCTGCATTCCTGGTCCTGTGATCTGCCAGCAGATGACAGGGTCTGGTATCAGATGCAGAGGAGACTAACAGAATCCTCTGTCTGGAATATTGTCAGACTGACTGAAATACAGAGAGTGGTCCATATCCACATCTGTGGAAACCAAAGTCCCCTGCTCCAACTGTGCCTGTACTAAACAGGTGTAGATTTGTTTTTCTTGGCACCCTCTAAACAACACAATTCTAACAGTTACTCACATTGCACTTACACTGTATACAAGATGCTCATACATGCAATGCCATTTTTTTTTTTTTTTTTTTTGGTTTTTTTCGAGACAAGGTTTCTCTGTGTAGCTTTGCGCCTTTCCTGGGACTCACTTGGTAGCCCAGGCTGGCCTCGAACTCACAGAGATCCGCCTGGCTCTGCCTCCCGAGTGCTGGGATTAAAGGTGTGCGCCACCACCGCCCAGCGCAATGCCATTTTACATAAAGGACTTAAACACCATTTTTTTTTTTTTTTTGGTATGCATAGGGCTTGTAACACGAATCCTGTGCACACACTAAGGATGACTGCATCAAAGATATGAGACTTCCGGTTTGCTCAACAAAGTCAAGCGTCAACCGCTATGTAGCTATTCAGTCAAGGCTAAGATGGCCCTAAACATTACAATAGGTCTTTAGAGCATTGAAAAAATCAAAGTCTGTTGCACAAAACACAGATAGCTCAGCCCTGGGGAAGCTGAGGTCAGTGAGAGGCAGTTATCCTCCTAGCAGAGCCCCCGCTGGGGTGTGGTGAAAGGTCTCAGTCTCAGAGCAGTTCTTCCCCGTGCACATTTTCAGTCTGTGTCGCCAGCACCCAAACTTCAGCCCCTCACTTGGCTGTGTGAACCAGAAGTCTCAAATCTTTATTATTCTCACTTGTTTCTGAATTCAGATCTAAGTGTGGGATGAGGCTCATCTGGAAGTCATCTCTGACGAAAATGAACCGTCAACCAAGTGATTATAAAAACCTTTATTTCCTGTATAAAATGTATTATTATATTTTTATGCCCGTAATTTCCCATTTGACACCTTGTCATACCAAAATCTGAATGTTTTCAAGAACATACTGAGGCATCTTATTAAAATGTGGATGTGTCAGGTTTAGAAGTGACATCAACTTCTGCTTTTCAATAAACTCTCAAGAGATAACCCCCCACCCACCCAGTGCAATTGGTCCAGAAGAGACTTAGAATACAGTGGTTCTCAACCTTCCGAATGCTGTGAACCTTTACGCTGTGGTGACTCCCAACCATAAAATTATTTTCATTGCTACTTCATAACTGTAATTTTTCTACTGTTATGGATTGTAATGTAAACATCTGATATGCAGGATGGTCTTAGGTGACCCCTGTGAGAAGGTCAATTGACCCTAGATGGGTAGCGACCCACAGGTTGAGAACCACTGGCTTAGACGATGTTTTAGCACTAGGTGTTTGCTTAGTGCTCTGGTCACAAGGAACTAACTGTCCAGAGTCAAAATACTTTCTCCATATGAACAAGCACAAAACAAATGCAATTAAATGTGTTGTTTTTGGTATTTCTTGGTTATATACACAGATACATGTAACTTGAAAAAAAAAACATTTTTTCTTCTCTCTCTCTCTCCCTCCCTCTTCCTTCCTCCTTCCTTCCCTCCCTCCCTCCCTCCCTCCCTTTTTTAATTTATTTTTCTTTTCCTTAGTTTTTTGGCTTTTGAGACAGGGTTTCTCTATATACCCCTGCTGCCCTGGAACTAGCTCTATAGATCAGGCTGGCTTTGAACTCAGAGATCCCCTGCGTCAGCCTCCAGAGTCTGGGAAGAAAGGCATGTGCAACCATGCCCCCCCAAAAAAAAAGACATTTCTTTTCGTTCTGTTAAAAATGATGGAGGAATCATGGTTTATATTGATTGTTTCATTTTGGTTTTAACCACTGATGTAAGATTTTTGACACGGTTGAAAATGAACTCAGCAGAGATCGACAACTCTTGTTCCAAAGAACACTTACCAGAAAACAAAAGTTCACAGTTCATTTTCAAGAAGGTTTTTGTTTTAACCTTTACGTTACATTCCAGCAACACTCACGGTTATTATTAAAGTACTTTCTAAATGTACAAAATATTTTCTGGCCATTGTTTCTATTTTAAAATTGAACAGAATAGTATTTTTCAAACTGAGGTTGGGGAGCCCGTGTGTATTTTACTCACAATTTTAGTGAGTAATCAATCAGCATTTAAAAAAAAAAAAAAGTAAACGAGGATCTCTGGGAACCTCGCTGCCTGTGCGGCACTACGCTGGGGGGATGGTGCAGTCTTGCTCAGCTCAGGACAAGGGAGGCTAGTGCGGCAAACCATACTTTGTATGGACGCCCCCATTGGCTTCCATTCTGTGTACTCTGCTCACACAGTCACGCGATGTTTTGTCCACCGAGAGGCGGGGTCTTTGTCTCCTTCCACAGACCGTGTCTATGTGACGCTCTTGCTGACTGGGTGGCTGCAAAGCAGGACAGACTTACACCCCTCTCAGTTCTGGAGGTTGCAAGAAGGGGACAGGAGTGCCGCAAGAGCTCAGTTCTGGTTAAGGGACATTTCCCAGATGTCAGATGGCTGTGTCCTCATAAGGGTGCCGGGAGAGGAAAAGAGAGAGTAGGAAACCCTGCAAACCCTTGTTAGTGAGGGCACTGAGGGCATTTGAGAGGGTTCCACACTCATGACCTAATCACCACTCAGAGGCCCTGCTTCCGAGTACCTGATCACAGAGTTAGGAGTTCAGGCATTTTGGAAAGGAGGCCAAATGTTCAGTCCACGGCACCGGCAAATGAAACAGGAAGTGCTTTCTGAAGTCAGGTCATAAAGATGCCTCGTATTTCTACCTTCCTTCCTAGAAACTAAGGCGTGCCTGGAAAACACATGACCCACAGCCCTCACTGACTCCACTGATGGCTAGCACAAGACCACCACCAGAGAGACAGGGCACCACACAAAGTCCTCTGCTTCCTTCATAGGGCTCATTAGCCCTACCTGGTTGTAGATACTTGAGCATTTTTTTTTTTCCTAAAGCAAACGATTTTTAAAGTGGTTTATTTTAGAACTGAACTTGGAGCATGTGGAAGCATGTGGTGTACGTGTGCTGTGCACGCACAAGCCATAGCACGCATGTGGAGATCCAAGAACAACTGGAGGGAGTCAGTCTCTCTCTCCACCATGTGGGTTCGAGGTGCTGAAGTCAGGCTATCAGGTGCATCGGCAGGTACCTGAATCCTGAGTCATCCTGCCAGTCACATGTGCACAATCCTGCACAATCGATAGAATGTGTGATTCAAAAGAATCTGTTTCTGGTTGAGACATGGGTGTGTACCTCCGGTGTTGATGTGAATGTGTTTTCTAACTGGGGGGCGGGGATGTCTCAGAGTCATAGGGAGGATCACGGGGTGAGATGATTCAAAAGCCCCTCCATCTATGGCCAATAGACAGAGTCGTGAAATAAAATTAGATATCTTGAGTCACAATTTTGTTTTCCCTCTAAAGCTATGCTGAAATTGAACTGCCACCGTGATGAGATTAGGAGCAGGACCCGGCTTGTGGGCGGGACAGGTGCTGTTATGAAAGTTCAGTCCTCGTCCTGCTCTCTCTTGCCACCTTGCCTGTTTGCCACGGCACGTTCTACCCAGAAGGCCCTGCTGGACGCCACTCTCTTACTCTTGGACTTCCCCGTTTTAAGGACGGTGTCTTAGTAACTTTCTGTTCATGATAAGTTACCCAACCTGTGGTATCGGCCATAGCAGCACAAAATAGATGAAGCCTGGAAACTGAAGCGGAGAGTGAGGTTGATATCGCAAACCTGTGAAGGTGCAAATCCAAAAGAAGCTTTGGAACGGGGTGATGAGGAGAGGCTGGAAGGAGTTAGGGGAGCCGGTCTGGAAAAGCCTAGGTTGCTATAAATGGAGTGTGAATGGAGGGAGATGCTGGCGAGGGCTTGGGAGAGAAGAGCGGCAGGGAAGGCCTGAGACCATTTAGAAGGGGCTAATGTGACTGTGACTAGAATGTTGGCAGAAATGTGAATGGAAAGGGCCACTCTGATGAGACCTCAGATGGAAATGAGGAAGGCCCCGGAAACTGGAGCATCCTTGTTACACTGTGGCAAAGAATCGGGCTGAATTGTGTCATGCTCCAGGGCTCTGCGGAAGTAGAACTCAGCGTGATGATGGCACATGCCAGCAGGGAAGCGTTCAAGGTTCTGCATTGCTTCTTTCAACTGCACACAGTGAAATGTGAGAGGAAAGTGTTTCGAGATGGAATTGATCATCAGAAGGAAACCAGAATGTTAAGATTTAAGGGGTTATCGGGATGGCCCTGCGGAGAAAATGAAAATACTTGTTCAGGAGAGGAGAACCAAGGATGTGGCCTTGCCACCATTTGAGAAAGAAATTACTGTTGGCAGAAAAAAAAGCCAGAGGCTATTCCTCCAGAGCTGTGTAGGCAGAGTCCAGAAAAGCCATGGGGTGGAGCTGCAGGGCTTGGGGAGGGGCAACCTCTGCCCTCTGTATCTGGCGGGTGAGACATGGAGTTAAAGGTTATTCTCAAACTTTAAAATTCAGTATTGTTTCCTGTTCCTCTCTCCTACTATCCACTCCCTGTGGGAGCCCACAGAGACTCTCTAGTGAGACCTTACTCAGGGTCAGAGAATCTGAACTTGTTTTACCCAGCAGGGCTACATAAAGAGATGATTTGGCCATGGGCATGTTTACCAGGTGTTTGGAAGGGTCTACACTTGGCTGTACGGTGTGCTTTGATCTTGCAAGGGGGAGGTCTTTTGCCTCTCCCCTTGCCATATTATAAAAAGCCCTTTTCAATAAAGGACAAGGCTGTTGGGTATTGACCCAGGCCCTCCTGAAGCTATTCTGTCTTTCTTCTCATTGGCTAGGTCGCTCTTTCTATCTATCATTTCTTAATTCCTCTCTCCTCTACCTAAGAATGCCTCAAAAGGTGGGAGCTGGACCCCCCACAACTCCCCCCACCCAGACCTGTTATTTAAATATTTATTCATCTAGATTTCTCTCTTCTGAAATGGCAAAGTCCATCCTGCAACTCTGCATCTCTGCAGTTTGACAGCATAGACCTCTTTTGATTCCACAGCCTCATGGCTTTGGGATTTGCCTCGGGATGAAGTACACCAGGAGATTCACCCACATCTGATCAGAGGAGACTCTGAACTTTTGAGTTGATGCTGATCCAGTGAAGACTTACTGAGATGGAATGAGGATATTTTGCATAAGAGAAGAATATGCATTTTAGGGTCAGAGGCAGGATCCCATGGCCTGAATCTGTATCTCCTTTAAGAGTCATATTGAAACTTTTTTTTTTTTTCGAGACAGGGTTTCTCTGTGTAGTTTTGGTGCCTGTCCTGGATCTCGCTCTGTAGACCAGGCTGGCCTCGAACTCACAGAGATCTGCCTGGCTCTGCCTCCCAAATGCTGGGATTAAAGGTGTGCGCCACCACCGCCCGGCGTCATATTGAAACTTAACCATCATTCTACCAGGTATGAGTTGCGACATTAAAGATGTGGTTGAGTACTCTGCCCCTATGAGCTGGACTTCAATGTTAAAATGGTGATCACCCTGCACAGCTCCACAACTTCCTTGCCTTCCTGCCTTCTGTCAAAAGATAGGGAGGAAAGACCCCTTCCCATAGATTGCAGATATAAGCTTCTTCATATTAGACTTCCCACATTCCAGTAAGTTTTAATTCATTCTAAGTTACTGTCTCAGGGGTTCTCTTATAGCACGGAACAAACAGAAACACCCCATTCAGTAGGATGTGTTGACTCCTATCTGCTCTGACACCATTATTTGATTAGTACGTTCTCAGCTCTGAAGGGATGCCCAATGGACCTTCATCTCCCTAGTCTTCCTTGTTGGTAGATATGGGCCAAGACCATGTTTTCTTCAAGAATCCATCCTTCTGTTGTCTCCATGTTTTCTGGTCCTACCACTACAATAAAACTGCAAAAGTTAAGCTGTGCTCTCTGTATCTAAATTTAACAACCTGTTCTTAATTCTCTCTGAAATGTTATGAATATTTGTGACCCCTTCATGCATATACTGCAACAATAACCCCCAGTGGGGCTGTACTTAGAGATGTACTATTAATTGAGGTAACTAAGGTTAAAGGGGGTCGTAAGGATGAGACCCTGACCCTAATAGGATTAGTGTCTTATAAACCTAGAACTCTTGTACAAAAGAAAGGCCATACAAAGACATAGCAAGGATGGGCCATCTGGAGGCTAGGGAGAAAAGGCTTCCACTGAGACTAAAACCTCCTGGAACTGTGATCTTGGGCTTCCCAGCTTCTGGAAATGTAAGAAAATAACTTTCTGTACTTCAAGTCATGTGATTTGCGGTATTCGGTTACAGCAGCCCAAGCAGACTCCCTGACATCTTTTAGCAACTGAGAGCAGCTAAGCTGTTGTAGAATATTATTTTAAGGTGTGTTACTTTTGTCTCTGTTGTATTTGTTTAACTCTGTGAAGCTGTGTTACTGTGCTTGTCTCAAACACCCGATGGTCTAATAAAAAGCTGAACTGCCAACAGCAAGGCAGGAGAAAGGATAGGCAGGGCTGGCAGGCAGAGAGAATAAACAGAAGGAGGAATCTGGGAGGAGAGATCTAGGAACCAGAGGAGGAGGACATCAGGGGCCAGCCACCCAGCTACACAGCAAGCCACGGAGTTAAGAGTAAGATTTACAGAAGAGAATGGGAAAAGCCCAGAGACAAACGGTAGGTAGGCTAATTTAAGTTAAGGAAAGCTGGCAAGAAACAAGCCAAGCTAAGGCCAGGCATGGATAAGTAGGAATAAACCTCTGTGTGTGGTTTATTTGGGAGCTGGGTGGCAGGACCCCCAAAAGGAGCCAAACCAAACAGCAACACTAAGGAGAGGTAGATTTGAAGTTCTGCTCAGTTCTGAAATCAGGTATTAGCACCAACATGGAAGCTGCAAGCCAGAGGAGTTTGATCTGGAAGCGTCTCTGTGCAGTCCCTACTAGTACTCTGTGCTCATCAGCTTCTCCAAGACCATAGCAGAGCACCCAACAGGGGTGTCCTGGGGGAGGTTGCGCACATGTATGCTTTCACTTCCTCATCTAACTCTGCTTCCTCTTCTAAATAAAACTTTGGCTGGCTGACCTGCTCCATGTGTCTATTAGTACTGTTACTAATGAGACCAAGGACCTGGATAGAAAGGAGTCTGACAGTTCTGGTGGAAGATCCATCTTAACTCCCCTCCTCTCTCTCTTTCCCCAAACCCGCCCCTTCAAAGCCCGCCAAACACAGCTCCTCCCCCAGAAAGGCTCAAGACCACTCCCACAGGGTATATAAACTGCATCCCAGGAAACAGACATGCGGTTCTTCCGGTCTCTGGTCCCTGTCTCCTCTCTGAGGGGCTGGAGAACTGCCCCGGAACGCTTTACCCATTAAACTGGGGCTTTTCTAATTCCTTCTGTTTTGGATTGCTGCATCATTGGAGAGGCCTCTCAGGGTGCAAAAAACTTATCACTGACTCCTTAGTCAACTTCTATGATAAGAGAAGACTTGAATTTTAGTGTCTTAATGACAGGAAAACATGAGTGGCATTTATTGTGATGTCCTAATCAAACTATAATGCTTGGGTTCACCTAGCACTACATAGAATTCTCTTCCTCAGAATGCCAATTGCACCCTACTGAGAAAATGGAAGAAAAAAGTGTCTGAATAGGAGATAACAAACATAGTATTCATGTTATTTATGCCCACAAGTGAATTATTATTTTCTAACAATAATTCTTAAAGTAACACTGGAAGCCTGAAAGTTACCACTAATTAAAACGAATAGGTAAATATTCTTGGACCCCTGCATGGATGTATGTTGATAAATACCATCCTTATTTACTTATTTATTTTTCTTATTTTCATGTGTATTGTAGAACACCAAGTAAATGCAATGGATTGAACATGTTAATCAATGTTTGCCTTCTCCTAAATCTTAGTCAAATTAGTATATGAGATGTGTGTGTGTGTGTGTGTGTGTGTGTGTTTGTGTGTGCATGTATGTGTGTATACGCATACATTCTGTTGGCCATTTTTTTTTCCTTTTTACAATAAATAGCTCAGGGAGAACATTTAAAAGAAGGAAAGACCCCTTTTTACTCCTGGTTTCAGAGATTTCCGGTCAGGGCTGCTTGGCCTGCACTTGTAGTGAGGTAGATACCATGGAGGACCAAGCTGCTCCCGAGATGGCAGACAAGCAAAAGAACTAAGAAGGGGTGGGGACAGGCAGGTTTCCAGGATGTGACAGTGATTTACTTCCTTCAACTGTGCCCCTAATTTTCTAGTTTTCCACTCCCATCTCAAATACCGCCACATAATTAATCCATCACAGCATCCATTTCTTAGGTCCCCTCAGGATGCGACACGGTTTTATGATCTGATCTAGTAGCTGGGGTCAGACTTCAGGGGGCTACTTCATATCTAAGCAATGACTCTCTGCCTCTTTCTTGCTTTCTCTCTCTCTCTTCCTCGCTATCAACAGAACTGGGGAAGACGATAACAGTCTACGGATACTACGGATACAGAAAACGGAAGGCAGGTAGGTAAGTGGCTCCTCACTCGGTGGACCTTCGAAGACTGAGCTAGATCTAGGGCGGGGTGCCAAAGAGATCCTCAAAGGCTGTGCAATCAGTGCCAGCCTCGGGTGGGGGTGGGGCCCTAATGCAGAGGGTTGAACTGTGTTCAAGAGCAGTAGACACACTTCTGTTTCCCTTCCTGTAAGCCATTGGCAACTACACTTCCTCCGTCCTAGCAGATGTCTGGGAGTTTATCTTGTAGTCAGAGCTAATCCAGAAGGCCTCTGAGGTGGGGGCTCTATCAGCAGTATTGAAGGTCAGTAACTGTTGTCTGTTACTATGACAAAATACCTGGGAGAAACTTGAATGATTGATTTTTTGGGGTGGGGATTGAGGATTGAACCTTGGGCCTAGTGCGTGCCAGGTTATCAGTCACTGTTGGACTTTAGCCCCAGACTCCCTTTCACTTTAATGATTATTATTATTTTCTTAAAGATAGGTTGTCACTAGGATGCCCAAGGTTGTCCTTGAACTCACTAAGCTAGACTAGCCTTGATTGTGCGGTTCTGCTGCCTCAGCGCTGGGAGGGAAACAATCTTAAGGGTTACTCTGGCTCTTGGTTTGAGCCTAGAGCTGGCTGGTTCCATTGCTTTGGGCTTAAGATGAGGTGGAAATCTACCAGCACCAAGGACCTGTGATGGAGGGAATGGCTGCTTATCTCATGGCAGCCAGAAAGTCAAGACAGAGACGGAGGGAAAGGGTCTGGGGACAAGGCATAACTCTCTGAAGGTATAACCCCCTGAACTGTATCTTCTAATCGTCTCCACCCCCTAGTCATCCACGCAGAATCAAGCCCCTCAAGGGATTCATCTACCTCGGAAGTGAGTGCCTTCATAAGCCCATCTCCTCTCAACAGCGCCACCAGCTGGAGACTTTAACAGAACCGCTTTTGGGATTTTTTTTACAGTCAACCCATAACAGGTAGACTAAGCCAACAGGCAGCCCACAGCCCACTGCGATTCCTCTCAACAGCCCCCCAGTCAGGCCTTCATCCTCCATCCCAAAGTGTGGAAGAGCTTTCTGAGGGGGATCTGACTGTCCCAGGAAGAGAGTTCTAAAAATGCTGAACCCTTTATGCGCCTGACAACTAGCTCAGCCAGGTTATTACAGCCAAAGTCACCCTGGATTAGCATGATGATGCACCAAGCAGACAACATTCTTGTAGTTCCTAAAACATTCAAATCTTGTAGCCCCTACTCACGGTCACTCTTTAAGTTAAGTGGAAAGGCAGGACGCAGTTACTTTCAGATGCCTGGGTTCTTTTTAATTAAAATTGTTTTTAAAGGATTTATTTTTTATTTAGTATGAATGGGTGTTTGGCATACATGTATGTCTGTGTACCATGCACGTGCCTGATTTGTGCAAATGCCAGAAGAAGTCATGGGATCCCCTAGAACTGGAGTTACAGATGATTGTGAGACACTATGGGGGTGCTGGGAATCGAGCCCAGGTCCTCTGGAAGAGCCACAAGAGCTCTTAACCAACGAGTCATCTCTCCAGCTCCTGGGATCTTAATTTTTACTGCCATATACTTTTTCTTAGGAAGACAGCAGCAGATGTGGTCTACAAAAAAGGGAGGGAAAAGCCAAGCAAGAAGAAGTTGGGATGTTACAGTGTGAAGGTCCCTTTGAAAACTCCTGCTGAAATGTAATTCCCACTGCAAAGGTAAGAAGAAGAAGAACTGTTAGGAGGCGCTGTCCTTATGAATGACTAACTACGAGAGTGGGTTCGTTATGAGAGTGGATTTGCTGTAAAAGCAGTTTGTCTGATTTTTCTGTCTTGTCTGTGTTTGCTCATCCCCCTGCGTTGTTTGATACAGCACAGAGACCCTCAACCATGCTCTTGGACTTCCCAGTCTTCAGAGTCATGAGGCAAACACACTTCTGTTGTTCACCTATGTCCCAGCCAGGTGCTCTGTTACAGCTGCAGAAAATGTTCTAAGACACACAGGGTCCAGTGATAGGAACTGTAACACAGGAAAACCGGTGACAGAAGCTCTCAGGGGTAAGTAGGGCAGACTCAGAGCAGACAGGGAACAAAGGGACTCTAAACATCCTCAAAAACTGTTTAGACAAGAGACAAATAAGTATCCCAGCATTCAATGAAAATGACCCATATTTTAAAACATGCCCGAGAAAATAGACAAAAACCATACAAGTAAAATCAAAAGCATTACTGCAGGTTGTGATGGGAAGCCAAGAAGAAAAATAATAGTTTAGGGTATGTCCCCATCTCACAATATCGCCTCCAGTCCTGTGATGCCAAGAGTGTAGACTGAAACCAAGTTGTACCTGCAAGGTGTGGGTGAGAGTAGATTTCACATGGCATGGACAGAGAACAGGACATCCTTACCTCCCACAGGGGACAGATAGGGGACACTGCCCCCAAACCAACAACCAGCAGGCAGAAGTATATACTGCACAGCAAAGTACTCGATCTAAGTGCCAGGCAAGGAGTTTGGAGAAGGGAATAGGCATCAGGCGAGCTGGAGGCTTTCTTAAGAAGCACTTTAGAGCCAGTGAGATGGCTCAGAAGGTAAAGGTCCTTGCCTCCAAGCTTGATGCCCCGAGTTCAATCAGGTCCAACACACAGTGGGAAGAGCACTGATTCCCTCAAGTTGATCAGTACAGGTACATCAGAGCACACTTGTGCACACACAAATCAATATGTAAATGTAGTGGATATTTTTTTTAAAAAAAAAGCCCTGTACAACCTAGAGACTCTTCTTTTTTTTTTTTTGTTTTTTTTTGTTTTTGTTTTTGTTTTTCGAGACAGGGTTTCTCTGTGTAGCTTTGCGCCTCTCCTGGAACTCACTTGGTAGCCCAGGCTGGCCTCGAACTCACAGAGATCCGCCTGGCTCTGCCTCCCGAGTGCTGGGATTAAAGGCGTGCGCCACCACCGCCCGTCCCTAGAGACTCTTCTTACCCCAAGATATAGAGTGTACAGCTATAGAACATAAAGTATATATTCTAGTATGTAACTGGTCAAACTTATTAGATATGATTTCAAGTGTAATGGTATAGAGATGGGCCAAAAATGAAGGCTTTGGGGACCGGGGAGATAGCTCAGTTGGTAAGAGGCTTGCTTTACAAGCAAAAGAACCTGAGTTTGGGCCATCAGCGGTGGCTCATGCCTTTAATCCCAGCACTCGGGAGGCAGAGCCAGGCAGAACTCTGTGAGTTTAAGGCCAGCCTGGTCTACAGAGCGAGATCCAGGACAGGCACCCAAACTACAGAGAAACCCTGTCTCAAAAACAAAACAACAACAACAACAACAACAAATCCTTGAGTGGCACACATTTGCAGACCTAGCTCCAGACGCCTGGTGCTCTTTGGTCAGCCAGTCCAGCTTACTTGGTGAATCTCAGTCCAATGAGAGACCTTGTCTCAACAGCAGCAGCAACAACAACAAAAAGTACATGGTGCCTGAGGATGACACTAGAGGGTATCCTCTGGCTTCCACATACACATGCCCATACACTTGTACCACACACACACATATGCACACTTATGAACACATACAAAAGTAGGTCTCATTGAAGTAGCATCTGTGATTTCAGTAAATAATTTCTGGGACGTTCCGTTTCCCTTTCCATAAGTTAATCGACTTGAACTAGGTAATTCCTCATGTCCCTGACCTTCACCTATCTGTTTCTGGTATTTGTTTACACGCCCGGCCTTTTGAACATGGACACATAGAAATCTGATAACAGAAGCAAATTCCTTAATTCCTTGGACAGTTGGAACTGAGTGTCCACTAAAGACACAATCCAAATCTAGCACCTGCCGATTTGTGGAGGAACCACACACGCGTTAAGAGGCTATGTTTCTGGCCGCCTCTGTCCACACGAGAGGAGATGCGGGAGGAGGCCAAAGTTCCCTGCTGCCTAGACTCTGGCCTGTGACGTAAGCAGTGCTGACTTGAAAGTTAATAATTACCCATCTCCCGAGCTAAGCTCTGCTTCAGAACCCTGGTAGGGAGATGAAGAAAAGGAAGTACCACAAAAGCTGGCGTGTGTGTGTGTGTGTGTGTGTGTGTGTGTGTGTGTGTGACTTCGGCTGTGACTCTGGGTAACACAAGCAAGCCAGAGCCCCACTGTGCAGCTCCAGGACACACCAAGGAGGAACTCGAACTGTCCTTATTAACTCCAGTGCTGGAGTCGGGTGGGTAGGGGTGGGGCAGGAGCTCTGAACTAAAGGATGAAAATGGGGCTTTTCCCAGTTCGGACCATTATTTACAACTTTGTGATTTGGGTGGGTCAGTTAGGCAGTCTCTGCCTAGTGCTCCTTATCCACCAACTGAAGATAATCCACTCCACATGTTTATGAGAATAACGTGCTCATTTCTGTGGGACGCTGAAATGGGAGCTTTGCCATCAGCTTCCTCAAGACAGAAGCACAGCACCCGGTCTGATTCACGGGCGGGGGGTGGGGTGGGGTGGGGAGGGGCTTGAGTTGCTTCGCGGCATGCCCTCCCTCTTGGCTGTCTCTCCTTTTGCAAATTATGTAACTCAGTGTTAAGAATCGTCGGACAAGGACAAGGAGATAATTCCCAGGGCAGATTCTGTCCAGTCCATCTCCAAAAGGTCAAGGGACACACTGTGTTGAATATCACGATCCCATTGGGTGCCATTTCAAGCTGCGTTTGTTTGTGCTGACGTTTTGGATCTGATGCTCACGCTCTCTCTCCCTGGCGTGCCGGCTTTAATTGACACTCTGGACTTAGTGGGAAAATCATGCTGGTACCAAGTTGACGAGTCCAACTGGTGACTTAGAGACACGCTCTCATTCACAGGGCTTCGACAATGTCTGTCGCCCCGAGAAGGTGCCAATAAATGTTCAAATGCAAAGGAAATCAGTGTCGCTCCTACAAATTCTATCACCTTGTTTCACGCTGGCTCCCATCATCCAAGAATGCAGCTGCTTTCTCACATTCCTTTATACAAAATGGTTTATGGTTACAAATGTAGATTACATCAAATGTGTAATCTACATTTGAAAAATCGTAAAACAATAAGGACTAGTGTCTTGGGAATTCAGTATTCTGAAGCGGTGAGCTCTTTCCCCCTAAAACTGTCTCAAAATCTGGCACAGAGACATAACAATGACATCAAACAAACATTTCTGATCTCCGACCAAAATATATGTAGGAATCTAGCGCAGAATAGGCTTTCTAATAGAGGGCTTTTATTTATTTCATTATGATGTTAACATATGCCTAAGATAACCTCTTAACAAACTTTATGTGCTCAACACAGTATTGTCAGTGTAGTCACAATGCATTTACTTATCTTTGAAAAAGGGTTTATTTCATTTTTATGTATATGCATGTCTGTATGCCTGTGTATATGTTTGTACATGCATGAGTGCAGTACCCATAGAGGTCAGAAGAAGGTGTTAGATCCTACTGGGGAGTTGTCAGCTGCCAGACATGGGTGCTGGGAACCGAACTCAGGTCTGGAGAGCAGTATGTGTTCTTAATGGCTAAGCCATCTCTCCAGCTCTGCATTTACTTGTTTTGCATAACTAAGAACTACTTGGTTCTCACCATTCTTTCTGTATCTGTGACTCTGAGGATTCTGCTATCTCTTGTAAGAGGGAACAAGTAACACTTGATATTCCTTGTTTTACTTCGCACATCTTCTGTGTCCATCCACGCCATCACAAGCGGCAGGGGCCTCTTCTCTCTCAGGCTGCACACACTGTCATCCTTACCTGTTCTCCACTGATGAGCGCTCAGGTTGTTCCCTCACCTCTGCGACTGTGAATGCACGGAACACAGGAGTGCGGGTGTGCCACCCAGATCTAGATCCCGGGTCTGTTGGATATATCCTTCTAAGGCATTCTTGGGTCATATAGTGGTTCTGTGTTTAATTCTTTGTGACACCTCTATACTATTCACCACCAGCAGCTACTCAAGAGCTCGATTTCCACGCTAGTTACTTTGTGTAGCTGTGACCAAAATTCCTACTTAGCACTACTGTGCTAGTTTTTGCCCTCCTCCTTGTGATATAATACTCGATAAAAGCAACTTTGGGGAGGAGAGATTGATTTGGGCTACACAGTTTGAATGGTTATAGACCATCACAGTGAAGAAGGCATGACTTTGGGAGCTAAAGTGGCAAACTGTTTTCAGGCTCCTTGTTTCATGGTGCTGACCAAGGCACAGTGCTTGGGTGGAGGTGTGACTGGTGTAGAGCTTTCAAACCCTGCCTCTAGAGTCCTGTATTTGTGAGCTAGACCCCATGTCCAAATGGTTTCAAGCCTCCAAGATGGCATCACCAGCTGGAAAGCAGATATCCAAACAGTTGAGCCTGTGGAGGAGGCTAACAGAGAGCAAAGGTTTATTTCGGCTCCTGGTTTCAAAGGTGTCAGCTTGCCATGGAATGGAGGGCGTGGCAGAGAAGAGCTGCTTGTATTGCGGTAGCCAGGAAGCCGAGAGGGGATGAGGACAAGATATAGCCCCAAATGACATGCCTAGTGGTGTAGTTTCTCCAAAAAAATTTCAGAACCTCCACAAATAGTTCCAATAGCATCCAAGATAAGAGCCTGTGGGAGATATTTCACATTCAAGCAATGACATTCCACGTCCTCACCAACACTTATTATTGCTTGTATTTTTGATAACCACCATCTGTGGTGGCTTGAAAGAAAATGGCCCCAAAGAGAGTTGCACTATTAGAAGGTGTATCCTTGTTGGAGTAGATGTGACCTTGTTGGAGGAAGTGTGTCACTGTGGGGGCGGGTTTTAAAGTCTATTTTTCTCAAGCTTCACTCAGTGTGACAGTCAGTCGACTTCCTATTGCCTGCAAGATTAGTGTTGGTATTTCCTCAGATATATAAGTTTTTATTTAGAATTATAACAGTACCCAACAAATTCATGTGTAGAATTTAGAGTCACTGAACTAAAGTAAGGAAAAGCCATTATCCCCATTTTCAGTAACTGCTAACTAAATTTAGCATTTTCTTCCATTTTGAAAGTAAGTATAAAAACTACACCATCAACAAAAGTTCCTGTGACTTCCTGCAGTAGAAATAACATGTTTCATATGACACTAGAGTTATAGCACATCTCAAATAGTGCTTATGCTCATAAAGACTATTCTGAATGTGAATGGATTTGTAGTTGCTTCTCCAAGGAAATCTGAGCCCAACAGGCCAGAGGATGCAAGATACAAAGCAATGCCATGAGCCGGCAATTTGGCTTCTAGATATTTCCACAAGAAGAAATAAAGACATATTCACATAAAGACTTCACAGGGTTATTAGAAGTAAACTGATTCATAATGGTCCCCAACTGGAAATACACCAAATGTCCATCCACAGTATTAAACACTGCCTCAAAATATATTCACCATGAAATGCGACGGAACAATAAAACTACCACTACCGATCAAGATCCATGTAGCAACACGATGAAACTCTAAAGGGCGCTGAGTAAGAGAAGCTTTACACAAACAAGGACACATCCCATGACTCATTTCCATAAAGGTTCCAGCAGGATAAATCTAAAACATCATTAAAGCGTCTGCCTGGAGACAGGAATGTCCTGGGAGGGGGGATAGGGGGGTTCAAGTCATGATCACATTCTCCATGTATCTCAGAGACGTGTGCCTTACACAGCTGTGTGCGGTTGTCAAAACTCACCATACAGGATGCTTACATTTGTACACTTCCCTGTGTGTAAATTATGCCTCAGGAAGAGGGGAAAGAGGACAAGAAAAAGAAAACAATCATCAAAACCAAACTGAACTTGTTGATGCGATGAAGTGTTGGGGGTGGAGTTACACGAGGCTGGCACTGTCCTCCGAAGTGTGCACTGGATTTTAAAAAGACGTACTAATGCATAGTTGTGAGTAGACTTGTGACCCAGAAAACACGTGAAGTTTTCACTGAGAAGTCTGGCTGGAGGGCCTGGAGAACAGCCCAATCAATAAAGCACTTGCTTTGCAAGCGGGAGGACCTGAGTTCAAACCCCATAGCCCACATAAAATAAAGCTTTGAATGCTGATGTAATCCCAGACCTGGGGAGGTGGAGAGGTGAATCCCTGGGGTTCATTAGCCAGGTGGCCTAGCCTATGTGAAGTATATCAGGCCTGTGAGAGACTCTGCCTCCAAAAAAGGTGGATGTTGACTGAAGAATGGCACTTGTGACTGTTCTCTAGTGTCCACTTGAACAGATACCACACACACACACACACACACACACACACACACGTGCATGCTCCAAGCCTAGTTGGCAAGTGTGAGCCATATATAATTCTTTCAACTATTCTATAGTTTGTAATGATAAACAGTGTTGTCAGGGTCCAGCCCTGACCTGTCAAAGGGTTCCTGGAAGGAGGAGTGAGAAATTGAGAAATAATAGGAAGAAGTATAGACGTAGACGGAGAGAAAGACAGAGATGCAGGATAGCTTTGTGAGGGCCCTGGGTCACTACTCAGTCTCCCTGAGTTTATTCATGATGGGCTTTTTATACATCAGCAAAAGAAGGGGCAAAAGACCTCCCCCTTTCAAGGTCAGGGTATAAAGTATCAACAAGTGTAGACCCTTCAAAACACCTGGTAACCATGCCTTTGGCCAAATCATCCTATTATGCAGCCCAGCTGGGCAAAGTAAGCTCAGACTTTCTGACCTTGAGTAAGGCCTTACTAGGGAGCCTCTGTGGGCCCCTACACAGTGTATTGGGTTAATTTCTCTCTTTTTCCTTTTTGAAGCATTTCAATAGTCTATATGCAAAAAAAAAAAAAAAAGGCTACTTCAAAACATGCAAAGTATTTCTTAAGGACTTTGCGCTGTTTTAAATATGCAGGTCTCCGTGTCATATTTGAGTGGTAACCATCACTCACTCCCACTGCAGACTACACCATTTCTCAGGCTGGGTCAGGCACTGCACGGGTTACTTCTTGCATGCTGTCATGCAATGAAAACACGTCCTCTTGCTCTTCCTTTAACAAAAAGTTCAAGCTGTGGTACAGCTACCGAACTCCCCAGACATCCAAGAACCAGAACAAGCTGGTGTCCAAGAGGAAGATATGCTTCTAGGGGTATTTTTAATAGACTGAATCACTCCTTCTGTGAAGGCATGAGGACTCGCATGTGTGTTTGTATGTGTGTGTATCTGTGTGCATATGTATATTTATATGGATCTACATGCATATGTATGTCTGTGTATATTTGTGCGTATGTATATATCTGTGTGTCTGCATGAATAAGTGAGTGTGTCTGTATGTGTGTGTCAGCTTGTCTCTCTGTGTGTATGTCTCTGTGATTGTATATATGTATGTATATTTGTGCATGTTTGTCTATGTTATGCGCATGTATATATCTGTGTGTGGGCACATGAATGTGTGTGTTTCTGTGATTGTGTGTGTGAGATTGTGTGTGTGTGTGTGTCTTAGGGAGAATAAAGTGAAGCTGGAGAAGGAAAATACATTTTAGAAAGAGGACAGACACACTCTATAAGTCACAAAAGGAACAGTGACTTTACACACAGAGAAGCTTGCTCCTTTCCCCTTTTCACTCCTTTAAGATCATGTTTGATGCAATATGACACTGTCCCCTGGCAGGTGGGTGTGACACAGACTGCCCAAGTTTGGCACCTTCTGCTCTTTTGTGGCTTTCCTTTCTCAATAACCCTTTGACCAAGCGTAGGTGTCGGAGAGGCCGGGCTGTTCCTGTTGGTCTAGGTGTTCCTTACTCAGCAGAATGATAAAACCTCTCTGAGTGTCAGTAAAGAAGGGGTTTCGGGGCAGCTTTCTGGTGGCATGCCTGGAATTAGTTCGGTTTTGTGTGAAACTGATGAGTAAACAGGGTAATGAGGAGAGGAGGCAGGAGCTGGTGGCTGTGGAGATCGCCACCTAAAAGCAGGCCGTAGAAGCTCTGAATGTCAGCCGAACCCTGATAAAACAAGACATGTGCTGAAGTAGCGGAAACTTCATTTAAACCAGGGATCTCAGTAACCATGATGGCAGCACTAGGAAGAATGAGCTCTGTAAATGCTCTCCTGTCCCTTAGTATCTGTGGGGATGGTCCCAGGACGTCTGGTGACAATGCAATTCATGGATGCTCCAAACCCTGATACAGTGAAATATTTGCATAGAATACATGCACATCCCATAGAATTAAACACACACACACACACACACACACACACACACACACACTGCTGTGCTAGGGTTCATACTCAGGGGCAGGAGAACAAGGTAAGCATTATATAGATAGTTCGTTATACTATATTGCTTAGAATAATGACAAGGAAAAAGTGACATTCTGTTTCTGAATATTCTGAATCCTATGTTGGTTGACTCTGTGACTGTATAATCATAGATGTGGAAAGCGGATGAAGCCAGAGGAAAAGGCTATTAACTCCTCCCAAATGAAGACATCTATCTCTGACAAATGAGTCTTTGTTATTAAGAAAGACCACAGTTCAAATCTGATTCATACAACCATGTCTACCTATTGGCTAGTTCCAGAGCAAGCCTCATGGCACCAAACTGGCCCCAGAAGCCTCATGTGGATCCAGGGTAGTGAAGGGAGTTCCCTGTGCTGCAATTAGGACAGAATCGTGGCTTCTACAGCTCATAGTGCAAGCTATGCATCTTCTGTTTGCCATGTCAAACAAGACAGTGGGACATTTAAAAAAAAATCCAGCAGTATCCAAACTCTAAAGTCAGGGGACAGACTCTTAGATAAAGTAGGATTTAGGAAAAACAAAAAATGCAAACAAAAAAAACCCAAAACAACTCAAACTGCTCTCTCTTTCTTTCACATAATTTTATCCAATGAGCAAATAATCAGCGGTTTTCATTGGCCCATGACTCAATGATATGATGACATTCAAAGGCACGGCTGAAATTAGAAATATACAAAACCTGAAGATGCATTTTGGGGCCAGTGGAAAGTGTAGAAACATAAAATAGCATGCGACACAAAACAGCCATGCCTTGGGTGAGTTCTCTGACTGATTGGATAGTACGGCCATACTGCCCTGACTACCTCCTATCCATCTTACTATGCACTGGCTGCTATAACAAAACCTCCCAAACAAAATGGCTTTTTCTCCCCCCTGAGACAGGGTTTTCTCTGTGTAACAGCCCTGGCAGTCCTGGAACTCACTTTGTAGACCAGGCTGGCCTTGAACTCACAATGATCTGCCTGCGTCTGCTTCCAGAGTCCTGCACCTCCACACCTGGCAACCAAATGGCTTATAAACAACAGAAATTTATTCCTCTTAGTTCCAGAGGATGAGAAATTCAAGATCAAAACACTATTAGATTTTGGGTCTCTAGTTTATAGAAGGTACCTTTTCCCACTGTCTATTCATGTAGCAGAAAGAAC
Organism: Peromyscus eremicus; assembly: GCF_949786415.1. Taxonomy (NCBI): domain Eukaryota; kingdom Metazoa; phylum Chordata; class Mammalia; order Rodentia; family Cricetidae; genus Peromyscus; species Peromyscus eremicus. Next base: position 56,302,732 of record NC_081426.1, on the reverse strand, counting down.
CAGCTAGCCCTCTGGGCTGCTTCTTTTGAGTAAGGGCACCCACTCATGCTATTGACGAGGGCTTCTCTAACGACAGAATCCCCTCCTGGAGGCACCCACCCTTAGCTCCATCTCACTTCAGGGCTTAGGATTTCAACCTGAATCTGCAGGATTTACACCTTCAGGATTTGCAGGATAACCTGGAGGTTATCTTCTCCAACCTTAGCTCCAGCTTTGCTATAGCCAGGTGTGGGGTTGGGAGTAATGTTGCCGGTTCTTTTTGTTCTTAGCCTTGCAGGCATGTGTGCACTAAGGATAGAGACATCGTAGAATGGCTGGCTCTACTTCACACTGGACTTAGGAGTTTGACTGTGGGATGGTGTGCGGACTGTCAGTAATAGTATCTGTTGTAAGTAGGTTTTTATCTCTGGAGCACTTATGGGCTGAATTCTGTCCCCTCAAAATTTCTACCAGTCTAATCTAATTCCTTGGGATTATGGCTTATTCTCCCCAACACTCAGTGTAGTTCACTCCCCTGCTTAGCTGTTAAGAGGTAGAAACTTAATCCACTATGGTGTTTACATCTTTGGGAGGTGGCTGGGGCTAGATAATGTCACTGGGTGGAGTCCCATGACAGAACACAATTGACATCACAAGAAGAGGAAGAAAGATCAGAGAACCTGGATCAGTGGTTCGAAACCTTTCCAATGCTGCAACCCATTGATACAGTTCCTCATGTTGTGGTGACCCCCAACCATAAAATTATTTTCATTACTACTTCATAACTGTAATTTTGCTACTGTTCTGAATTGTGATGTAAATATCTGTGTTTTCCGATGGTCTTAGGCGACCCCTGTGAAAGAATTGTTCGATCTCCAAAGGGGTCATGATCCACAGGTTGAGAACCACTGACCTGGATGGATTCCCCCCACCCCACCCCACATGTTTTCTGCCTCTCATCAAGTGCCATGTGATGTCTTGCGTCTCTGCTCACAAGATGTTGCCAGACACAGACCCTCACCATGGACTGTGGGGCCAAAATAAACTTTTTAAAAATAGCTTATTAAATCTGTGTTTCTGTGTTCTTGGCAATAGAAAACTGGCCAGTACACTTAGCATGGGACTATATTTGGAGACAGGGCCTTTACAGAGGCGAGGAAGGTAAAACAAGATGGTTAGGGTACCCAATCTGATGTCCTATGTAAGGAGAACAGGACACAGACAACACCCAAGGCCAAGGGACAGCCATGTAATCGGGCAGTGGAAGGACGGCGGCCTGCAAGCCCGAGACGGAGACCCCTCCATCTTGGACTTCCAGCCTCCACCTCTGCGGGAGCAGAAGCATCTTTGCTTGAGCTCCTGCCATTCTCCTTGGCAGCCCTTGAAGATGGATGTGAGGTTTAAAGAATGCGAGCAATGTTTGGCGTTGCTCATAAAAAGCTTGGGCTGCCTCTGACTCGCCTCAGTTGTGTCCCCGGAAAGTTAGTCTCTGTTACCACAAAAATAAAGGGGCGGGGGGGGGTTTCTGGGTTCAAACAAGCTTGAGCAATGCTGGATTAGATAGTAAGCCTGGGCTCTGCTGTAAGGTTTCCCAGTGGCCTGAATATGTGTGTGTAGGTCTCATTAGTAAAGTTCACCCAACCTGATACCATCGGCTGTACCTCCTTGGTCCTTATCTTACGCCTGTAATCCCCTGTAAGCTCCTGAAAACCTTTTCTAATGTTTAGGGGGGGGGGAATTACTTTTATTTATTTATTTTTTTTGTATGGAGGTCAGGAGGTCAGAGGACAGCCTGTGGGAGTGGGAACTCTTCATCTACAGTATATGTTTGGAGTATCCAAATGACCTCAAGTCATCAATGCCTTGACCTGCTCCGCCATGTCTAGCCCTTCTAACTATGCTTTGGATGTGTTCACGTCTATCCACTCCCCTTTTGAAAGATGGATTACACTAAGAATGCCCGGAATTTTTATATTCTAGATCTGCCTTGAACGAGTTCATTGCTATTGAGGTGCCATGATGTCCTAGGCACACGGCCTCAGCGAAGCCTTTCTGATGGATCTGATCCCTACTCACACTGGGTGTTATCCAATCAATGACCCACAGTACAGATGTAGTCATCTCTTTCCCAAGCGCATGTGTGATTCTGTCAGATCCCTGCTTGAAGAAAATATTTCAGTAGCTTCCCGAGGCCCCTTGTAGGAAAAGAGATGCTCTCTACCCTTTTCTCCACTCTGACCTTGAACTACCTTCCCACTGGGCTCCAGTTTCATGCATCTTCTTTTAGACCTACATTGTTTTGCTGCTGCCCACCACGGGGCTTTGACTCAGGCTGTAGTTTTTTTTTCCTGGTTAACTCCTCCTAGCTTCCCAGGGATGCCTTACTTTACTTCCGTCTTAGGTCAAATCCTGATTGACACTGCATTGAAAAATGTACATTTTTGCATTATCATTCAGTGAAACCTTTCAGAGGTAAACCTTCTAGCCAACCTACACAAAAATCCCTCTAAGTTTGTAGGCCATCTTCTGAGAGACAATCTAGCCTACTAATCCATTCCTTTGGGTTAGCGAAGACATACCTGAAGCACAGTGTAAATATTTTTTTTAAACAAAGAAAGAATGTGAACAGGATCAAACAGGAAAGGTTAGAAGTCTTTAGAGACAATTGTTTGCTATAGCTACCCTACGAAACAACCCACCTCTCAAAGTCAATATAGAAAGGATATGATGTTGGGTCTAAGCTCTAGAAATATCCTTGGGCATTTGGCTCTTAAAAAAACAAACAAACAACAAAACGCTTATGTCTTTGAAAAAGTTCAGCCTACAGAGGACTTGAAAGACAATGAACAGCTGTGCATCTTTAACTGAACTGCTTAATGATCTATCGTGCTCTGAGATATCTACTCCACAGGCCTGGCTTTTCTGCTCTGCTGTGGATGGTACAGTTCTGACTAGACTACTGGAAAGGCCAGAGAAGAAAGAATGAGCTCGCCCATGCCCAGATTGCAGGAAGCCCAGCCATGTGTGTTGGCAAACAACAAACCCAGACGCATTTGGGGCTCAACCTTATGTCAGGTACTGTGTGGGATAAAAGCATCTACAGCACGCAGTTTGAAAGATCACTAACCACAGATACAAGGTTATTTCTCTGAATGAAGGAGTAACCAGTAGGAACAGTAAGTGATAAGGTTTGAACTGGGGAACCAGACTGAGCTGAGACATGAGAAGATGAGATTTCATCTTATTCCTTGTTATACACACGGGTTCCTGAGAGATAATGGTAGATGTTCCCAGTTAACTTCCTTGACAAAAAGGCCACCTGGAGAAACGAACTACAAACAGCAAATTAGAAATCAGCATTTCTGTTTTGAATAAACAGAAGTGGAAAGGGTCCTCATTCCTTACCTAAGTTACAGTGACAATTATTTTAGTTCCTTACTGGGACTAGGGAACACATCTGTTCCTTTCAAGGTCAGTCTTAGTTTGAGCGATTTAGACCAAGTAACTAATCCATTTATTTTCTCTTAACAAAGAATGGGCTCCTCTTGCCCTGACTCAGCGGGACAAATGCATTAGAAGTGCAGCTTTGACCGAGTGTGAGTCCCAGTGAGCCAGCTCAAGCTAGAGAAATTGGAAGTAGATAATAATAAGAAAGGAAGAAAATGCCATGCCAGTGGTGCGTCAGGGTAATGGAGGCCACTGATGGTGCTGTAAAGGAAGCGTGTGGGCGTGCTTTTAAAAGAGAAACAGGTTAGGAATGGTGCACAGGACTTTAATCCCAGCACTAGGCAGAGGCCAGCCTAGTCTACATACTACGTTCCAGGCAAATTGGACTAGACCCTGTCTCAAAAATAAAAACAACAATAACAAAAGTTAAAAGAAAAGGATCTACTTGGTTTGGTTATTATCAAACCCACATAAAAAAAGGATCTGCAGAAAGTTGAGATCTTCAGATGTCAGGGTTTATTTCAGAGATGGTTCTGGAAGGAAGCAGTTCATATGTGTAGTTGGCGTGAGAACATAATTCCCTAAGCTCCAAGTTCCAAATGAGATTTTCTACCTTGGAATGAGTCAGGGAGGGATATTCTCTCAGATCTGAGGATCATTTGTGTCTGTTAATTCATGCTTCGAATTTATACTTTCCTTTTTCTCAATGTGTACATATTAGTTTCGTGATGGGGGCGCGAATACTTGTAGCTGAACGTGTTCCTGTGTCCTGCCCAACACATATTCACAGCCTACAGAACGACACCACCTATCAAACACCCCCTCAAAAATTAAAAACCAAAGTTGCTGTTTTTGTTTTCACGCTTGGTGAAACTGCTTCCGTAGGCCAGGGAGATCCTTTAATGAAAGCTTCTGGGAGGTCACAGTCCGGGGTTCTGGGGCATGACTGGAATGGAGTAAGGAAACTGATTAAAAGTTATTGGGCTGACTGAAAAACAATTAAGCATAGAAGGTGACTGGAGTTACCCAAACACCTATTGCCTGGCATTGGGACGTTTGTATAGTCACTTTTGTAAGCATTGCCTATTCAGTTTCACAGCCACCACCATAATCAATTTCAGAACCCATTATTTCCCTTCCTTTCCCCTGCCTCTCCCTCCCTTCTGTTTCTTTTCCTCTCTTTTTAAATATGGGGTACGATGTAATCCATAGTGGCTTTGAACAACTCCTTATGCAGTTGAGGATGATCTTGAACTTCAGATCCTACCGCCTCCACCTCCAGAGCGCTGGCAACACAGGTGTCCAACACTTTGCCCAGCTTTTGTGCTGTGGATTGAAGCCAGGGCCTCTAGGCCCTCCTGCATGCTAGGCAAGCACTCAAGCATAAGGAGTAGTAACAAAGGGTTGGATATGTCCCTTAGCACCCCCCAACGACATTATTTGTAGTTAATTAAGATTTTTTTGTTGTTAAGATGGGGTCTCAGTCTATAGTTCAGGCTAGCCTCCAACTCAGGATCCTCCTGCCTCAATCTCCTAAGTGCCGGGTTCACTGGCATATACTACCATGTACTATCATGCCTCTGCTAATCTTTTGGAAAATCATTATTCAGCAACAGACATTTTACCCTATGACAAAGTAAGTGAGGGAGTGCCGGACTTTACCTGTAGCATTTGGGTGACTGAGAAGGCAGACTGGATTTGAGGCCGGCTTGGGCTACATAACAAGACTCCATCAACTCTGTATTCACCAACTGCTATTTGGTTTTCCTTTTAATCAATTCAGAGCTATGACCAATAAACAATCCTTTCCTCGGTACTTACTCTACAAAAGATTCAAACTCATGAATCTTCAGTTTTGTTAAACATTTCAACATAGTCTTGAGCAGTAAAATTACGTCAACGTTTTCATCTGGACTGAACCTCTGAAACTGTAAGTTAGCCTCCCAACTAAATGTTTTCTTTATAAGAAAAAAAAAATTGAAGTCTAAATCAGCCACTCAATGACATTTTAAATTATAATTCACAAGACTACACTAAATCATTAATAAATACAATGCCTTAAATGTCATGAATGTTTAAAGTATTAAAAGACTTGCCCATGAACTTATCTAAAAGTATAATTTGTATTTTATTCGGTTCATCAAGTTTATACTTAATTGTGAAAATTATCTTGTAGGGAAAATTCTTGCTTTTTCCAAGAGTGTTGGTATTACTTTCTTAAGTACATTTTCTCAGAGTAATCAGGCAATCGGGATTGAGTTTTCTTCCCATATACTTGGTTGAACAGGGGCTCTGTAAACTTAAAAAGGGCCCACTATTTGTATCTGTGTTCATAAGATTACCTAATTCTTGTCCTCTTCAGTTCTGCAAGCTCCCGAAAGCTACCCAGCCAACTGACCCAAATCAACGAATCTGTTCACTGTCAACATCACTCTGGAGTCCTCTACAGCTTATCTTGTGCACAGTGATCATTTATAGTTGTGCCCAGAACCCACGTATTGGTCTCCATGACGAAAACCTCAGGGTATAATTTGAAGATGGGTGGTTGAGAAACAGCGACTGGTCAAGGTAGGGTCAAGGATGTGAGCTAATATAGCACACATCACAGAAGTAAAGGGAAAGCGGATTCCACGGAAAGCGTCATCAGGATCTGCGATGGACATGTATCGAGGAAGTTTATAGGGCCCAGGCTGAAGTATAATCATTAGCTATGATCAGTGGAATTTCCAGGGCACGGTGTGGAGAACTGAGTGAGTGGACATCCGGATATTAAGAGTGAAGGAGGGGTGTGGAGCTGGAAGGACAGTTTCCCAGCAGCACCAAACCTGGGTGGGGCTGACACATGACAGGCAAGCGCTCTACTACTGAGTCATAGCTTCAGCCCCTCATTTTGATTTCTAATCAGGACACAAAAATCTGTTTGAGCTCAAGTCAGACCACATCTGACCATGGAGAGGGGAGCTGGGCACACAATTCCAAGCTACTGGCAACTGTTAGCTACTGAGAGACAGGGAGGGGGAGGAGGAGGAGGAGGAATGAGAGAGGGAACGGGGAGGGGGAGGGAGTTTTCTCTAAGAGTTTATCCCCTGATGAGTCTACTACACTCCAGTAGAAGACTATACATCCAAGGACATTGGGGTAGCACAAATTGCTTTTGAAAGATGAAAAAAAAAAAAAACACAAAGTTGGGTGTGGGAACTGGGGAGGATTTGGGAGGGAGTGAATATGATCAAAACATTGAAACTCCCAAAGAACTAATAAAACAAAAACATAAAGAACAAGAAAAACAAGCGAGGAGGCAGCCAAACCATTCCAAATTAGAGACCATGCTCATTCTGTACTTCATTTTCATTTTTAAAAAGATGGGTGTTTATTGAGAGTTGACTCCTGTTTGCGTTTTGCTATTATTTGCTAGAGTTTAAAAACTCAGGAGAGGGTTGGTGATGCTTTATCCCAGAGGATGAGGAGGCAGCAGGAACCCACACAGAAAAGATTGACCTGGAATCAGGTAGGCCTCACCCGGACAGACTGAAGGTAGGAGGGCTGATACAGGTGTGGGTGAGCTGTGGGCCTGTGTAGGGTAGGAGGTTGTGGCTACCCAGCCTCGAGGCCCAAATGTGGCCAGCACTCAAAAGGACAGATAGGGGTGAGGAGGCCAATGCCTCCTGAAATGTGCCTGCACCCCCTCAAGGGGACAGTTCATAGTAATCAATCACTGACCAGAGAAGAAACCCCGATTCTCAGGGAAAGAAGTCAGGCCAAAGGCTTCCATAGGTACCAGAACAGTCACTGGCAGCTCTTACTAGAAATGGGGTCCTTGATCTTCCCTGCTTTTCAAAATATAAATATTTATAATCAGTTTTCTCCACCTCTTTCCACGCTCATGGCTTCCTCATTCTTCTGCACTGAGCACAAGCTTCTCTGAGAAGTCCTGCCCCCTTCCTTCCTGGCATACAGTGACCCCTAAGGGCTCTAGTAACCTCTTTCATCTCTCCCTCCCTGTAGTACAATCTGCCCTCCATTTTGAGGGTGACTCAAAGTTCTCTATCCCAGGGGACTGTATTAGCCCAGTGAGGAATACAAAGGCTGTTTACTTCTGTATCCGGGTCAGCAGAGCACAAGGCTTAGGTAGCTAGTGTGCAGGAAACGGGAAGTCTACGTTCATGTACTGTTAACTCAAAATAACCAGGAGGCCAGCAGCTCGAGGCTGTGTTTACACTTTCAGTTCCTACAGAACAACCTATAGCACAAGTAAGAAAGCAAAGGAAACAATTCTTCGGAGTTTTTTATTTTATTTTATAATAAATACTTCAGCTTCATCCAATCAGAGAAAGCCAACTAATAAATGCATGCCCCTGTAACACTGGGTGTCACCAATCACATTATTTTCTTTCTTTCTTTCTTTTTTCTTTTAATTTCAGCCAATAAAACCCCACGGCCAAACTGGGGAATGTAGCTCAGGTGGTAGAGTGCTTGCTAGTCCTGGCTACATCGTGAGCTGGTGCTAGCCGGAGGTACATGAGATCCTGCCTCAAAACCAAAACCGTCACCAAGAACAAAATCCTCACTGTTCATCTTCTGGTTCAAAGTGTAGCCCAATTCGCAACTTCTTCTTGGCTCCCAATAGAGTTTGTTGAAGTGATATTTTCCAAGGTTTACTTTTAAAAATGTCAAGTGCACATGTGAAGGAAGAGTACTCAAGAACTCTATTTGCAAACTGAAATTCTGCACTTGAAATCCATTGCGGGGGTGGGGGGGGGTGGGGGGTGGCGGGGGGGTGGGGGTGGGTGGGTGGGGTGGGTGGGTGGGTGGGGTTCAGGAGGCCGACATACATTCTAATCCATGCAAAATATAAGAAATGTTTAATACATATTTGTTGAGTGAATAAGAATTTCAACTCTCAAATTGGAATTTTAATTTCTTTAGGGAAAAGAAACACACTTTGGCTCACCCACTCAGAACGATTTAGAGATATTGTCCAAACGTTAAAAATGCTTATTTAGACAAGTAAGTTCAGAGTTTCCAAACAACGTTATTTAAATGAAATATTAGGGTTCATTCAAACTTTGAAAACGGTTTTATAGGGAAAACAGCAGTCACGTGACTAGGGTAGCTCCGGGATGATTTATAACTACAAAATCCAGCATCTGACTCCTACAGTTTCATGCTGTTAAAGGTTTCCAGGTGCATCTTCTCTTAGACCTGACCCTCAGGTATAAAAAAACGCGATGCCAATTTCCGAGCAAAACCTTCTTCATTTGCAAGCATTTAAAACAAACACGCAGCACCAATGAATTAGCTGCCACCTTTTTTAGAGAGAAAGTCATTTGCGAGCACATGAAGATTAGTATCGTCCAGTAGGCAAATATTTTTCCATGTGACACCCAAAGCAAACAAATGAAAACAGAAGCGTCGAGGACAATTATAAAATATCTCCAGATTTAAAGCTACAGGGTCCTCCTACCCTCCAGCTCCCTCTGTGCTTTTCATCAGAAAGATCTGTTTCTTGATCTGTCCCAGCTGAGACTGGCAAGAGAGGGGTGTTTTCCTCTACATCGTGAGGCAACTGACTTCTCTGACTCTCCCATTCTTTACTCTCAGACTATTATAAAACAACAACAACAACAACAACAAAAAGCCTGTACAGAAAACATTTGCTTGTTTGTTGATTGTGGATATTAAGAAATGCAAGGAAGTCCACACGATCAATGTACAGACCTGTTCTCTCTCATGGACATATCAGTTTTTGTTTATTTCTCGTGTGTGTGTGTGTGTGTGTGTGTGTGTGTGTGTGTGTGTGTGTGCAGTGCACCCATGTGTGTGCACATGTAGAGGCCAGAGGTCAATGTTGGGAGATCTCCTCTATCACTTTCCACCTTGTTATTTGAGGTAGGCCCTTTCGGTGACCTTAGAGCTTGATATTTTGGCTAGATTGAGGGCCAGTCAGCTCCTGGGAACCACTTATGCCTGCACACTCCATTACCCCATCTATGCACACCCCAGTACCCCTCCTGTGTCTTCTGTACTGGGGTTACAGTTGTGTGTTGCTGTACCAACTTTCACACGAACGCTGGGGACCACAATACAGATCCGCACGCTTGTGAAGCAAGCTCTTCGCTCACTGAGTCAGCCCTTCAGCCCTGGAAATTTCAATTTCTAATGGAATATCCTTCTGAACAACTAAAACATCCCCATGATGCTCAGCCATAGGCAATGTATCGCCTAAAGAGGCACAGCACGGCAGTGTCTTAGAAATGCTTGTAGGTTCTTTGTGTTTGGGAGCGAATATGATCAGTGATCCTGTGATGGATCTATGCTGACATGGAGCGGAACGTTACAGACAGCTGCCATCTTAAATTTTAGGGCAGGCTGATTCAAAAAGTGCATCCTGTTGCCCATCTGACATGTTTTTCATTTTATGAGAAAAATTCAGTAATCATATCAAGATTTGTCAGTTCACGGCTCTCTTTGGGCACAGCTGGAAAGAATGAGAAACATCAGTTCTTTCAAGTACTTCTACAGGTGGCCACACACAGGAGACCTGGCCTGGGTGGTATATACATACACACACACACACACACCCCACCACCACACACACAACTCTCTCATAATAATGCCTTTGGGTCCTACAATCTCACCATCTTGGAATTCTTTGCTGTTATCCAGAATTTCTGCCTCTAAGAGCTGTTGAGTTAGGGTTCAATCCACTCTTTTCTGTTCTATTTGTAAGCAAGGGCTGCACTTTCCTGTCATTTCCCCCTTGACCGCATGCAGCCTAGATGTAAGGTTATTCAAGAAGAATTTGGTAACTTTACTGAGAACACAGTTTTTGCATTTGTGAAAAGAACAATCAATTTTTAGAAGGCAAACCTGTAACTGACCAAGGGGAACGTGCGTCAAAATACTAGTTTACTCAACTTGAAGGCTTATCAATTATACACCTTGTTTTGTATCCCTCCAACATTGTGGTGCATTATATGGGCTTATATATTAGGTACCAACAGCACCACAGCCCACAGATCACACAAGATCAGCAATGGCAGCAATAAAAACTGGGTTGAAAGTGTTTAAATGAAAATCCATAGACGCATACAAACATGAGTGGGTAATTCAGTCTAAAGACTCCAGCAGATGGCAACATTAAAAAAATGGCAATGTTTAGGATATGGAAAATGTTCACTTGAAAGAAATTAATACAACACTGGAAACAAGCTCGGCAAATTTGTAAAGCGGGAGCAGCGAGCACAAGAGTTTCCTAAAGACGGTGGCTCATTTAGGTGATGAGCGCCAGATGCCAGGTGGAACTGAGCAGAGACAAAAGTGCTCTGATTAGCTTCAGGGGAGGAGGAGAAAAGAGCTGGGCCCTAGAGGTGAGAGAGCAAACACAGCCCTCCAGACCTGGCAAGGCCCCAAAGCTTATCCTGCCCCAGCTAACTGTGCTCTCTAACGAGGTGGCCCGAGGTGCTTTCTGGGAGGATCTCCCCGGTCTATGGATGGTGACCTAGCAGCATCCACATGGCTGAGTCCCTCAGTATGAGGGCTGATGCTCTGAAATACAGTCGTGGACCACAGTCGGGACAGTTGGGCTGTGTTTCTGTGAGTTAAACACTAAGTCCTGAATCACACAGTGAAAAGGGGCCCTGAACGTCAGAGGCGATCAGCAGACAGCTGTAGAGATCCCTCAGATTATCAACAAATTAAAAGCGTGTCTTAAGCAGCAATGCCATTTCCTTTAGGGAGAAAGGAGTATTATATATGCTGCAGGGGGAGTGTACCTACCTATGGATGGATACACCCTTGCATCCAAAGTCCATTTCCCTTTCCCCACGATAACTAATTAGAGTGTTCCTAACTAATTCTTTATTGTGTGCAACACACACACACACACACACACACACACACACACACACACACACACACACGGGGGTGGGGGTGGGGGGTGAGGGGAGGAAAGAGAATATGGATTATACTGGGAGCTATATTTATGTGAGTACAAGCTAGGTGCAATCTATTTTTCCTGAACTGTACGTAGTCTTGCTTCCTGGCTCTGAAGCCTCAGTAAAGTCTACCTTTTGTTCTAACGAGCATCTTATGCTGTGTTAAACATTATCCTCACTCTGAGCTTGAGCTCATCATTTTCTGGAGGAGAAAAGAAGCTAATGTACTCAGACAGTCTAATAAAAGCCAAGTGATTCCCAGACACTGGGGACTAAGGGGACTGAGCTCACAGCAGAAAGAATCAGAGACTCCAGGTCAGTGGACCTGGGTTTTGGTATTGAGTCTGGGCTCACATCTGGTTAGCCAAACCATGAACTCTAGTGAACCTGTTTCCTTGTCTTTGAGTTGGGGGATATTGAACCGAATGGTCTCTAAAGACCTGCTGGGACTGAACATTCTAGAATGAGATCTGGGTTCAGAAGAGAGAACAGTCATTTGGGGATAGGGTGACAAAAGTTTCCACAGCAGAAGTGGGAGAGCGGGTTCATTTTTCTGCCAAGTCTGTTTTCTGATTACCAAACGACAGGTAAGAATTGCAGAGTCCAGAGTGCAGAAACGGCTCATGTAGACTTTGAATGGTCCTATGGCCCCCACTCTTATCTGTTTGGAATTGATTCTTCCTGATATTTTCTGTTAGGTGTTCCCGTAATCATTCATTTATTAAAATGAAACTATTTGTCTTCAATAAAAATTCTAGAATTCAAGACTGTCATGACTATCAAGACTATCACGTGGGCACCTGTCTGCTTTGAGTCAGTGTCGAGTGTCACAGGACACCTACAAATGTTTATTTAACTGGTACTTCCTGATATGATTGATTGTTTCTGAACACAACAAAAGTCCCTGTATTCAACCATGACACCTCCTCTTTTGTTTTTCATTTCCAATCAACGGCAACACTTGTGATCTCATCCTACATCACAGGAGCCCACCCACTTCTTGCCTCTATTCAACTAGAAAGTCAACAGCATCTTGGTGTGTGTGTGTGTGTGTGTGTGTGTGTGTGCGCGCGCGCGCGCGCGCGCGCGCGCGCGCATGGAGGCCAGAGGACAACCCCAAGTGCCTTTCCTCAGGTGCCATCAACCTACTTTTTCAGACAAGGTCTCTCAGTGGTCTGGAACTCCCAAGTACACTAGACTGGCCGACCAGCAAGTCCCAGGGATCTATCCATCTCTTCCTCCTCATCACTGGGAATACAAGTGCACAACACCACATCCTACCTGTTTTTTAAAAGTGAGTTATGAGACTTGGACTCATGTCCTGTGCTTTTAAGACAGGCACTTTGCCAACTGGGCCATCCCCTCAATCTCATCAATGTCTCACCAGTTGTCTTCTTGCTTCTTACACTCCATCCATTTGCATATCTTAGTACACCCCAGTTTAAAACCTTGACAGTTTCTCACCGACCAATACTGTCTTTCACCCAGAATGTGCTTTGAGATAAGCAGGCACAGCAGTGTGGGATTTTGGGGTGTGTTTGTAACCTATACTTTGGGATGGAGATTAAATTACATCCTCTGGAGATGGCTAGCAAGAATGTTATCGGCAGGCTGCAACCCAGAGGCGGCTTGCACGCTTTGTTCACTGCTTTATCTCCAATCAGCACAAAGGACTTTATGAAGTAGAAACGGATGTGAGTAGTTGTTTTGCTTTGGTGACGCGAGCGTGGCCCCTGGCTGGCAGCAGCGTGGGGCTGCTTCCACACCTCCTTGGTGGTTGGTGGCTTTCGGAGTCTGTGTCTTTCTTAGCAGCTCTCAGTACTTATTTCTGAAAAATGCCCCGGCGAGAGTGAGTATCTAGTTCAAAGGACTCTCACTGCTTAAACTCTTTGACGAGCCCAACCCCTCATCAAGAGGGGCCCCATTTGTCCCCAAGTGAACCTTCTATACAACATGCTAGTGGAGAAATCAAACAGGCAGGAGGGAATTCATGAGTGCTCAGAACAGGATCTGTGTTTATGCCTACTCTTACTCCATGTTGGAATGCAAGGCTGAACCATATCTAAGACCAAGTGTTGAGGCCAGAAGAAGGAGCTGTTTCCCACCACACAGCCCTAAAGACCAGAACATCCATCAAGAACAACTAAGAACTCTGAAATCTTGGATCGCCTGCAGAGGTCAGTTTACGGCATCTGTCCTACGAGGCCAAGCTCCCAGTGTGCTGTCAATGTTTACTGGACACATCCTGCCAGCTTGGTATATTCGGGAATTTGGGCATAGTTTCTCTTACTACTTACTCCTATGAGACTGTCTGGGCCCATGCTAATCACCTTTATATTCCTAACACTTGGCATAGGGCTTGCTCAATAAACAAGAACAAACAAAACATTTAGATTAGTGTTATTCAGCAATACTAGCAAAATAACCAACAGTCAAGCAAAGAAGCAAAACCCCAAACTCAAACTGATTTTTATAGTTGCTAGTTTCACCAACTCAGAATGCACCCTCCACAGTCAAACTATAATGATATTCTTCTTAAAAACCCAACCAAGGGGCTGGAGAGATGGCTCAGAGGTTAAGAGCACTGGCTGCTCTTCCAAAGGACTGAGTTCAACTCCCAGCACCCACATGGCGGCTCATAACTGTCTGTAACTCCAATGCCAGGGGAATCCTCACACAGACATCCATGCAGACAAAACCCCAATGTACATAATAAATAAATAAAATCTTAAAAAAAAACCCAACCAAACTAAAACACGAAGAATATGCAAAACACCAAAAATGAGACCATGTCCCTCTCTTTTAAATGCTACAAATGCCAACTTATTGTGAAAGCCCTTTACGGAAAGGAGGATCAAGACAGGGTCACTTTTCTGAGCTCTTGAGCTGCCCCATGTTGCCATTTTTCTCTAGTCTCCACACTTACCACAGCCAACCGGCAGGAAAGTCAGGTTGGCTTTCTCAAGAAATGCCTTTACTTTCTTTCCTCACACTGGAGCCTTGGCACCCTTGGCACAGATGCAAACCTGGAGTCATTACTAGAAGCATTTAAAACTATCCCCGGGCAGGTATTTGAGTAGGAAATTTCACGATAAGGAAATATATGTCGTTAGAAACACAGGGAAGTCCCTTGTGTTCAAGCTTGACAGTTCCTGCTAGTTCATGGTGTGGCTTTACAAAGGGGTGAAAGTGAGGTGAGCTGAGACACTTCAAGCTTGACAGCCCTTCCCCTCTCCCCTTCCATCCCAGACTCAAAATGCTGCTCTGGGGTAGAGGCCTCATACGGTTCCAGAAAACTGAGGTCACCGAAGCTGAGGCTCGGATACACTAAGCATGGCCTTGTGCAGACTTTGCTAGCAAGTAGTCACTGTCCTGGTGTTATATAGGGTAGGAGACTGGAATCCAGGGCATGAGGTGACACTCAGCAGGCATGAGTCTTCGTTCAGTGCAGTCTCCTCTGGGACAGCCAGTCCCAGACGCTCTTCTGCGACTCAAGCAAGAATCGAGGTGGAACAAATGCTTCGTGATAGAAGAAAATGCAACCCCGCTCCCCTGTTTTCTTTCCACAGAAGTGGGGGGGGGGCAGGAGTAGGCAGAGGGAGCTAAAGCGGACAGCACATTCACCATGCACATGGTACCCTGTGTGGAGTGACTGAGATGGTTCCTGATTGATGGATGGATGATGTGTGTCCCGCTTAGACACACCCGCCTTTGGTGGTCTTGCAAAGTGCTCTAGTGGTAAATCTACCAGCTTTGGGTCTATCTGGCTCTCACTGAGGGGTTGAAGGATGGTGTCTGACAAGCGTCTCAATTTGGTAATTTCACCCTCCCAAACTACTTGGCTTTTTTTTTTTTTTCTTGATCACATAAAATTAACACTCCCTTTGCCACCATTAAATCCTGGAATGAAGGTGGAGTATTATTAAAACCACCCTCTAGCTTGCTCCACCCCAGTGAGCTGTGACTTTGCTACCTTCTGGTTTTCAGGTGCACCTCCCCAGAGCCACTGCTTAGGCCTTGGCTTTGGCATCAGGAAACACTGGCCTTTTCCCTCTGGAGACAGCAAGCATCTCACACGGCAAAACCTGAGCTCAGAGTGGGCCTGGGAATCAGGCCTCCACTGGTGGCCCGGAGTGGGCTTGGCCTGGGCCGTGACAGATCTCTGAAGCTTTTATTGTATCCACACGCAGAACACTTGGCTCTCTTTACCAAAACCAAATCTTAGTGCCAACCATAAAACTTGTCCTGTCAAGTTTCAAGGGGGAACAGAGACAAACTGCATTCTGTGAACCAAATCTTGACTGTCTGGTCAATTATTTCTGTTTTATGATTCCCTTTAGAAGTGACTAGAACATTAAATGCATTTTGTGACCTGCCAGGGAGTTAGCAAGCCAGGATTCAAATTCAGGTCACCTTAGCTTTAAAGGGGGGTTCTCTCAGCTACCTCACCTTGCCCGTCAGGGGTAGAAAACCCACCAGGAAGCCATTCTTGGAAGGGACTGCTCTGAAGTACCTGTCACTGCACAACAGTTTTGGGTCAGAGACCCAGGCTTGTGCATATCCTCGAACCTTTCCCTTAGCTGTTTTGGGGTTTTGCTTACCTACAGTGAGAAGTGTTGAGGCCCCTCAATACCCCTTCTGGTCACGATTCTATCACCTGTGGACATTTGTGAAGCCTCAGCGGAGTTACTTAAGAAAGACATAAAGGTCAGGCATACGACCACATAGTATGTCATGCTTTTAATCTGAGAACTTAGGAGACAGAGGGAGGTGGGCCTCTGTGAGTTCCGGGCCACCCTGATCTACAAAACAAGTCTCAGGCCAGCCAGGAATATCCAGCGAGACCTCTCAAGTACAAAAAAAAAAAAAAAAAAAAAAAAAAAAATTAATAAATAAGTAAAATAAAATAAACAAGACTTAAAAAAAAAGACGTGAGGAAATTTGAGATAATAATAGAAGTATTCTTTTCAACTCTGTACTTCTCCTGGCTCCCTGTCCTTCTCCACTAAGCTTCTTTGATAATGCAAGCATCCAGTTTCTCCCAAGTCCGAGGCTGAGCTGCTTCAGTAGTGTGTGTGTGTGTGTGTGTGTGTGTGTGTGTGTGTGTGTGTGTGCATATACAGAGAAATTAAAGCATGTGCTCTTAAAGGATGCAGTCCTATGCAATGTTTTTCTTTAAACACAAGCATTCTTAAGGCTTTTTAGCATAATAGTGTGAGCTGTGAGACACTGCGGTGCCTGCCACTGTGGCAGAACACAGCCAGTGTTCCATGGTAGTTTCCAGTCAGATCTAGGAACCAAGGCTGATCCAGCACTCAGCAGCCATGTCCTTTGCCTGACCCTGACTAACAAGTCTGGCTCTCAGCTTCCTTACCTGTAAGGTAGAATTCTACCTTAGCTACAGGCGCCAGGAGTTGGTGAGTGACGTGAAGTGTGGTGTTGATATGGCAGGCTTTGAAAACGGCCACAAGTGTCCACCTCTCCTTGAATCCAAGGATTTTTATTTCTTTATTTTTTTTCCGGAGCTGAGGACTGAACCCAAGGCCTTGCGCTTGCCAGGCAAGCGCTCTACCACTGGGCTAAATCCCCAACCCGGATTTTTTTTTTTTTTTTTTTTTTTAATGTGACTTTGTAGCTTCTCCCATTAAGAAGTGAGGTCTGTTTCCCCATCCCCTGAATTAGAACTGGCTCCCTGACTTGCTTTTCAAAGTACACTCATAGAAAAAAAAAAAGTGAGTTGGATCAGCTGAGCCTAGGCCTCACAGGGCCTTGCTTCTCTCTCCCCCCGGACACCAAGTTGAGACAACAGGTAAGCAGTCTGTGAACCACTGAACTCAGGCTCAGATGCTCCCCAGGTGACTCAGTCGATAGGCAGCTAAGACTCCAGGTAGTGCCACCTTGGTGAGCACAGACACATGAAAGAGCTTGGACAAGACTCACCCAGCTCAACTCAGCCCAAACTGCTGACCTACAGGATCATAAAGTCAACCAACAGTGGTTGTTTGAGGTCATTATGCTTGTTACAAACATGCGTTAACAATCGTGGGCTCATTTGTTACACAGCAAAAGGTAACTAATGCTGGATATACAAGCAATTTTTCAATAAACAGAGGCTAACACTATGTTAGGGCAAAGGTCAATTGAAAATGGGATTTCTGTATCCTAAAATGTATGCTGGTTAGTCAGTAGCAGGAAGCACAAAGAACCAGGTCTCTGGACCTAGTGGGCAGCTGTATGAACTTCTATAATATTGTTCGACAAACTCTTTGATCTAGTTTCCTTTTTCCTCATCTGTAAATTATTTAGAAGAAGTGACTCTTTAGGTTTCTTTTTTCAAAAATACTTATTTACTAAAAGACAGTTCTGAACTCTGATAATAACAATAATCATCCTATTACTTTTTGATAGTTTGATCACAGACAAACTTCCCTGGACTTCTTTGCTGGCTCACAGTGGGTGGTGACTAAAATATCTCACTGTTACCATAATAGCCATACATTGAACCACTAGGGTGGAAGTTCCTGGTGGACTATGGACCCAAATAGCTAAGCTCAGCAGGGATCAGAGAAGAACCAAGGTTGTAGAATGATGACAATGATTTACAGGTGGAAGGCAACTTTGTGCATTCATTTCTAGGTTGCAGTACATGTTTGGGAGAAGCAATAATTGCCAGCAGTCTAGTCATGAGACAAGAAGTATACCGCTCAATAAGCTCTAGCCAAATCTTTGCATTTCCTGCTCATGAATGACCAGTTTAGGTACTCAGCTATTAGATGGGGTAGGGGTGGCATGGAGAACGAGATGAAAAGAAATTTCAAAATTCTTCTCTGTAGCAATCCTTTTGGTGGCTAATGAACGGTGAGTTTCCAAACATATTAAAAATGTATACCAGCACACATTGTGTACAGCTGGGAGTCAACTACGAAGACGACTCCCCTCCCCAGCACGAAAGGTTTTTCATAGACCATTAATACTCTTCCAAACACAGTCTGTCCTCTTTGCGACACAGAGCCGCCCAAGTTCAGGCCAACTTGGGGAGTAAACAACTCAAAGTCAGGAGACTTTTATTCCTACAGGTACACGAAAGAGAGGGTATATGTGAGGCAATTGTTTATCTTCATTTTATCTTGCCTTAACACTTCAAAGTCTACATAAAGAAGAAGTAAGTTGCTAAGAATATGCACCTCATTATCTATCTCACTGGCCTTCTTTCTGTGATGGAAACAAACCATGTCAAGTGCAGGGTGACTGTACTCAATAGGAGGAGCACTGTACTCAATAGGAGGAGCACTGTATTCGATAGGAGGAGTACTGTACTCGATAGGAGGAGCACTGTACTCGATAGGAGGAGCACTGTGCTCGATAGGAGGAGCACTGTACTCAATAGGAGGAGCACTGTATGGAAGCCAGGCTTAGGTTTACCAATCTGGGGTGGGGGTAGGGAGAACTAATTTGGAAAGGGCATGCAAACCAACATCAAAGACCAGAGTCACTAAAACTTTCTCACAGTTAAGACTGTGGGTGCCTAAAGAGCTTCTGAATTGATTGGCTTCTCCATCCACTCTTCTGTGAATTGTGCAGCAGCTGCCTTCGGCCATGTCCGTGGTCTCTCTCATGCCATCCTTCTCACTGCAGCCAGAGGAAACTTGGAAGAACAGATATAGGCTTTGCTTCAAAGGATTCTCCCAAGACTAGATTCTTGAGGCTGCAGCTGTGTCCCCGCCAACGGCCTGGAGTCAGTGGGTTCACACACGTGTGATCTCTAAGGCCAGGCCAGATAGAGTTCATTTGATTTTAGAGAGACACCTGTGTGCTGAGTAGAGCTCATTGCTCACGGTGAAGTGTCAGACACCACACTAACAAGGTATAACCATGTAACGAAGGGCCCCGTTATCTGATCTCGGTTAACATTCACTGCAGCTCAGTAGTGTCTAGGGTTTCTAACAACACCGAATCATAGGTTAAGCTATTTCATTATCTGCTTCAGAACACATATCCACAGCTCATTGTTTAAAGTATGTTTTTAAGACAGGGTCATTTATCTTTCTGAAGATCCCAATCATGGCGAAAACATGAACGATTTGACTTTCAGTTTGCTCTCTTCAGGAGTATTCAGGAGATAACCAGAGTCAGAAAGGTTTCAGCTAGAGGCCAGCATGGCTCTGGGGTTAAGAGCAGGCACTAAAAAGACCATGACTGGGCACCCGCCCCATCTGACCTGCAGACAGGGAATGCTGCACACCTGTCCTTCCCCTACGATGGTCTCGTCAGCTCTTGCCAGCTCGTCTTTTCTGAATTATCTAGGAAGACTAAACAGACGACCACTCTAATGATCACATTAGAAACGAAATAGGTTCTTTAAGCAAGAACCTGAAAGAGCCCAAGATTCGGGGTCACTGGGAAACTGTCTAACTAGGAACATGTGAGACACTGTTTAGAGAGGGGAAACTAGGTTTGAGGAGGTTAGTATTCACTTAGTAGAAAACCAGAGTCCTTTCTAGGAAGCCCAGGCAATGGGCTCCTGGAGAACCTCCACCGGGCGTTCTGAGGGGAAAGGGGTCAGCACCTGCTTTGCCCTTGGGCCGAGACTGGCTCCTGGCCACGCGACTTAGAGAACACAGTTTTCAAGCTCTGAGAAGGGCAGGGTCAGAAGTGAGGCACTCCTTCCACTTTTAGGAAAGAGTACATGCTCAAGCAATAAGCAAGGTTCTGTTTCCTTTCAAAATCCGGGTGTGTAAAATCTCTTTGGAATGTAGTGAGCACATTTAAATGGGCCACATTTAAATTTGGACACTATCAGATATCAAAATCTTCACGGACAATAAGTTTCTGGGGACGTAAAATAAACATTTATTTGTAGAATAAGTCAAGGAACAGGATCAAAAGATGGGCAGAGTGGGTGAGCGGGAGAAATGAATCACAAGTCACTGTCCTGGATCTGCCACCTTTATTTCTCATCAGTGGGCCTTGGAGCTGCCTGTTTCCTGAGTTTTCACACTTTGGAGAAACACAAACAACCCAGGACTCTCCTCGATGATAGGAGCTCCATATTATTGTTACAGAGATCTTCCCCCGGGACAGAGGTTTTTACCAAAGGGGCTAACGCAGTGTTTAGGGAACATTGGTGCTTAGGTGTAGAGGCTAGTGTATCCTTCTTAAAATAGAATTAGCTGGGCCGGGCAGTGGTGGTGCACACCTTTAATCCCAGCACTCGGGAGGCAGAGCCAGGTGGATCTCTGTGAGTTCGAGGCCAGCCTGGTCTCCAAAGCGAGTTCCAGGAAAGGCGCAAAGTTACACAGAGAAACCCTGTCTTGAAAAACAAACAAACAAACAAAAAACAAAACAAAAACAAACAAACAAACAAAAAGAATTAGCTGGAAATTTTTGTGGGAGATACTATTGTATCCTTCTTAAAATAGTATTAACTGGAAAATTACACGGGAGGAAAAAACTCCAGCAAATATAGAACCTATCACCTCTAAACACAACGACTCCCATTTCTTTTTTGTCCACTTTTTCAGGCTTCTTTTTTTTCACCATAGCTAAGTTACAAGCACCCAAAGCATCCGTCCACAAGCCACCAGCAACACGTTCGCATCAACAGCGACGGGGAGACGAGATTCACTTTCTTTAATTTGAATCGTATCCTAGAACAGCCACTTCCTCTACATTCATCGCGCGAGTGTCCACACTACGATGGAAAATAAAACGTTCGGAGTCACTGCAGATGGGGTTATTTTGTTTAGCTTTTAAGGGTAATTACGGCTCTGGAAGGGATAAAAGCCCCACTGCTATCTGCCTGGTATGACTGGAAAATTCTTCATTGGCGACTTTATGAAAAATATCACTTCATCAGGACTGCCCAGGCCACGGAGCCCCAGGTGACTGACCTGGGAGACACTTGCCTATTTAAATATTTACAGCTGTGAGACCCTTTAACCGTTTGCATCTGGCGCCCACTCTCCCAGTCCCAGGCTCTTGCGGAGCACCACGGTGTGGCAGTCCCTCCACACACCCTCGCCATCGCCTTAGATCCAATCCCAGAACCCAAGGGCATTTCCAAGAAAGGGAGGGGGAGGGGGGGCGGTCAAATTCCCTTTCCCGTTTTATTCAATAAAAGCCCCCCGATGCTAAAATATGGTGAACCCTGAAGACAGGCAGATGGGAAAAATCTCTTGCAACTTGTCCAGTTTAAGTTCCCAGGCACTGCTGGGAGTTCATGAATTGGGAGTTTTCAAAACCCCAACATTTTACTCAATCAGCACAGCACGCACGCCTTTAGTTTGGGAACCCGAACCGTGCCGCCCGCCAGGTTGCCTCTCTGCCCGCGCCTTGCTTGAATTCCGGTGACTTTCCCCGAAGTCCTCAAAACCACGGGTCGCCTCGCCTCGTTTCTCCCCGCGTCCCTCCGGGAGAAGGGGAACCGAGACGTGAGAGCGATCGAGGAACGAAGCGGTGACTCCCGCCCAGGACCAGCAGCCCTCCTCCGCCTCCCCGCGGAGCCCGACGCGGGCCGGGACGCTGCTTACCTGCGGCGGGGCGGCGTCTCCAGGGTCGGGGCGCCCATGGCTTCGGGGGGGCTTCGGGCGTCCGCGCTGGGACACGCGAGTGTGGCTCAGTGCCGCCGCCGGGAGCCCGCCGCGCTGCAGCCGCAGCCGGGCCGCGGTCATTGGGCCGGCGCGTCACGTGGGTGGGCAGCGAGCGAGCCTCCCAGCCACGCGTAACCCTTTACCTGCGCCCCGTCCCGGCGGACACAGGCTGCAGGGACCAGGGGACCGTCCCAGGATCCAGGCTTGAGTGAGGGGTCAGCGAGCCAGCCCGCGTTAGTTGCCAGATCGCGCGCGCGCGCTCGCGCGCACTGCTGGTCGCCTTGCCTAGTGGCTGGACAAACAGCCCAGACCCCGCTGCGACGGTCATTCCCAGGGGCTGCAAGCTTGCCTGGGTCCGATAGGCTATAGTGGCGGGAGTGAAAGAACCCCGGTTCCAGACCCCTTCCCTTGGGGGTGTCAGGATGTGGGACGCTCCATCAAACTCACGGAGTTTTACTTAGGACGGCGGGAGAATTGGTGGCTTAATCCTGAAATTCGGTTTAAGGGTTGAGTCTTCTTTCCACCTGGCCCAGGGCTCTGGAGCTTGCCAAGAAATGTGTTGAGCAACTGCGCCATCTAGCTTACTAGCCTTCCTCTCCACGCTCCAAGCCTCGCAGTTGAAGAGGATAAAACACAATGCTGGAGAAGGAACCAGAGGGAGGACTTCCCGAAGACCTTAAGACCGGTAGTTTCTCAGAGTGTTTGCGTTCGAGATACCTGCTCCCTTCACAGGCATTTACTACGCTCTATGGGAGAACACGTAATGATTTTCGGCCCTTTCTTGCACTAAGACAGCTGTGCGCTTTTAAATGGTACATTTCTGAGGGAATTTATACGTTGTTAAATGCTATTTATTGATTTGAAGGAAAAAATTCTTGTCACAATAAGTGATTCTCAGGTTCAATTTCCAGCCTTGTCAGAAATATTCATGGTGCTACTGGTCCATTTATATATGAATTAGGTTATTCTGATCAAAAAAGACTTTGGAATTTGTTTTGGGTGTTGGAGTCAGTGTGTGTGTGTGTGGGAACTTTGAGGTTTGTTTCAGCCAGAAAGAGATGAGGGTAAGAAAAGTTAGTTTTCTTTTAAACATTGAATTTTGAGTTGTCTTTTTTTTGAGAGTGTTTGCTTTGTTGAGAACTATATACAAGGTTTCATCTGATTATTGTTTATTTCACTGAAGCTTTCCAATACTGCCATGTTTAAAGATATCCTTTTTTTTGGGTGTATATGAGAATTCTGAGACCAAAGGTGTGTGTGTGTGTGTGTGTGTGTGTGTGTGTGTGTGTGTGTGTGTGTGTGGTGTGTATTTGGTGTGTGTATATGTGTGTGTGTATGTGGTGTGTGTGATGTGTGTGTGTGTGTGGTGTGTATGTGGTGTGTGTGTGTATGTGGTGTGTGTATGTGGTGTGTGTGTGTGTGTGTGTGTGTGTGTGTGTGTGTGTGTAATACAAAGGTATCCAGAAACGTTCTCCTACGTTTTGCTCACTCACTTCGGAATTTATGAGTGGCTCCAGTCCTTGGCTGCCACCTTTCCCTTCTTCAGCCACAAGAGGAAGTTGTGTGCCCTTGTACATGTACACAGAGAACCTATTTCCTCCCTGTGTTCTTGTTGAGTCTGAAATTCTAGAAGGCAAGAGCTATTTTACTGGCTTCTGTGTTCTTGGTGAAATTTGTGATTAGGTAAATATTTGTTGACGGAGTTCATCAACTCTCCCTGTAGACTGGAGAAAAGGAAAACAAAACAACAAAACATACCCAGGCATTTATGGTAACTTCCAGTGATCTTTAACAAACTAGCCGAATCTCTCACCTGCACATTAGTCAATATCTTAGAAGTTACCGTCACCGAGTGACTGCTGGGTACTGAGTATTTTGATGTGCGTTGAGAAAGCTAACCAAGATGCTGGCGGTACACCGGGGTCACACCCACCGTCTTTATGTCTAAGCTTTCTCCCTAGAAACGTGGAGTAGGTATAGTACCAAACTCACGAGGCTGTGGTGTAGATGGCACGGCTGTGTGCCTGGAAACTCCCGGAACAGGTCTAGTGTACCTTTGGTAAATTTGAATAATCACTGGTGCTTGAGGTCTTCT
This sequence comes from Peromyscus eremicus, assembly GCF_949786415.1. Classification (NCBI taxonomy): domain Eukaryota; kingdom Metazoa; phylum Chordata; class Mammalia; order Rodentia; family Cricetidae; genus Peromyscus; species Peromyscus eremicus. Next base: position 56,278,685 of record NC_081426.1, on the reverse strand, counting down.
ATGTCTGGCCAGCCTCAGTGGTGAAAAAATAAACGGCACTCAAGCCTAAGTAGCTCATCTTTTATTCATACAAACAATACATACACAAGACCGTATATTGTTCGAACACTGAAATAATTGTCTAGTGTAACAACTCTGTAACAAAATTTAACTAAATGTAACATTTATGAAAATATAAATCTCTGATTGGGTAGTTCATCCCAACAATACAAAGTTTACATAAAAACATTCAGTATGAGCTATCAGTTGCAAACATGTTAGGAAAAAAATCACTCAGGTCACTTGATATACTCTATTAGTTTTTACACAGGACACTCACACACTACATTTAATCCATCTAGGTATTTAATTCTTAGAAATGTATGGCGTGGAGGTTCAACTGATAAGGACAGTGATAAGAACATGTTGGCTGAAAAGCTAAAAGTATGGGCTCCAGATGATGGGTATATGGATCTTAGCCCTCCCTGGGCTTCCACCTACTGGCTGGTAGCTACACTACGAGGAACACACCTAAAAAAGTGTTTCACCACGGAGTAAGGTGTTGATATCTGAGTGACACCTTCGAATGCTTACATGTTAAACCTTTTCACCGGTGAAATACAATTGACTTGGATTCTCTATGGGTTTAGACTTTTTTTTTTCCCTTTGTGTCGGCAATCAGTACGTCACAGCAGTGACGTGTTTCTCATGGTACTCCTGGCATCCCCACCAGGCCTACAGGCTGGAGCAGAAACCATCTCCTCCTTTCCTGTGCAGTCCACAAAAGCAATACACTGGTGAGGTTAAAAGTCAGGTACAGGAGCATGATGAGTTCCCAGCGGAGCTGGGACGAAAATAAGCCGGTTCTTTGTCCACTGGCCTGATTTAAGGAACTTCCACTTTCCCAGAAAATCAAACCAACCATTGCTCCTGAACCCCTTCAAAGTTCTTCCCGGATATGCCACGGGGAGGATATGGAAGGAAGAAAATCACTTTCACCTTCTGAGATGTGTTTTCCTTCAAATTGGTAAAGTCGTTTTTTTTTTTTTTTAAAAAAAGATATATACCATTTCATAGTTTCTGCTTTGAAATGGTTAGACTAGGAAAGTCCTCAGTCTGGAAGTGGAACGGGTAAAGAAGCATACATACAGTGTATAGAAGTAAGAAAGTGATTACAAACAGAGATGGTAAGAACCTTTGGACACCCTTAAGATATATGGGATATTTTAGCACAGAGACAGGCATATATAGTTTGTCCCAGAGTATTTGGTCGTGTATCTGCACTTTTACACGGGAGAGAGAAGGAATGAGAGAGTAAGGCAATGTCATCAGTGTGTCAGAGATGGTGTGTTGAAAAAGCTTGCTTCCTATGAAGAGATACTGCAGGGGTCTGGGAAATAACTTAGGCTTCCCAACAGCTGACTGAAGAGTACAGACTCTTGTTAGTACAATGAAAGAAATGAACAGGTGTTTTGACCAAGTTTGTAATGCCCTTTCTATAATTCTTTACACTCATCACAAATATGCATCTCAAGAAAAGGTGTAAAAAGATTGCAGTTTCTTATTAAGTGGGTTCTTTTGCAATCCAAGAAAGAAACAGTTTAAAAATGATATATTCCATGACACAGAAACCTTTGCATGCAGTTGTTGTGAGTGTATTTTGATGAAGACTGACTCTCCGTGTTCAGTAGCCCTATAATAGTGGTAGTTAGTTCTCCTCCCAGTCTGTTCACTATCTCAGATTTTATGTGGTGTCTTGGGAAACGGGAACACATCTAGACATCTTTCAGACATGATTTTGCACCGTTAGACCTCTTGTATGCAGACTAAGTTTACACAGTTGTCAGGATTGGGAAACGTAAAGAGAGATTAAGGCTGCAATTTGCTATCACACCACCATTCAGAGACAGATAATTCTTTGCCGTCATGATTTCAACTGGCTTCTGTAGAACTATTTCTAGTCCAACTGGTCTACCTATAAGTCTAGCTTCTCTCATCTGAATCAGTGTAGTGAATTGTGCTGATTCTTATTATACAGCAAATTTAAAAGACTTTATCCTCTCTTTTCTAGGTGAAATGGCCATTTCACTATCACTTATGGAAGCTCTCTATTTGTCTAACACATTTGGACAAAGAGATGGCACCCAAGTCAAGTCTCAGAGTTCTGTTCTTTTCACAAGGATATTAGTCAATTGAGAATTCCAGCATCTTTCCTGCTTTGAAGAAACGAGCAGCTTATCATTGTGATGCAGAAGATTCACTTTGCTTTTTTTCTGTTGTATGTGGATTATGTATTTCATTTGCGCAGGATAAACATCATGTCAGTTATCTGGTGTATAGCTGTGGCTCCGGGATTCAAGGGCAGCACACACCCGATCATAACAAGAGTTGTGTTTCTTGGAGGGTGTTGCCTCGTTGGACTCTGAGGAGTCACTCACGGTGATGGGGCTGTCTCTTGCAAAGACCTCAGTGGACTCTCTCCATAGGCAGTCCACGGACACTTTAAAGGAGTAACTGTTTGACTTTGGCCTGGATGTCTGTGTTGCATTGTTGAAGATCTGCCTGCTGTTTGAAGTGGCAATTTTGATTTTCAGCGCAGCATCAACACGATCCACAACTGTGTATATTCCTATACTCCCGTCATCAAAGCCGACAATGATGTTCAGGTGTCTCTGTGAGAGTGCAAGGAAAGTTGGTGTTTTGTAAAGGGAACAAGCACCAATGTTTTTGCCATCAGCCAGTCTCATGACAATTAAGCTAGAGGTGGCATCGTTCTCCTCCTCCTCCTCCCCATTCCGAAAACAAATATATACCAGGTAGCGACCGTCTCGAGAGAGTCTCTGCCTCCAGATGACCCCAGAGGCGTGAACCACCCGCAGTTTTCCACTGTGTAAATCTAGCACATTGATGTTTTCATCTCCCCGGGATAGAATGCCTAGCTTCCCATTAGGAGAGATTTCAAAGTCCTCCAGGTTTTTCAAGAAGTTGCTTGGAAGCTGCACGCGTCGACAGATCACTTCGTCAGTCAGACTCCAGATGTTTACCGTCTCAGCTGATGTGATAAACACGATGATGTCAGGACAGTCGGGGATCAACTTAAAATTCACAATGGTGATCCCATCTTCACAGCAAAATTTCTTGGTGATACTTCCCGTCCAAAGACTGACGGCCAGCACTTTGCTTTTGGTCATTCCAACCACGAAGGTATTTGCAGAGGTAATGAAGGCATTTTGCAAAGTGGTCAAGATGTTGCAGACTCTGTGGCCTGTGGCCAGTCTCCAAACCCTGGAGGCATTTTCCTCACACAGAGAGACCACAAACTGGTCATTATGTGTGATCAGCAGCTGAGATATCCTCTGCCCGTTAATTCGGAAGAGGTTTTCCCCACTGCTGGTACGCCAGACATATTGACTGCTTTTGTCATCTGATGTCACCATGAGGTCTCCCGCAGAAGTTAACACACAGTGTTCAACTATCCCTTCATGCTTAAATACTGCTTCAATGAACCCACTGCTGAAGTTCCACTTATGAACGCAATCAGAGCCATCGAGAGAGTAAATGATTTCCCCTCTGGCAGGCAACACCAGACTCTGGATGGGTTTTCCAGTTTTATCTATGTTGGACATAGCTGTGATGATGTCTATATCCCAGATGGAAAGAACGCCGCTGGTTGATAAAGACAGTAGCATATTGTGGTGACTAGATTTGACCAGCTTCACTATGGTTCCGGAGACTTCCTGCAAGCTTGCCATGCACTGTCCTGTGTCCCGCCTCCAGAAGAACACCGCTGGGGTGTTCTCCATGGTGGCAATGATGCAGTCTCCATTTTTGGATAGCACGGCAGATATAAATCGTTCATTGTGCCTTGCTCTGAACTTCTCAGCGACCTTCCATATGCCGGTGTCTAAGAGCTCAATGCTTAGAGCTTTACAGATCAGAATTGCACTTTGGTCTTCAGAAAGTTCAATGCTCACCACTTCGCTATCATCCTTTCGGCAGTCAAAATCTTCGGTCAGCTGGGGGTTGGATATGTCCTCTGTATTCCAAACAGAGAGGCTCCCCTCACTGTCTACCATGACCATCTCTTGGGCTGTGTCCAAGATGAGAAGAAACTTTACAAAGCCACCTGAAAATTCTGATGTCACCGTACACAGCTTTTCTCCACTCCCTAAGTGGAAAATGGTTGTGTTGTTGAGGTACTGGCCACAGAAAGCATAGACCCCATCCAGAGAGCATTGGACACAGGTCACTTCATACCAGCAGTGGAACTGGTAAAGGGGCCATCCATAGAGCAGATCAATGACGGTGACATCTTTGCTGGCCTCCAGCCATGCAAGGGCATGATTGACAGAGAGTGTAAATCCGTTGATGTAGGTGGAGCCACTTCCATGCTTGGTCCCTTTGATCTCCACCTCAGACAGGAGACAGGAATTGACGTTGTCATAAACCAGCAAAGTGTTGTTTGTTGTAGCAACGACGAGGTACTTCTCATCACTGGTGAGCTTCATGCCCAGGATGACAGACTGGGCTGTGGTGATTTGCCTGAGTAGCTGGCGAGTTTCGACATCCCATGTGCTGATGGAACCATTTTCTAAAGCCGTGAGAACAGTGCTGGGGTTACAGGTGGGCAGAATCTCCGTAACATGCAGGTGACTGGCTGCTAAGGGGAGACGCTCGGGGCTGTACGTCACGTCCATGGATGAGTGAAGAGGAACAATGGAACAGTATTTAGGTCCGTCTTTGTCACATTCTAAAAGAAGATGTCTGAGTTTGGGCAGGGAACTCACAACAGGCAGCAGCCTCTGCTGGAGCTCTGCTGAAAGGGAGCCTGGGAACGTAATGACCTTGTTTCTGATGCCACGGAGCGTGCTGGCTAGGAACTTTAGCTCCTTTTCTTGTGAGTAGTTGTAAGCCAGTTCTATGTCCGCGAGCACTTTGTCAAACTGGCCAATTTTGATCATGGTGTAAAGCCAGCTGAAGTTCATGATGATTCCGTAAAGCAGGTCATCGGTTTTCCCACACCTTGTCAGATGATACAAGAGCTCAGACATTTTCCTGTGATTGACAAAAAAGATGTCAGGCTCTAGTGGGTTGCACTGGAAAACCCAGGGCTGGTCAGGGGCCTGCCTGTCAAAGGATGCTTGTTCCATGAAATGCTTTTCTTCCTCGAGCAGGCTTCTATTCTCTAAGTCGAGGCAGCCATTCAAGTAGGGGTCTTCCAGGCAGAAAGCCTTCCTCCTGCCTCCTGACCACACCCCTAGAAAATAATCGGCCAGGATTGTGTGCATCTCACGAAGGTTTCTGTCCTCCTGCAGATAGAGCTTCTGGGCTATGAGCTGCAGGTGTCTGTTGGCCCAGACTAAGAGTGTGACGTTCTTCACGTGTCTTTCTATTAAATATCCATTGAGCCCCTCCTTGAGCCTTGCGATGTACAGGTAAGGTACTCTCAGGGGATTGCTGGGTCTGGTGTTCTCATTGAGTTCATTCATAACGCTGTTGTCTAGAGCTAACACATCCTCCAGTTCCATCTCACTCAAACCCATTTTGGCCATGGTGATGTAACCCAGAGCTCTGGAGACCAGTTTCTGACCACACTTCTTCTCCAAGGACCAGAATAACTGTTCTATACTTTCATGGACAGTCACACAGAGGGAGGATTCATCCACATCCTTGTGAGATCTCCAATGTCTCACCTCCCTGAAAGTCAGGTTCACAAACATAGGCAGCGTGCACTTGGAGAATGCGTTGTTTACATAAATCTGCTGGCCTGATGTGACCTTCCTTTTTACCCTCAGCAGCTGGTGTTTGAGGACCTGGCTGCACATCTTTCTGTCCCGAGGAATCAGCTCGATGTAGTTGTCTTCTTCATGGATAAGGCACCTTAGTTTCTGCAGGATCCCATGTTTGTTGGGCAGTGTGGAGAGGGCGATCCGCACGAACCTGGGAAGGTGAGCAGGTAGCCACCAGAGCTTCCTAGCATCATCGTTCTCTGAGAGCTGCTCGAGGCCATCAAATATTATCACCAGAGGCCTCTGCAGTGAGGACTCATTCAACAGGTTTATAAATAAGTCACGGAGGTCATGGATCTTCTTAGGATAGCTTTGAACCAGACACCTGTAGCTGACGGCCATCTGTTCGCAAACACTTAGAAGGAGTGTCTTCAGATCAACACTCATGTCTGTCGTCCCTAGAAATCTCACAATGACAACCGGGTCAGAGTCTGGCCCTGTGTCTTCGTGTAGCCAGCCGTAAGCCTAAAACATACAAGCAGAGTTTAGAACAGTGCTGTGCCTTAACACAATCATAATTCATGAGGTTCCTCGCCTAGAGCTCAGACCAACACCAGCCATGCAAAAAGAAGCCCTGATCCAAGAAATGCACAAACCATCTGGGTGGGCCAAAGTGCTGCCACAAAGCTGCCACAATGTGCAGATCTTCAGGTGAGACTCACAGGCAGTGAAACAGTACTTCTTAATCTTAAGAAAATATTTGTTCGAATTCTAAAAACTACAGAGTATTCAATAACCATGAATCTGGATACACAGTCTGATCATTTTTTCATCTAAATCCCTAACTTTTGGTAGCTGTTAGCACACAGTATATACTTAGTGTTTGTTTAATGGCTGACTTAAGTAATGATTTATAAATCACATCTAGTAAATGTTTTCATTAATTGAGAATGTATAATTTCATACATGGCTGACCAATTTCTAGTTAATCAGAATGTAATAAAATATTTGTCATCAATATATTATGCTGAATAGAATCTTTTGTAACCAAGAGGTGTTTTGTGATGCTACAGGGTCATCATTGTAATTATTACTTCTATCATAAAAATTTATAAAATTTGAGACTAGAGATAAGGGTCACAATTAAGAGCAACTGCTCTTAATATCTTATTAGCACCCATAACAGTTGACTCACAACGACCTGTAACTCCAGCTCCAGGAGACTGACGTCCTCTTCTGGCCTCTGAGGGTACTTGCATTCAAGTTCACATACCCCCACACAGACCCATACACAATACACATAATTTAAAAATAAAAATAAATCTTTAAAAAGTCTACATAGTTCTGGTTATGAGGTTAATTAATTGCTGTGTGTTTTAATACTCCACTGTGTAGACAGGTAGTCATCACTTCACATGATCTCTATGAAGGGCACATGGATTGACTGTGATATTTAGTGGGAGGGAAAGCCAAAGCTCAGGCTAAATCACTAACTTGCTTCAAGTTGAATGGTCATTAGAAGCAAAATTGAAGTAGAGACCATATCTGACTTCCATTCTACATGCTCTTTTCCCTTCCTCTCCTGACCCTTCCCTTTCTTCCTGGTAGAGCTAAGGGGGGAAAGTATATAGAGACCAGTGAAATGTAGTATTTTTTTTCCTGTAAAGTCAAAGTTGGGAGAAATATGATCAAAGTGCAAAACAGCCCTCCAAAGAGTATTTTTAGGGAGATACAGCTTTTCAGCCATTCTATTACCAAGAATACTCTTTAGAAAATAAGGAGTTAGTCTATAAATTCTGTAGTTATTATATTGTGGGAGCCCGTTTTCAGGTTCCTCTTGGCTTCACCCAGCAGGTCTGCATAGAGGATGATTAAGGCCACAGGCCTGAGTGCAGGTGTCTGAGATGGTCTGCACTTGGCTGTGCTGGGGGGTGGGGGAGGTCTTTTGCTCTACTCCTTGGTGTCTCTATAAATACCCTGGGGCAGAGACTGTCAGGGCCCGTTGGAATAGGTTCCAGGTCCTCTCGAGGCTATCCTATATTTTCTGTTTATGTCCACAATCTAAATCTTCTATCTAGTAATTCCTTCTGCTCGCACTCAAGAAAACTCTGGGGGACTGTGGGGTTGGTGGGTAAACGCCCCACATTATATACAGTTTTTTTTTTCTATAAATTAGGAAACTTTGATCTTTGAGATAGCTCAGATGAAGAAAAATGTAAGATTTAAGATCTATGGATGTCAGTTTGGTAGGTGGCATCGCTTAAGGAGCATTTGGCTACTTAGTTTTGTTGTCGGAAGCTGGTTTTAGAGATGACAGTAATGCCATGCCCCATCGTGCGCTGGTGGCTGATCAGAACCCAAACATTGTCTGTCTGACAATGGTTGTCATTGGTTGCTCATGTGCTGAGGCTACTGTTCATGTGGCGTCTATGGAGACTGCCCTGTAAGTATGAGCTGGGTTCACAGGAGACAGTATGAGATCCTGCTGGAAACAAGTGAAAGTCGTTGCTGGCCGACAGCTAGTCACTCTCCCAGAAAGACAAGTGGTAAGAAGGGCTGAGAAAACTGATAAGAAGAACCCTGTACTGTGAGTATCTGGATACACACAACCGGACCAGGTCTCCAGAAGACATAGAGCCCAGCCGTCACTCAAGATCAACTTCGAATGACTAGCACATTGCAGAGTAGAGATGCTTCTCTGTATGGGCACACCAGCCTGTCTCATAAGATCTATGACCTCTCATGCACATGTAGGCACATCACATGAACCTTCTACTCAACCAGTTCAACAGTATTTGTTCCTTATATCCTTCCTTACACGGGAAGGAAATCCTCATCAGACTTCTTATGTGCCTCACACAGTGTCATCAGTGTGACTGTGAGAAATAATCCCAAAGTTTGAAGACACACATACAAACTAGTCAAACCAGAGTTAAAGTCTTGCTGTCTCTGTCTTTTTCTCAATTTATTTTGATAAGATATGGTGCCTAAGGTCAGGTCTCTACCTCAGCTGGTGCTTAACTAAAGAAATGGTTGCATCCTCTAGCAAAAGAATTAAAGCAGCTGAACGTGATCTACTAAAAGATAGCCAATTAGGGTAAGAATGATATACCTGATGCTCACCTGTAAATTTGATTTGGCACCAAATCACCATAACAGGTGCAATGCAGCCAACCCTGTTTTTTGTATTCAGGATGATCAATTTGATTTTGTGTGGCCCCTTACAGACTACAGGAATATTCAGAGAGTTAGAGAAGGCTCTGCTAGGCAGTGTACAGAAGAATGACATGACAGTTCTGAGTGATCATTAGACTTACAGAAGCCGTTCCACTTGAACGCCAAGTGTAACAGAAATTAAAATGATCTAGTTTAGTACAGTTTAGGCCGACATGGCAAGATAATAGATAATACATTTTAAAACGAGGTCACAAATACTCATGTAGGGAAATAGGGAGTCTGAAGTCACTTTAGTGATAACACACAGCTAGCCTGCAAAAAGGGTTGGGGGCGGTGGCGGTGGTGGGGGTGGGGTCAAGAAAAAGTTGAAGATGAAGGGGCCATGGATCTGATCTCTCATCCCCTCACCCTCAGAGGAGAAGGCAGAACAATGCTCATTCTTCACGTCTAGCCAGAGAAGGTGGCTTCAGTAGACTTTTGAGTAGAGACCCTGTGAAGCCAGTGGACATGGTCATCTGGTGCCTGCTGACATCTGAGAGGCACAGGGCTGAGTGACAGGCTAGCTAACAGCTCTGATGGAGGAGTGAAACAGGGCTGTTATTTGGGGCTGGAGCTGTGGGTCTAGGTTCTGAGGGCCAAAGAGTACCCGAGTATTTCCCATGAATCCAATGTGAAGCATTGAGATTGTAAGGCTTGGGTACTTTCCGCCTCCCAGGGTTTGCCTGGATAAGATCTTACCTAAAAGACTCTGGAAGTTTGTTATTGGGTGTCTAGGAAGTGATAAAGCAATAAGCAAGGAAAGGATGCACTGCCCTGCTCTTAGGGAGCTGCAGTGAGTGATCAGTGGGTTCGGGGTTGGGGGTGCAGGAGGGGAAGATCAGAAAATGATGGGCAGGATGCAGAAGAGATGGTCGGTGGCTTTGAATGCTTATTCAGAGAAAAGTGCAGCATTCCTTTACAGCAGCATGGGAGTCATGTAAGAACTCCCCAGTTGTCATCTTCCTGTCTCCACTAGACTACCACTCAGTAGGGATCATAAATGTGGCTGAGGCTAGGAAAGGAGGGAGGAAGAAGCGCTAGGTCTACAAAGACATCTATGTTCCCACGCTAGGTCTACAAAGACATCTATGTTCCCACACTCACAGTGAGGGCCTTGACTGTGGTAGGCCTCAGATGGAGGAGAAAAATAGAGACCAAAGTGTTTCTTATCACCTTAGACTGGACACACTTACGGCTGAACTGAGCCTGACTTAGTGACTAGAGGAACTAGAAGGCTTATTTTTGCCTGACGAGGATGGGAAGAGTTTTGAAGACTTGGTTCCCCTTTTCATGCAAGTGAGGCAGATGAGTCGGAATACTGGGTGACAAAAGAAAATGGATTTATAGTTACATCCCATGCATCTTGTTCTCACAGCACAGCCATTACACCAGCAAAAAACAAATGTAGATGTATCCATGCCAAAAGGTCTACTTATAATTCAGATAGCCAACCAGAAGATGAGAGTTGAATTTGATTAAGTTATTATTTTCCCCCGAAGAATAATATTTCCACAAACATAGAAAGAGTAGATTATTTATTTGTTTTTACCTTTTTTGCCACTTCGGCTAGCAGCAGAGTCTTCCCAGTGCATGGCCCACCATACACAACGAGAGGGTTGATGTGCCCGGTTTTGCTCGGCAGGATGTACTTATGCAAGATGTTTAGCGATTCGCATTTGTATTCATAGAAGGAGGCGTATGTTTTACAAAGTGAAGAATGCTGAAGGATTTCATCGTATAGTGTATCAGTCTCTGTGTCAAAATTCTGCTGCACTGTTGCCTGAATTATGTCAATCATGTCCTCATAAAATTGCTTACCGAGTCCTTCTATGTAATGATTTTCTATCTCTTGGGAATAGCCCAGTTTCATGTCACAATGAGTGACAGACGTGTATACTCTCAGGTTAGAGGATGCGACGATGGTAGGAATGAATTCATCCCTGAGTTTTATCAGCTTCTCCTGAGCTTCTGGGTCACGGATGATTCTTGGCTCGGTTCCAGTTATGTCCATGTATTTTCCCATCTCCGGGATTTTCACGAAGCGCTCGATGTTAGCAATCTTCCTGATGTAGCACACACACTTCTTCAGGAATGCTGGAGTTTGCTTGCCTAGAGCAAAGTCAAACTCATCCTCGATAGCTGGAAAAAGTTAAGATGGGGATTATTACCTTAAATGAAGGAGCCATGTGCCCTAATTCCTAATATGTAGCTATTAGTCACTTTGGGGGAGATTATTTTGCTTATAATTTGTAGTGATGCAACCTGTGGGATGATTTCCAAGTTCACACTAGTCTTTTCCTAAGTAGGTAGGACCCAGAAGAATAGATTTTGTTTTTTATAAAATATTTTATTTCCCTTGCAATGGGAAGCAGAAGTTGAACACAGCTTGATAAAGCAAGCATTCCGGGTTCATAGTGATGACTCTAAGCTCTAAGTTGAATTTCTCTCTCCAACTTTACCCTTTTAAATGTGGAAACAGCGGGCTCCCTTTAGGGCCAGGAAACATGGAGGCAGCCAAGTGACATAGTCAGGCTCCTGGTTCCTTGTCAGGCCACCCTTTACAGTGTGGTATCATCATTTAATCTGAGATGTATTGTACCCTAGACAGATGTGCTGAACTAGAAATGAAAAAGCACATCTTAAAATAAAATGTAGCCATGCTCTGAATATTGATCAATGTTAATGCTCCACGCTACTGCTCAATTCCATGGTCTCAGAAAGGTATAGAAAATGACTTAGCATAGGACATCATTTCTTCTGAACTAAACCACGTATGACCTATAGTACACAGAGGTACAGAAAAAAGTATGCATTTTTAGTTCCACCTACTCTCCCTCCCTCTCTCTCTCCCTTCCATCCTTTTTTCCCTCTGGTCCTGGTTAGACTTTTTATCAGCTAGACACAAGTCACAGGTCATCTGGGAAGAGGGAACTTCAATGGAGAAAATGCCCCCTCCACTCAATTGGCCTGTAGATAAGTCTGTTGTTGTGGAATATTAGTTGAAGATGTGTTATATTTGTTTATGCTGTGGAATATCATTTATTTAATGATGCAAAGATGTATTGCATTCTTTGGGTTTTTTTGTTTTTTGTTTTTCGAGACAGGGTTTCTCTGTGTAGCTTTGGCGCCTTTCCTGGAACTCACTCTGTAGCCCAGTCTGGCCTCGAACTCACAGAGATCCGCCTGCCTCTGCCTCCCAAGTGCTGGGATTAAAGGCGTGTGCCACCACCGCCCAGCATATTGCATTCTTTTATGTTGCATTTGTTTAACTCTGTGAAGCTGTGTTACTTTGCCTGTCTACAACATCTGATTGGTCTAATAAAGAGCTGAACAGCCAATAACAAGGCAGGAGAGGGATAGGCAGGGCTTCCAGGCAGAGAGAACAATTACAGAAAGAAGAAGCAGGATTGAGGAGTGGGAAAAGGAGGAGAGGAGGACATCAGGGGCCAGCCACCCAGCTACACAACCAGCAATGGAGTAAGAAGGAAAGAAAGCTATATAGACTAGAGAAAGATAAAAGCCCAGAGGCAAATGGTAGATGGGATAATTTAAGTTAGAAAAGCTGGCTAGACACAAGCCAAGATAAGACTGGACATTCATAAGAAAGGTTAAGTCTCCGTATATTTATTTGACAGCTGGGTGGTGGGCCCCCAAAAATAAAGAACCAAAGATTAAAGAATACCAACTACATTCCTCCCTCCATCCCTTTCTTCAGCTATCCTTGCTCCTTCTTCATAAACTGACCTTTCTTGAGCAACTACGATGTGCTAATATGCTATACATCCTGCTAGTTGTGTGCAGTGCTGGTTGAGAGGAAGCAGGCAAGACTAAGAGAAAAAGCCAGCAATGCCTGTGACAGTATAAATAAACCAGAATAAAGGAGCAACGTGACACGAAGTCCATTCTCCAGATCTTGGAGGCACCGTGCACCTTCTTAGTTTAGGCGAAACTTGTGTTCATAACTCCTGCTGTGGTTTAGATCTGGAGTACCCTTAGATGCTGTGTGTTCTAAAGGGGTGTTCCCTGGAGTCAGTTAATGGAAGGTGGCTGAACTTTTAGGAGGTAGCTGTGGTCCAGTGGGAGGTCTCAGGTTGATGGGGCATGTCCATAAGGGACTTATGGGACTCTAGGCTACTGTTTCTCATTTTCATTACTCACAGTGAGGTGAATGGTTTTGCCACAAGCTAGTGCCGTGGTATGTGACCTTACCACAGGCCCAAAGGCAATGGGGCATTTAATTGATTGATCATGGCCTGGAGGTTCCAAGATGGAACCAAAATGAAGACTTTTCTCCCCTCAGCAGTTGTGATAGAAACAGAAAGCTGCAGAATAGAATTCCTGATATTGATGTACACATATTCCAAACTTTCCCCTGTCCTCACTGGACACCGTTTTTACTTCCTGTCTTTGCGCTTGCGCCACTGGACTGACAGCTTGAAAAAGCTGTTTGTATAGGTGTATTCAGTGGTTGAGGGCCAAGTGCTTTTTGAGTTTTTACAGATGATTTTTGCTCTGTAACTATAAAAGCTTCCTGATACTTTCACCACATTGGAACATGGTATTGGGAATCTGTGTTACCAGACCATAGCATTCAAAACAGTAATCTGAAAGTGCAATTATTATCGCTTTTCCTCAACAATTTCTTATCATGAACTTTAAAAAGAAGTTCTATTCCGCATATCTGATAACCTTTGCCCAGTGGTGTTTGGTCTCTCGAAACTGTGACTGCCTTATTCCTTCAGATCTGGGCTTTCCTACAGTTTCTGACGATGAGACTTCCTCTGCCTGCGAAAGGCTACAAACTGCTCAGTAATGAGGAGCTGGAAGGTGTGTGTGTGTGTGTGTGTGTGTGTGTGTGTGTGTGTGTGTCTGTGAGTGTGTGTATGGGTGTGTATATATGAGAGTGTATGTATGTGAGTGTGTGTATGTGTGTGTGAGTGTGTGAGTATATGTATGTGAGTGTGTCTATGTGTTTGTGTGTGCATGTGTGAGTGTGTGTATGTGTGTGTGTTATTTTAATATAAAATTGAGTCTTGGCACATTTTTCTCCAGTCCCATACCCTCCTCACCGGATTCCCATGTCACCTACTGCTTAGTATAAAGCTCTTCAGATGGCTACCTTCAGACCTCCTTGTCATCCTCTCCAAACCTGACTTTCTTGCTGTTCATGAGAGTTCCCAGAATAAGCCTTGCCCGTGTTGAACATTCTAAGAGGTGGCTTGATGGGTTAGAATGTTGTGATTGTGGGGAACTGGAATGTTGCAGGTCCAGAGCTAAATTATCTTAGATTACCTTTAGCCTCATGAATAACCATTTTTTTTTCTGCCTACCTCTGCATCAACTGAACATCTTTTCAGCTATTGGGGAAAATCTTTTTGGAATGTAAATACAAACAGACCCTTAGCTTCCACTGATTTACAGGCTAAGAATGTTGTCAGACAGCATCTGATGCCTATAGCAGGGAATTCTCTGCTGGGCTGTAACCCATCTATCTACCTGATGTCTCTACCAATGTATCTGGAAATGCCTTGATTTATTGCTTTCTTTTGTTCTGTAACTATAAAAGCTTCAGGAACCTGCTACCATGTTACACAGAGTATTTGGAGTAACCTGAACCTGTGTTCCCAGGCCATGGTCATTCACATTTGGTTCCAGAGTAAACAAGCCCCTTAGGCCCTTGGCTGAGGGCCATGCTTATGTACCGACACCCAGGCCACTCCCTCTGAGGGATTCTAACCAGCTAGTCCCACTGCCTGGGATTCTTCACTTAGACGGTCATGACGCTACTAACTCTGATTCCTCCCATCTTCTCTCTCAAAAATCATCTCAGCCCACCGTATCCACCCCACAGCCCCAGCATCCCTCCTTGGCTACTACTATATAACTACTATATAACTGTGTTTTGTTCAAGTTACAAGTTAGTTTGTTTCTGTAAAGAACTTGCTTGTCAGTTTCTAGGAGAACAGTAACTTTTCTTATCCGTTGCTGTCTCCCCAGAGCTTGTCTCAAATTGACCAAGACAGGTCCGCACACACTTGCCGGGAGACTAAGAGGGGAGGAAGGCTCCGCTGAGAAACAATGACAGTCTTGGCTGTTATACCCAGCCACCTCTGAACGTCTTTTAAAATCATATTCGCTAGAGAAGCCAACAAGCTAAGGAAAGGGTTTCCCAGGAGTCAACACATGTTTCTGGGATGGGAAAAATGCTTATCCAATTAACTTTGTTTGGTACCAAATGGGATTAAATTTAAAGAATCCTGTAGACGCCGTAGACGCGTGCATGTTTCACCCTTTTCTTAATTGACTGAAGACACATGAGAATTACCTGAGAACAGGTACCTCTTAGCCTGACTGTGCTTCATTTTACCCTGTTCGTGGAGCAGTTTGACGGCAGCTTTAAATATTGTTTTGATTTCGTCTGATATTTCTTGCCACGGCCTGTCATTTTCAGGACCGGCAGGAGGCTGCATCTAGGAAAAGTTGAAAGTGAAAAGTTAGTCTCAAACTCACGAAAGATCAGCCAGGATTTAAGGGCAAGACTGGGTCCGCCAATGCTACGAGAGCTGGTCTCTCCAATGCCTCATTTCCTCTTCCTCTTCCTCCTCCCTCTGTAGTCCTGAAGTAAGAAATCATCCTTATGTTACATGTAAACTTTCCCTGGTCACATGAAGGCATGGGTTCTTATAACAAGGGTCAGCCCAACTTCTGAGGCTCTCTGGTTTCTTGTCTTACCATATGGTTTCATCTGTATGAGCTCCTACTGTGGTGATATAGTCAAGAGGTCCCTTACCAGGAGCTGAGGAGATGGAGGTGCTCACCTTGGACTTTCAAAGTCCACTGTCTGCCTTGAACTTTCAAAGCCCCAAACTGTGAGCTAAAAGGAAATTCTTTTCCTTAGAAAGCAGCCAGGCTTTATTTTACTATTTTGTGATAGTAACAGTAAATAGGACTAAGACAGGTTTTATTATTTTACAATATAATCTTTATAATGTCCTCTGAAGAGGAGAGAAGAAACGTTAAGGGGGTGGGGAGTCTGTGTGCCACCATATGTCTTTAGGGTTTTTTTTTTTTTTGCTTCTTTTTTTTTTTTAATAATCGGCTAAGAAAGTGGGAGGACTGTTTAACAAGAAAAAAAATATTTATGTAGTCTCGAAACATTTAAAAGTCTCATTCACACATTTATTTCTTCAACAATAATTATGAATGATTTATGCATAAAAAACTTTGGACATTTTGAGATTGATTTACATTTCCCTGGAGGACCGTAGACGGAAACAAAGTAAACAAACAATTAAATAGTCACAGAGGAGCAAGTGTCCCCAGAACACTGTGTCAAACAGCTCCTTGTGGTTTCACTGTCCGTGCTCTCTACATTCACTCCTGTATATTCAGCTCTGGGATGCTACGAGTTTACTCTAATAACCCCATCTAGGAAAGCACTGTTGTTATAGCTATGTTAAGTAATGGCAGTGTGTATGTGAGGAAATCAGGGACTTTGACCTGATTTCTTCAGCACAAAGACCATATCAGAAAGACAAACACACAAGAGCGAAGATCCATGGATAACCTATCACTCTTCTCCTCTTGAAGCTGTCTGGGTACCAGTCATATCCAGGATGCTCGCTTTGGAGGACAGATGGATATGAGTCTTCTTAAAATTCCCCTAAGCATTCAGAGGAACGAACAGACTCACTGTGCCCCTCTTTGTCCTTTGCTTAGTTTTAAAAGACAAATAATAGATCTACTTAGTAGCCAAGGTGGACAGGAGGAGAGAGTGAGGCATAAAGCAGTTTACTCTATGATTCTACACAAGCTGTGAGAACATGTACTCTTGGAACCGTTCAAGGAAAACCATCAAAAATTTACTAAAAATGTGCTATCAAAAATGTACTAAAAATGTACTATCAAAGGGTCCATAAAATAGTGAAGCATATTTTTAAAAGGATCCATGAAACAAACACACAAAGAACAATAAAAACCAAACACACACACACAAAACTTTCATGAAAGAAAATACAGCTGTTGAATTTGGAAATCAGTATGTTGATAGAGTAGAAACAGCTGAAGAAAATATCAATAAATTGGAATAAAAACCCGAGGTACTTTTCTGGAAAGCAGGAGGGAGAGAGGGGAGAAAGCAACACTGTGAGGGAGAATTGAGATACTGAGACAGACTGAGACTGCCCTGTGGAGATCTGATTGAGGAACTGAAAGGGAAATATGAAGTGCTCTAGTGTGTGTCCTGTTGCTGTGACAAGCATCATGACCAGAAGCAGCTTAGGGCAGGAAAGGGCTTAATTGGCTTACGCTTCCAGGTTGCAATCCACCATCAAAGGAAATTAAGGCAGAAGCTGAGGCAAGAACGGAAGCAGAAACCACCGAGGAACGCTGCCCCCTGGCTTGTGCCCCCAGCTTTCTTACATAGCCTGGGGTCCCTGGCCTAGGGTGGTATTGTCCACAGTGCATGGAACCCTCAAGTATCGGCTAGCAATTAAAACAATGCTCCACAGATATGCACCGACGCCAATTTGATGGAGGCACATCTTTCAATTGAGATTCCTTCTTTCCAGGCCATGTTAGGTTGGGCCAAGTTGACCATACCAACTAACAAGGATGAGAGGAAAGAGGGGAGTTAGCATTTGGTAAGATAATGGTGGAATCATTTTGAGAATTAATAGGGTATGTGAACTTGCAGATGGTAGGCATGACATGTGCCAACCAGGGCAATTTAAATCATGCTGTTCTCCTATCCCCTGAGAGAGTTCGTAACTGATAGACTTCCATTAGTATAATTTATGGTAGATAGACTCCAGAGGGAAGGAAAATTACCCTAGAGGGATAGTCAGAGGAGGCGGACTTACTGAGTTCTTGTTGCTTCTCGTTACCTCTAGCCTGGGTCTGAGGTAATACGCTGCTGGCACCGAGTTCTCATCCCGACAGTACCAATCTTCCAGTAACTTCGTCTCTAACTTTGCCTCTACAGCAGCATCCAAAATCATCTCAAACTCTGAAGCTTCGACTTCCCCCGGGATTCGAATGTTCCCATATTTTTCACCTAAAAGTCCCTGTGTATCAACAAGAAAGTTCATTTTATACCCACAGCATGGGGACACTCAGGAGATATTAATAAGCAGCAAGACACATTGTTAGGTCGGTTTTTCTTCCTTATCATCATGGTGTATACTTGTTTTCACAAATACAATTAGATCAACTGTAGGTATAGTAAGTTACTCAATATACTGAAAAATTAGTTTGCGTATTCTGTTGGATGACAAAGTCAAACGTTTTATGGCAATTTCTTCAGTTTATATAACAAGACAAAAGCTGCTCTATGCTGATATTTGTTGGTGACAAAGAAACATGCTGAACCTTACAAAAGTTTCAAACACAGGAATTGTTGGGAAAAAAAAATTCCAACACAGGAATTGCTCTGCCAGGAATGATGGCGTGACTCTCCGCCCCAGATCCACACCACCAGGGGGACAGTGCTACTTCTAGCCTCCTATACAACTCAAATGTACACAGAAAGCATTGCCCCTAATAAACTGGCAAAAATCCCCACAGACAAATAAGCAAAAAATCCCCTTAGTGCCATCCAAAGGCAAGAAATAACCATGCAGTGCAAAAGGACAGGTCAAGTAAGCCACGATTTCCTGGGCTCGAGGACTCGCCCATCGGACTTGAGAGCCGTCAGATCCGTGGATCAGTTTCTAGTGTTTGCTCTGAAGATAACGTGCCTTAGCGTCACCCAGCATACTTGTTGAAATGGAGATTCCTAGTCCCTTCTCAGACATAAAACATTGCAGGAGAACGTGGGGGAAGTTCAGGAATTTGGATTTTTTTAAAAAGCAAAACTAGAGTTTATTAAGAAAAGACTAATGTGGAATTCAATTTAAGCACAGGCGGTAAGCGTGGGAGAAAGACATGGCAGCGCATACCCTGGAGCAGGGCAGGCTTCTCAAGATAACCAGTCTAGAACGCACGTTTTCTTTCTTTTTTTTATTAATTAATTTTTTTCATTTGTTTTACATTTTGACCACGGTTTCCCCTCCCTCCTCTCCTCCTGTTCCCTCCCCGCCTCCCCTCTGCCTCCCCCATCCACTCCTCCTCTGTTTCTGTTCAGAAAGGGGTAGGCCTCCCATGGGTGTCAACAAAGTATGACACATCAAGTTAAGGTAGGATTAAGCTCCTCCCTTTGTATTAAGGCTAGGAAAGGCAACCCAGTATGAGGAATAAGCTCCCAAAATCCAGCTCATGGGTTAGGGACAGACCCTGATCCCACTTCTAGGAGTCCTACAAATAGATCAAGCTACACAACTGTCACACATATGTAGAGAGCCTAGGTCGGTCCCATGCAAGCTCCCTAGCTGTTGATCCAGTGTCTTGTTTGCTCCTATGAGCCCAGATAAATTGTTTCTGTGGGTTCCCTTGTGATGACCTTGACCCTCTTGGCTTGTATAATCTTTCCTTCCTCTCTTCAACAGGATTCCCGGAGCTCAGCCCAGTGCTCGCCTGTGGATCTCTGCATCTGCTTCCATCAGTTATTGGATGAAGGCTCTATGATGACAATTAGGGTAGTCGCCAATCTGATTACAGGAAATGGCCAGTTCAGGCACCCTCTCAACCATTGCTAAGAGTCTTAGCTGACCATTTTGGGATTAGGGAAAAACCTGGTGCCAGAGAAACTCCCAGGAATCCACAAGGATGACCCCAGCTAAGACTCCTACCAAAACTCAAATTTTCAAGTGAGTCTCAGTTTCAAGAAGCCGTGCTTGTGTGCACTGGGAGTATTAACGGTCTCATGAATGATGTTTGGCAGGTGCTGAAGGAGAGGAGCTGGGAACAGAGAGGATCATTACAAAAATCGAAATCTATTTAAAAATAATTGTTTCTTTGAGTGGAGCACCTGGCACCAAACAATATAGTTATTTGATCAATAGAGTAAGGCTAAATGCACCATAAAGATGACTAATGGAAAAATTTCCGTATTCAGTTCAAATAATAAGCGTATATTGGGCGCCTACTACCTAGTGGTAACACAGAACTTTATAGAAGTAATAGCAGGCTGGATAGGTCTAAAATTACTTATTGGATTGTTCTGTCCTCGTCCCTTTCATCTATTGATTATTCCTTTAGGTGGAATGCTCATAAATCACGAGTTAGTTATTTTTTTCAGGAATGTAAGACAAGAGTCTACCATCATTTTATCTTGTTATTTGAGAGACAGCAAAAAAGAACTTTGCTGGTACATTTTTGAGGAAGACTTTTTGGATTCTTTGTATTTCTAGGTCTAATGTAACACACAGGTTGTTTGTAAAACACAGGTGTTTATCAGGGATGGAGAGCTTCGGTGTAGAGTGCCAGCCTAACACAGTTACCAAGTCTAATGTGATCAATAGGGCAGAGCAGGCAAGGAAGCCACATCACATCCACAAGCTTTGCAGGAAGACTCTGGCAAAATGGAGTCCCAGTGAGACTCTTTTGTGATTAAGCAGCCATGGAAAATACCCACGAGTGACCTTGAGGTAGTTGCAGACACAATGAACAGAAGGCAGCTTCTCTACCTACTGGCTCCTTCCACTACCCATGTTCTACATCCTTCTGGCTCCAAACACCAAGTTTGTTTTGTCTAGATAAACATTTGCTGAGGAACCGAGGGACTTCGTGTCATTTTGCATTTTTATTAGCAATGAATGTGCCTGGAACCCAAAGCAGAAGAAATGCATAGGAGGAAAATAAATTTTAGTTTCTCACTGCATTGTTTAAGCAGTCTGTCCATATACATAGGAACAGGAACATGAGTTTTTCCTGCATGCACAACACCATAACCACCTCTCTCTCCCACCCCATCAAATGTGGAATATATGTTGGTCCATTTTTAAACACTGAAGGTAACTTATGTAAGTCAGGTGGGGAGCAAGACTTTGGTGGCTCAAATACAATCTAGAAAAGTGTAAGAAAAATAAATTGAGCACTTTCAGGCATAATTTTGGCACAAGCAATTCTAGTGTAAGAAATATATCATGATGTTTTGGCATTTGTCGGAGGTGGTGATTACAAAACACTGAAATGTATCGGATGCCACTGGATTGTTTTCTTTACAATGGCTCCTTTAAAAGTATTTTA
Organism: Peromyscus eremicus; assembly: GCF_949786415.1. Lineage (NCBI taxonomy): Eukaryota > Metazoa > Chordata > Mammalia > Rodentia > Cricetidae > Peromyscus > Peromyscus eremicus. The sequence continues at coordinate 56,257,635 of NC_081426.1, read as the reverse complement.
TTTTAATTTTATGTCCCCGAGTGTTTTGCTTGCATGCATGCATGTGCACCACATGTGTGTCTGATTCTTGTGGAGGCCAGAAGAGGCCTTGGATACCCTGTAGATGAAATTATAGATGTGAGTCACCATGTGCAAGCTGGGAACTGAACTTTGGTCCTCTAGAAGAGCGACAAGTGCTCTTAATTGCTGAGCCATCTCTCCAGCCCCCTTACATGGCTCATTTTATGCTATGCGAATCTCATCTCAGGTAACAAAGGAGAAAGAAATGTCCCCCGAAGACTGAGCTCTTCCTGACTATGAGCTTCAGTGCATAAAAATAAAGGTTTTCTTTTTTCTTCTTTCCTTTCCTTCTGTACCTGGCGGTATGGACACATCTAAGCCACCGCTTTCAAAGGCTTAGAGATAACATTTTCTTTCCTCTCCATTGATTGATTTTTTTCTGTTCCGTTGGGCAAATATTGATCTCCCTTCCCCCTGGCTCTGTATGTATGATTCACTCTGTCTGGGCTTGAGCACGTTTGGGTATGGGCCTGGGTATGAGGGTATGTGGTTTTTACTGGAGCAGACAGTAGAGAGACTGAAGGATCCTTGAAGGGTTGGATGAACTGTGTGTCTGGAAACAGACTCATTATGGGGTTATGGGCTTCATTCTTCATAGGGAGGTAGCAGATGTTCCCTGGGCTGCTGTTCATGAGCCATCACTCAGGAGAGTAGCAGGAATGAAGAAGAGAGGTGTCTACCCTACCCTGACCCCTGTGCTGGCAAAAACACGTACTCTGCAAATGCCCTATTCCCCCCCTCAATCACCACTGGTGAGACAAACCTCCTCCTTCATAAGTGTCTCTTCTCCTTCGTAGGAGAAAAATTCCCACTTTCAATATGACTTTCCCTTCCAGGAGGTCTCATTAGCATTTGAGGCTGTAAGCTGGGGAGGGTTGCTGGAAAGGATCCCCAGGGTTCACAGGCCTCAAGTCGTTCACCCCAGACCACTTCTCCAGGAGGACACGGTAGTACCAGTGTTTGCACAGGGGACTTTACATTTAATAACCCCATTCTTCCTGTTCATCCAGCTTTAGGCACGCTCTCCCTTCCCTGAGTGACTTTGACTAGTTTGTTTCCTTGTGATGGCTCTGCTAGCCAGTGCCCTTCATGGGGTCACCCAGTGTGGTCTGTGCACTGCACAGTCTATGAGGTCTATGGCCTTGGATTTGGTATTCTTTCAATCTAATATACGGTCGAGGGCTGGGACAATGTGGTTACGGTGAGTTCTCGGGCACACACAACTAATGTTTCTTGTTAGTGCTTCACTGTGGAACAACCAAACTTTTTTTTTTTTTTTTTTTTTTTTTTTTGAGACAAGGTTTCTGTGTAGTTTTGGTGCCTGTCCAGGCTGGCCTTGAACTCACAGAGATCTGCCTCTCTCTGCCTTCCAAGTGCTGGGATTAAACCAAATCTTACCAGCAGCAGCTTCTTAATGTAATGTTCTGAGTGATGGCGAAATTGAAAAGTATCTCCACAACAATTTAAATTTCTAATAAGAGATAAGGCTTAGAAGAAGTATAGCTTACTCAAACTTTTTAAAAGTGTCATAGGTCCCAAGAAGAAAAAGTAAGTGGATGGGTAATTCTGGGTGTCAGTTTGACTGAATCACAGGCACCCGAGATACCTGGCTAAGCATTACTCCTGGGGGTGTCTGGACGGGTGTATCTGGACAAGGCTGACACTGGAATCGGTAGACTGATGGACACAGATTGTCTTCTCCCAACGAGGTGTGCCTCACCTGGTATTTTGAGGAACTGAAGAGAACTGAACGGCAGAGACAGGAGAATTTGTTCTCCTGGTCTAACTCCTGAGCTGAGACACTGACTTTCTTTTGTCCTTGGGCTAGGTCCTACAACATTGGTTCTCCTGGATCTCAGAACTTCAGATTTGGGCAAGAATCACACCACCCACTTTCCCGAGCTTCACAAAGCTCACACATGGCAGCTGTGAGTCTTTTCAGCTTTCATAATTACAAGACAAGGGCCAATTCTTTATAGTAAACCACACACACACACACACACACACACACACACACACACACTACACACACACTCTTCATTCTGTTTCTCTGGAGAATTGTGACTAGCACAGGGGTTGTGGGAAAGTGGCAGTGAATTGGGAAGTAACGACAAGTGACTAAAATTAGTTACAAACTAAATCATGTCCACATTAAAGACAATCTAGATGTAACCTTGTAAAAAGGCCAGATTGCCATCACCGTCTCAGTTACTTTTCTATTGCTGTGCCAAAACACCACGATTGAGGCAACCTGTAAGAGAAAACATTTAACTTGGGGCTTACAGTTCAAGAGAGAGTCCATGACCATCACGGCAGGGAGCACAGCAGGAAGGCAGGAATAGCACTGGAGCAGAAGCTGAGAGCTTACATCTTTAGACACAATCACTAGGCAGAGAAAGCTAACTGCGAATGCTGTGGGATTTTGAAATCTCAAGACCCACCCGCCCTGTGACATACCTCTCCCAACAAGGCTACCTCTCTTAATCCTTCCTAAACAGTTCCACCAACTAGGGACCAAGTTTTCAAACGTGAGCCATTGGAGGTCACTTTCATTCCAACTACCACAGGCACCAATTGATAGAAGGATAACGTCTTGAAAGTTGTCCATATTTGTATTATTAGAGTTCTTTTCTTTTTTTTTTTAGATGTATTTTTAATTATGTGTATGCACGTATGTCTGCATGAGTGCATGTGCATGTGAGTACAGGTATCAGCAGAGGCCAGAGGTGTCAGATCTCCTGGAGCTGTGGTGAGCTGCTGGTCATGGGTGCTGGGAACTAAATTTGGGTTCTCTGCAAGGGCAGTGCAAGCTCTTAATAGCTGAACCATCTTTCCATATGCAGAAGTGTGTTACATGTTCTTATTAGTGTGACAAAATGACTGAGAAAAGCCATTTAAGGAAGGCAGGGTTTGTTTTGGCTAACGATTTGAGGACATAGTCCGTCAGAGCAGGCACCGTGTGGTGGTGAGAATGGGTCTGACCATGGGGGCATTTGGTCACATTGTGCCCAGTCAGGAAGCAGGAAGAGTTGAATGCTGCTACCCAGTTTACTTTCTTCCTTCTCCCTTTCCATTCAGTTTAGAAGCCCAGTCCATGGGATGGGGACACCCACGTTCAGGCTGGGTCTTGCTTGGCTCCTCAGGAAAACCTGTTTGGAAACTCTCCTAGCCATGCCCAGAGGATTTGCTTCTAAATCCAGTCAGGATGGCAATGAAGATTAACTATGTAAGAATGGATAGTACTGGATATGTTTAGTACATGAATGTACATACTTTTCATTTCAAAGTATTTTGTCATCCAGATAACTGGTAATTCATCATGGGCTTGATAGTTATAATGATTACATATTTGCTGTCACTGTCTACAGCAAAAAAATTCATCTTTTTTTTTTTTTTTTTTTTTTTACAATTTATACATAGTGAGAGCCTATGAGTTCACATGCCACAATGTAATTCCCTGAAACAAGATAATAGAAACAAAGACATTCACTCACACATGCCATGAGTGATGCAGGCACAAAGCACACAATGAACAGGAAAGCGTCAACATAAGATGAAACATGCTAGGTAATTGTAGCCTGATGGGAGCGAAGTCAAAGACTAAGTGATTTGCTAACACATTTGGCAGAGTAGAATAATTAAATTGATGTTTCCATAAAGATTCTTTGACAGCTAACAATTCTTAGCTTTCTCAGAATCACATGATAGTCTTTCTGGAAGCTGACATTCATCACTTAATTATGGTTATTAAATTTACATACTTCAACTCACTGTGGAACAACTTTTATCAGTAATTATTCTGCTGTGTCTTGTTTGTTGAAGGGTGCTTTTGTCTGGAAGGAAGCTTCATTCCTTGGAAAGTGCTAAAAACGGCTCTTGCTCTCAAGAGCATCAGAAGAAGGGTACTTAGTGGCCACAGGGTGGAAGAGCTGGCTAACAGAACCATGTGGGGTGGAGCCATCACCGAGTTCACAATCCTAACCTTAGCCATGGAGAACCGCAGGACAGGGGATGACTGAAATCCCAAAGTTTAGAGAAAGATAATCAAGGAAGTGGATATAAACGAGGAGCCAAGGTGTTTGAGAGGTCATGGAGAGAGCTCTCGGGACACATCAGAAGCAAAGTCTCTCTGTGGATTCAAGTGCACCCAGGAAGGAGTTAGGAATGTGGAAATGTAGGTCAGATGAGGAATCTGGCTAGAAAAGCAGTCTTGGAAGCCAGAAAATATTTATTCAATGAATATTTACTGAAGGTGCCGTTTACCTTACAGGTGACCGATAGTTCTGGTTTTCTCAGGGTTCTCCTAGTCTGAACACTGAAGTTTCAGGATCCTCTTCAGATCCCGGCACACCAGGGCAGGTGGCTATGCTAACAGAACCGCCATGATTCCTTTCCTTTTGCATGTTACTACGTCTACAGACTGAGAGTCCAAAGTTGAGGCGGGGGATAATGGCACGGATGCAGGGCTCAGAGCTAGCAATCTCTGTGGTAGCCACATAGAAAGAGTGGAGGGGTCTCGTAGAGGACATGAGAGAGAAAACTAATACCGGAAAAAAACTGAGGCCGAACGGTAACAAAGAAATAGAAAAATGGATCTATGCTGTAAATAGACCATTCGTGCAAGCAAAACAGAATTCCGATGAGCAGGAAAAATAATAATGGTCACCTCTCTTTGCAACCACAACACAGCAAATGAAAACATTGGCAAGACAGGATCATGGTGATGATTAAGTCAACCGAGGACACAATGAGAATACCTAGAGGTTTCCAGGCAACAGGAAGGGAGAGAGAGAGAGAGAGAGAGAGAGAGAGAGAGAGAGAGAGAGAGAGAGAGAGAGAGAGAGAGAGAGAGCTAATAGAAATGGGTATAGCCACATTGAGCATGTAGTTTGGCAGGCACTATATATTTCTACTTTTGGAAATTCATCTTACTGATGGCGTACAGATTTGAGTCCAAGCATGTTAGACAATTTTTAGCTTATATCTTGGCTTTACTCTATGAGAGCTCTGATTTACTACTTGCTATAAATGAGAAAACTGGGAGGAAATTGTTCACTGTAATTACAGCCCTCAGAGTTTGTGGGACAGAGTTTTGCAGTTTTCTAATTTCTGGGAAATGAAACAATAAAGAAAAAATAAAAAGGAAACAAAACAACAACAATAATAATAATTAAAAAAAAACCCCAAAGAACAAAACAAATCAATGAAAAGATTTACTATGTCTCCATAGACCAGTTTGGTAATTCAATATCTTGTTGCATTTTCAGATGATTTTTAAAATTAAAAAAACAAACAAAAATTATTCTTGGAGATGGGAACAGGGACTCTATGATGGTTAGAGTCTCCCTCCCAGGCCACCCCCTCCATCCCCACATCCTCCTCAGTTTGTTTATTTTGGGACAAAGTCTCACTATGTAGCCTTGGCTGACCTGAAGTTCACTCTGTAGACCAGGCTGGCTGGACTTGAATTCATAGAGATCTGCCTGCCTCTGCCTCCCGAGTGCTGGGATTAAAAGCATGAGCTACCATACCCAGCAGACATCAAAATTGAAGTCTTATACTATATCCTGGTTTCTAATTCCATACATATTAGCATAGACTTCTTGCCCATGGAAGCTGGCTTCTTTAGCTGGAGAAGTTTCCTGTCCTAGTTCAATTATGTGGCACATGTCATCCCTACTCAGATTCCTGGCACATCTGGCCCACAGCAGGCTCTGGCTTCTCATCCTGCTGCCTTAAAGGGTCAGCACTGTTCATCATTTGTAAGGATTCTTTCAACAGGTCTGTGTGTATGGGCGCTGTGGGGGCCCATCTCACTGCTTTGAAAGCTGAACAGAAAGTTGGATTGACCAAGCATGACGCTGGTCCACAGATCTTAGAGCAATTTTCTTCTTTGCAGCTAGGTATGGATCATACAGGCCCGGAGGGAAAGGCTTTTCTGTGCTTTTCCTGGCACAGGGAAAATTGGCTTATAAAGTATTCACTGTCTTTAACAATGACAGCAGTGTTACTAAAAGGTATTCTTAACTACATCTAGGGCTCCCGAAGTTCTGCTGCAATTGACAAGTGTTCCCTTTAGCATAAACCTAATTTCAACTGGAATTTCACATTTATGAGTTCTGGATATTGAGTATCTTCTGCCTATTTATAAAGTAGCAACCCACTTCTCTGCTGTTCTCGACTTGCCCCACGAGGAGGCTATGAACTATGGACACACCATTAACTTACTTGATCCTTATAACAGGGCTGTGATTTGCCGCTCACACATCAGACTGAGATCTCTAAGGATCAGCAGCATAGCTGAGAACCCACAGGTAGTGAAGCATGGAGCTAGTTGCAGAACCAGATCTCTGTCATTCTCAAGTCTGAGCTCTTCCAGACCAGCCTTTCTCTAGGGAGATCTCTAGATGATGGATCACTTTATGCACTCTGGGAACACTTAAAATGAATTTCTATTTAGAAATGCCAACCTTTTTTTTTTTTTCTTTTTTTTTTTTTAATGCTGACACTTGTGTACCGTCTCTTAAGCAGAAGACATTGGGTATAGTTCATCTCTCACAAACAAGGTGGTACCTACAGGGGTTAAATTAAAAGCTCTCTGCCGTGTGAGCTTAGGCAAGCTGCTTAACAACTCTGTCCTCCAGAGCCCTCATCTGCAATGGGCTGATGGCAACAGAGCCAGGTGGAGGGTCCTAACGTGGATCGGCAGATTCAACAAACAAGAGACTCAGAATGGAGACCGACGCACAAATGCTGTAGGACCTGGCTCGTTTTATTTTTTATTATTGATGACTTAGTCAATAATTTATTACCGCATAATATGTTGATCCAATTCTTTTGTACATTGTTTTTGTTCTATAAATGTCAAGCTGTGAGCTGTCACCCTCCCCTCTGTCATTGTGTTCACGTTAGATGTCTTCCATTACAAGATCAAACAGGGGAAGAGAACCTCAACATACCAGCGTTGTAGGGTTGGAGGCTGAACGTGAATGACACCTGTAAGGTGAGATCCATGGTTTTAATCTCTCTCTCTCTCTCTCTCTCTCTCTCTCTCTCTCTCTGTCTGTCTCTCTCTCTCTCTCTCTCCTTTTTATTTTATTTTATTTTATTTTTGAGACAGGGTTTCTCGGTGTAGCTTTGGAACCTGTCCTGGAACTCTCTTTGTAGACCATGCTGCCCTCAAATTCTCAAAGATCTGCCTGCCTCTGCCTCCCGAGTGCTGGGATTAAAGGCGTGCACCACCACCGCCCAGCTATTTTATTTTGTATATGGGTTCTGAGGATTTGAACTCAGGTCTTTGTGGTTGTGCATATACGTACGGTTAATAATGAGCTGACTCAGCATGTTGTATTTATGTATTTATTTATTTATATGTATAGATAAAAACACTAGTTAAAGAAGAGGAGGCTATAGATTTGTGAGGAAATCAGGGATGGGGCAAGGGAAGGAGGAGAGGGAGGGTGAAAATGATGTAATTACATTTTAATGGAATAAAAAAGATTCTGGTGGCAATCCACTAGGCTAGAGTGATTTCTTGATCCGCTATTAGATTGCAAAACGAACTGGCCTCTGCTGGATAAAAAGGATTTCATGTTCAAAAATGTGTAATCTTTCAAAGACAAAACCTCTCTTACAGAGATCTACAGTCACTCCCCTAAGATTGCTTCTCCCTTACAGTTCTGTTTGCTGCAGGCAAGTGGCCCTCTGCTCCCAGCCACACAGTGAACTGCACTGGGAGGGAGTGATGGGATCAAAGAATAGGCTCCTGGAGGTAGAGCCGGCTGATTTGAGCAAGAGGCCCCAGCAAGGCTTCCCCCTGTGAGCAGGATGTCACACATTTATTCGTGAATAATTATAGTTACCCGTGGGGATGCAGGTGTGGGTGGGAAAGAAGAGAGGAAAGACAAGCAGCCACTAGAGACAAAGAACATTCTGGAGTCACTGGAGTGTCACGCTGTCTGTGGGGAAATGAACTCCGCTGAAAGAAGGATGGGGAAAGAAGTAAAACTTGAAGTAGCCTCATGGGATGAGAAGTATTGGTGAAATTATTAAGGCCACTCCACATAGTTAAAAGGGAGGTTTATTTTGTGGGGTAACTTACAAGTGAAGGGATAGGTAACAGGGTTTGGGAAAGGTGTAGCACAGTCCGGTGGTGTTCTCTGGAGAACTCTGCTCGGTCTACCTCCAGTGTCCAGGGTCCAGGAACCAAGAGAGCTGGCGCATCTGGATCTGGGGTCTTCAGGGTCCTCTCTCGGCCCCGCCTTGTAGGCGTGACAGTTACCGAGGCCTCAGTGGGGGTTGGAACTTCCAGATCAAAGCTGAAATGGCTACCCACTACAGAGAAGTATTTAAATGGGCCCGCTGGGGTGGGCCTGGGGATGGAGACAGACCTGTTAGGTGAAAGTCAGTAGCTTAGCAAAACTTCAGAGAAGCAGGAGGTGCCTTTGACAGGCAGCAAGAAGCATGGCAAGATGACACTGGACTTTGTATTTTTCTCAGCAAATTAGCACTGCTCAAGGCCGAGGCGGTGTCTTTGGTGAGTGTCTATGCTTTCCCTAACACTAAGACTGTCAGCAAACTGGGCTTTCATTCCTCAATAAAGAGGGAAAGCATCCCGGTATGTTTGACTATGGTTTGCCTCCACAAACACTCATCCTGAATGAGGGTTCCCAATGTAATGGCACTGAGAGGTGGAGGGGCCTCTAAAAGGTGCCTGGGTTATGAGGGCAACCACTTCTGAAAGGTGTAATGCCCATCTTTTGATGATGATGTACGAGTCAGCTAATGAGACCTGTCCAGGTCACTGACTCCTTCAGGCTTCTGTTCTAGAAGGCTCATGGTCCCACTTTTAAGCGTAGCTATAGGAAACAGAACAACAGCAAAAATAAAGTAATAATAATAATAAAAAAATTAAAGCTATTGTTCTTTAGGGAAGGGCATACTTTTTCTAATTTCCGTTTCAAGAAATGCAAACTGACTGAGATTAACTGCGTGCACAGCCCACTGTGTTTATGATGCGTTAATAGTCACAAAGAAAAACACCCCGTGGGGGCTTCTTTGAAATGCCCATTTGTCAAAAAGGAGCACACAGGGAAATCAGTTGAAGTGTTTGAGCATTCTCAGCTAGCTTTCTAAACCTTGGCAAGCATCAGGAATGTTCACTGAAAAAAAAAAAGGTCCTTCCCAGTGAATTGATGATATTGATGATGATGGAGAATTCTTTTCCATTTGAGGGAGGAAACAAATGCCACCACTCCAGTTTTCTGACTATGGATGGACAATTCAATTCCTTCCCGCTGTGCTCTGGTTAAGAGCCAAAGGAAAGTGGAAAAATCTGTTGCTGAATGAACCCGATGCCCCAAAACACAACCCAGAAAGGTGATTTCTCTCTGTTTCCCACTGAAAGGACTGGCAGGGAAATTGAATTGTTAGCGTTGGGCTTCTTCACTGAGTAAGATGTACAGGACAGAGAGCAACATGTCTGGAGACAAATGCCAGCAGTGTTAGAATAGATGGGAAGCAGACCAATAAAAGCTTCATGAGAAGCAATTTGCCTCTATGTGTCTGTTTAGATTCCATTTCCAAGGTTCAAGCTTTGAGATGGTTGAGGGTATTGATTCTAGCACCATGCTTAGTTTCAGTGACCCATTACATGCTGATCTGGAAGGGACTGAAGAGAGGTGTCCTGAAGCTAGAGAGAGGCAACCCTGGAGCAGGCATGCTCAAAGTAGCTCCTGCCTCTGCATCTCTGGCAGAGCTGTTCCCAGGGCATTGGATTCTACAGTTTGAGGGTAGATCGAGGGCCTCTAAGAGGGATGCATGGATCGCCTTGGGAAGGGGAAACAGATGAGATCTCCATGAGTAAACTGGGGATGAGGTGGGGCAATAGAGAGGAGGGGATGGGGAATGAGAACATGAGGGAACAGGATGGTCGAGCTGGGGGAGAGATGGAGAGAGAGAGTAATGAAAGAGATATCTTGATAGAGGGAGACACTATGGGATAAAGGAGAAGTCTGGTGCTAGGAAAATTCCCAGGAATCCACAAGTATGACCCCAGATTAGATTACTAGCAATAGTGGAGAGGGTGCCTGAACTGACCTATCTCGGTAATCTGATTGGTGAACACCCTAACTGTCATCATAGAGCCTTCATTCAGTAACTGATGGAAGCAGATGCAGAGATCCACAGCCAAGCATCAGGCTGAGCTCCGAGAGTCCAGTTGAAGAGAGGGAAGAGGGATTATATGAGCAATGGGAATCAAGATCATGATGAGGAAATCTACAGAGACAACTGAACCAAGCTCATAGGAACTCATGAACTTTAGACCAACAGCTGTGGAACCTGCATGGGATGGGACTAGGCCCTCTGCGTACGGAGGACAGTTGTGTAGCTGGGTCTGTTTGAGGGTCCCCTGGCAGTAGGATCAGGATCCATCCCTGGTGCATGAGCTGGCTTTCTGGAGCCCATTACCTATGGTCGGAAGTCCTACTCACCCTTGATGCAGGGGGGAGGGGCTTGGTCCTGCTTCAACTGAATGTACCAGGCTTTGCTGACTCACCATGGGAGGACTTACCCTTTTGGAGGAGGGGATGAGGAGTGGGTCGGGGTTGGGGGGAGAGGGAGCTGAAGTGGAGCAGGAGTAGGAAGAGAGGGAAATCTGTATTGGTATATAAAATGAATAAAAAAATTTTAAATAATAATAAAAAAACAACAACTCTCAGCTCCAGTCTGAGCACATTCCTCGAATGTATCTGAGATAGTCATTCACCTTCGGCATCTTGTAGTTTAGCCAGGAAGCTTTTGTCTGTTTTAGTGTCAGCTAATCAGTCAAAAAAACCAAAAACTGAAAAAATCTAGAAGTACAGGCAATGAAGATAAGGTAGCTTCCCAGACAGGCTATTCTTTCGGGAGGGTGACATGTCATGGTAAAGAATATGGGCTTTGAAACCAAATTGCTAGGAACTGAAACTTGTCCGCAGTGGCTGGGTGGGCCTGGCTGATCGCCAGCCTCTCCTGGTGCCAGATCTTCCCAGTAGCGGCGTCAGTACCTCACCAGTCTCTCAAGGCTTATGAGGATTACTAAGTACTTTGAATGGAGTGATCTGAACAATGCCTGGCTCATAGCAAACATTTAGTAAATGTGAACTACTTTAATTAGACACAGTGGCGATGAAATTGTGCCATTCACTCAGTTATGGAATTACATTTAGGAGTGCTTCTATCACGGGCTGTCCTTATGGGTAAGGGGAAGTCTATCTTCAATTTGGGATGAATTGGGAAGATAGGCTTTCACCAGATGGATGTTGGCAATGAGGTCCTTCTAGGACCACAGCGTGGCCCATGTGCAACACAGAAGCAATGGAAAAGAAAGATACAGTACGGCGATGAGGCAGAGACTGTTCCCACGGTAACTGGTTGCTAGGGACAAACATTTGGCAAAGCATGCTGGAGAATCACAATTTCTTTAAACAACAGTTAATGAAAATACTCTGTGCTTACAGTGAGCCTCAGACAGTGTGAGAGACTGCGGATGTTGGGGAATTGGTAATAAGGGCTCTGAAGTCACTTTCTCTAGCTCTAGCTACTTTACTCTTGTGCCCACACTATAGGTCTGGGTGACACCAGAGGAAATCCGGACTGAGCGTGATAGATTTAATTTCCAATTTGGGGAGGGCACCTTGGAGACTCCTTTCACAATCAGATGGACAGTGCATGTGGCTGTATTTAAAGTCTCCTCATTCCTGTGTGTTGTCCCCCTGTGGCAGCTCTGATTTATTTATCAAGTCCCGAGAAACACACCAGGTACTGATAAATGGATGTTGTTCATGATGGATGGAATCCGCTGCCTGCCTGAGGTAAATACCAGTGCCTACACTGAGCAAAACCAGTCTTTGGAAGGGCTCATGTGAAGTGCTGATAGGGCTGCGATCCTCAAGGTTCCCCCGAGAAACAAATGGGAAGTGTACATTCATGTATTTAAAAATCTTTTTTAAAAAAATTGGCTAACACGATTGTGGGATTTGGGGGGACAGCAAAACCAGAGGATGGGTGGGCAGGCTGGAGCCCCAAGGGGTAAGAGCTGGCTTGCTCAGGAGGTATTTGAAGGCAGGTCCTCATATCCTTGGGGGCCTCAGCTTTTTGTCTTCCAAGGCCCCAGCTGATGCATGAGGCTCAAATTATGGAGGGTAATTTGTGGAACTTAAGGTCTATTGACTTAAATGCTACCTATACTTAAACAATACCTTCATAATGATGGCTGGGCTACTGTTTGAACAAATATTTCGGTACTTTGTTCAGTACATTAGAAAAAAAAAAAAGAAAAAAGAAACGGAATCAACGTCTTGTGCTTGCTATGACCTGGCCAGTGTGACACATAAAACTAAACACTACAAGATCTCTGTGATATATCAGGATTTTTGCTGGGACCCACAGCAAGGGAAATTGGATCCTGGGACATGATGCAGCCACTGCCCTGAATGATAACGCCATCATCTCCATCCTTTCCCATCCATCCAGCTTAATAGGGGATGAGACATTCTAAAGGGACTTTGGCTGGTGGGGAGCGTATGTGGGTACCCGGAGAAGTCCCTTCACTTTTTTCCTTTCCCAAATGGAATGCCCCCCCCTCACCCCATGCCCAACTTCAACTCAGTCACAGGAGAGACTTCATGTGGAGACTAAGGGGAGGTTTCATTACCTGATGAGCTAAAGAAATTCCCAGAATCCTCTCAAATGAATGCAGCGGTGGGTGTGGGTGAGGTGGAGGTGGTGGGGAGTGGAGGTGGGGTGGGGTGGTGAAACAGATGTAGCCCCAGGAGCTCTGGAAGGTTGTGTGACTCTAGAGACCTTGTGAAGGCAGTGGCCTGGGGACAGCTCTGTCCTGGACAGGCCTGGAAACCACAACATACTCAGTGACTGGCGATTGCTGACTGGCAATTACATGGTAAGGGACATGGGAAGTGTGAGCTTCTCATGGGCGTAAGTATTCAGTATTCAGACAAATTGCTCCAACAAGCAGCCCATCTCCAGGCAGCTTTTTTTTTTTTTTTTTTTTTTTTTTTTTTTTTTTTTTTTAAGCTTGAGGACAATTTTATTACAGTTTAAAAGACAAATCCCAGGGCAGACAAGCTTTAAATCTTGACAGCTGTCCAGAGAAGGGAGATGATCAAGTCATGTGAGTTAAGCAGGAATGGAGGTCAGCTACACAGTAGACAAGCAGTCACATGGTGGGCAGGGGACCTTAAGAGAAAGACTGAAAACCCCCAAGTACCAAGGGATGCATGCGTAGGGCCAGGGACAACTCGTAGGGTCCCACACGTGCTGGGCAAGTGCCGTACCTCTGATCTCTAGTTATAGTCCTCCATTTCTAGTCGTCTGCGGGGTACCCACTGCTGCCAGAGTCAGGGATTCTATTAGTAAATGGACATGATGTGAACACGAGGGTAGAAGAGAGGAATTGGGGCAGAAGTTCCAGTGAAGACACTAGAGAACATTGCTTGTGTCCGAATGGAGAATCCGAAAGAGGGCTCTTCACAATCAGCTCCAGGGAAGAGCCGTTATTTGTCAGCAGACAGGATGAGTACAAGATGGTGGGCGGTTGGCTTAGGCTCTTCAGTGTCTGGTCCGTTCCCTCCATTTCCCTCTCTGATCTGAAGGATGCAGAAGCAAGGAGGACCAGCAGCTAGGAGTAGGTGAAGGAAGACCACAGGGGCTAGCATAAGAATTGTCCAGGCTCCTTCACTAGGGCAGATCTGAGAGCCTGGACCTGTGAGAGGTAGACTGGATGTGGGGGTGACGGCCTGGGCTTTCTGATACTTAGGAGCAGGTGATGACAGGATTTCCCTGTGAAAGATGCCAGGGTGTGGCAGAAGGAACCCAGCAAAGTATGTTGACAGGTAATGATGCAAACCCATATCCCTTCCTTACATGTCCGACGCCGAGGTACCATCTTCAGTGTGCCAGCTAAGCAAATTTAAAAAGAGAGCGCCCTTTGAATCCCGTATGTGCAGCCACCAACCTGACGGTCATCACAAAATCTATCTCTGTCCACAAAGTCCAGGAGGAGGAGGAGGGGCCTGGGGAGAATTAAAAGGGTTCGCTGGAGGAACACAAGCCACTCTGTGTAATAGTGTTCCGAGGAAATGAGCGCATGAAGGCAGAGAGAACACTCCCAGATCCATACTTACTATTGTGATTGTTCCAGCATTATCTTTCAGGTAAGTGAAGGTGAAAAGTCAATTTGTGATGATTGCAGAACACTTAATATCAGCGCTCTGACTAGTATAGAGCCTTGCTATTAATTGAAATGGGAGAATCTCCCCCTCTCATCGTATCCTAATTTCCATGGACCAACCTGGGAAGGGGAAATAGATGAGATCTCCATGAGTAAACTGGGGATGAGGGGTGGGCAATGGAGGGTAGGGGATGGGAGATGAGAACATAAGGGAATGGGATGGTTGAATTGGAACAGGAATGGAGTGGGAGAGCAATGAAAGAGATACCATGATAGAGGGAGACATCATGGGGATAGAGAGAAATCTGGTGCTAGGGAAGTTGCCAGGAATCCACATGGATGACCCCAGCCTGGGCTACTAACAATAGTGGAGATTGTGCCTGAACTGAACTGGCTTGCCCCAGAGATCAGACTGGTGAACACCCTAACTGTCATCACAGAACTTTTCTCCAATGACTGATGGAAGCAGATGCAGAGATCCACAGCCAATCACTAGACAGATCTCAGGAGTCCAGTAGGAGAGAGAGAAGAGGGATTCTATGAACAAGTGCATCAGGATCATGATGGGGAAACCTGCAGAGACGACCAAACCAAACTAGAGGGAACTCATGAAAATTGGATCAATGGCTGTGGAGCCTGCATGGGGCTGGACTAGGCGCTTTGTATGGCCAGACAGTTGTGTAGCTTGATCTGGAGGTAGGATCAGAATTCATCTTTGGTGCATGAGCGGGCCTTTTGGAGCCCACTACCTATGATGGGACACCTCTTGCAGCCTTGAGGCAGGCAGAAAGGCTTGGACTTGCCTCCACTGAATGAGCCTCCCCATGGGAGGCCTTGCTTTCCTATGGGTAGAAGTGAGGGATGGGTTGGGAAGGGAAGGCTGAGGGGGTGGGAGGAGGGAAGAGGGGGATCTTTGATTTGTGTGTAAAATGAATAAAAAAAGAAACCAAAAAAAAGAAGCAAAAAAAAAAAAAAAAGAAAGAAAATAATGTGTCGAATAATCTTTGCATCTCTGAAATACAGTGAAGGAGCCTTTCCTAGCTGTGGGAAGACCCTGAGCAGAAAGAAAGGAGAAACTGTGGGGATGAGGGGAGCAAGCTGGGTGAGGTCTCCATCATTCGGGCTCCTCATTTCTCAATGAGAAGGACAGTGTATGTTGAGTGTTTTGGGGGCTCTGTCAGTCTATCAGTAAGATCTTGTGGCAGGAACCATGCACATGGCTCACTCATTTGTAGGCTTTCACCAAATATGACTTTGCCTTTCTTCTACCCACTAAAATACTTCCCCAGCAATCTCATTTTCATCACAAAAAGTTTTCAC
Organism: Peromyscus eremicus; assembly: GCF_949786415.1. NCBI lineage: Eukaryota > Metazoa > Chordata > Mammalia > Rodentia > Cricetidae > Peromyscus > Peromyscus eremicus. The sequence continues at coordinate 56,242,022 of NC_081426.1, read as the reverse complement.
TCTAATGTAAATGAGATGATTGTCAACTTTATTTTAAGCCTTTATTAGTATCTAAACTCTTTCACTTCTGTCCACTCAAAATTCATCTTCCTAACCCAAAATACATACACTGCTCCAGTACGTGCAGATTATCCCACCAGCAGCTGGCCACCCCTTTACGGACAATCTGCCATGGTTAGTTTTTATTTTTTTAAGTATTTTTTATTTTTTGAGAGTATAATATAATTGCACCATTTCTTCCCTCCCTCTCCTCCCTCCAAACTTTCCCATATACCCCTTCTTGCTCTTTTTCATATTCATGTTTGGTTTAATAGTCAACTCAACAGAATCTAGAATGATATAGAAAGGGAGTCCCAGGAAAGAACAGTCTAGATTAGGCTGGTCTATGCACAAGTCTGTAGGGGGTTGACTTGATTACATTACATCATTAAGATGGGAAGGTCTGCCCACTGTGGGTAGTGCAATTCCCTAGGATTGAGTCCTGGACTGTCTGGAAAAAGGAGAAAGTGCATGAATTCATGCTCGTTGTGCTCTTGACTGTGGATGTGACTAATTCCTTCAGGTTTCTGCTGCCTAGACTTCTCTTCAGTGACAGACTGTATCTAACCTGGAATGAGAGGTGAAAATACACCCTCTCTCCTGTAAGTTGCTTCTGCATGTTTTTTTTTTTTTTAAAATTACAGAGTAACAGAATGAAGCTGTAGTGCAGCCCCACCTGTTTCATCTCCAGGGGGAAGCCTGAAAACAATGAGAGAGCCAACCTCTAATGCACGGCCTTTTCATGTGCGCACATGCCTACCATAAAGTTTAATTTGTAAATGGGGCACAACAACGGAACAGCAATCAGATAAGACAGTTATAACAACGCACATCAAAGGTACATGAAAGTGGCCTCTTTCTCCAAAGGACCAGGATGGGTACTAAAATTTTCCGCTGGTGGTTGGCTGCAGGTGAGCCAATCCCCTTGAAAGCAGAACTGTGGTTAAGCAGGGTTACTGTGTATTCTTGCTGCTCTGGGTTTTTTCCCTCTCCATGTGAAACTCCACGGGTTTCCCTCCTAGAACACTGCAGAGTTCTTCAGCATGGATACTATGTCACTTAATCATCCTGTTTTCAGGCTGTGGGATTTTGGCGGGTAGTTAGAATTGCTTTCCTTGTTACTAGCAAGCAACAACTCACAGGCACAGTTTGTGATTAAATAAGTGACAATGGCTAATATGATCTCATTGTACTTGGAGGTGGAATAGTAAACACCTCCAAACTATACACTGGGAAAAGAAACAGAACAGAACAGTGACACTGGCCCAGAATCTGATTCTAACTAACTGCAAATGGAAACCGGTCCTCTTTGACTCAAATACTAAAAAGGACAATTTATCACCAGCCCAGAGATTAGGCAGTCACCACACAACCACCATTTCCCCTTTCTTCTTTGCCAGAAGTGCCTCACAACTAATGAGGTGACCCACGTACGGAACCTAGATATGTACCGACGGGATTTGAAATGGTCTTGAAGTCATTTATGAAGATTCTCTACTGACAACCGGTCAGGTTTCTAGTGAGCGATTGATGAAGCTGAGTTTGGCCATCACCTCTACAATGTTTTCTGGTTCTAAGTGTTGGTGGCTGTGGGCCTTAGTGACACAGAACATCGTCTGAGCAGGCTCTAAGACAATGACCCCGGTGACACCTCTGGTCCAACAAGGCAGAATCTCTGGAAGAGGGAAGACGCAGCTCAGGGACTTCTGATGTTCTGCTCAGATGAAGCCCAGTGCCCATGATGGCTTACTGCACACCACGCTTCTCAGAACAGAGGGGCCGTGAGTGTTTTAATGTCGACCCACTCAGAACAGACCTTACACCACTTCCAATGCACTCACACCTGCATTTAGTTTAATATTTCAGCAAAATCAGCTCATGGAATCTGTCTGTCTTTTTCCATGCCTCCTTCCTTCTTCTTTTTCTATCTCCCTCAAACACCTCCCCGCCCCCATTTAAATTCATGATCCACAAAATTGAAAAGCATTTCTTAGCCTCAGGTTTATGTTCTGCTCTCTGGCCACTAGATGGCGCTCTCACATTTGAAAAAAATGAATGCAAGCTTAGGTTTTGAACTCAGTAAAACTTAACATGCATCTATTTAGTGTTAATTTTACGCCCAGACAAAGAGCCATTTATGTTACAAGGAAAAGGGCATGGCCTTTGGAAATGAGAGAATTTCAGTAACAGTAGTAGTGAGCCCCTGTTCAGATCGGTTCTCCTTTGACTCCAACACACACACACACACACACACACACACACACACACACTCACACACGCACGCACGCACGCACGCACGCGCGCGAGGCAGGCATTTCTTCCTTTTTCCCCTTGAGGAAGCTGAGTCCCAGGAAGGTTGAGGAACGTGTAAAGCACTCAGAAAAGTGCAGCCATTGTCACTGTGGAGGCAGCCGAGGGAAGGATGCATCTCAAATCTAATCACCGAATTCCGAAGAGACGGAGGCAGAACTTAAATCCCAAGGCATTGGGCGCTTGCTGCTAGTCATGGTGTAAGAGTTGAGGCTCATCACATTAGTATGGGTCAATGTGGACAAAATGAACACATATTTTCTCTCTCTTTCCCGTGAATGTAAGATTCAAAATATAAGCAATTAAAGAAAAAAAAAAGGAAAGGAAAATTAGGAGAAGAAAGAGACAAAGAGGCTTGGGACTATGGCTTTGATGAGAATGGTGCTTATGTCATTTAAAGTGGAAGGTCCTCCAGGGACTCACTATGTAAAGGGCATGATGTTTATAGGTCACACAGTCACTTCAGTCCCCTTTGTGGTCCAGGGTTTCTTGCACAGTGAGTTACGTCTTGATCATCTGTGGTACCATTTCCATCCACATTTCATGAGTTGAGACCATGCTGTTGAATCTAAAGTATATTGTGGATGTTAAGACTTCATATACAAAGAAGGTAAAATCTCACTTGAGTAGTTTTTTTTTTATTGGGCTGGGAGAGACAGCTTGGCAGGTAAGAGCACTGGCTGCTTTTCTAAAGGACCCCGGTTAGGTTCCCGGCACCCACACGGTGGCTCACAACCCTCTGAAATTCCAGTCTCAAGGGGATGCAATGCCCTCTTCTGGTCTCCAAGGACAATGCATGCATGTGGTCCACAACTATGTGTGCAGGCAAAACATACACATAAAACAAGTAAAGAAATCTTTATAACATTTTCCTATTTATTTAATGTGTGTGTGTGTGTGTGTGTGTGTGTGTGTGTGTGTGTGTGTGTGTGTGTATGGCTTGCCAGGGCATGAATGTAGAGGTCAGAGGGTAACCTACAGCAGTGTTTCTTATTCTACCACGACATTCCTGGGGATTGAACTCAGGCTTAGATGAAAGTAACTTTACCCACTGATCCATCTCACCAATCCTCAATTTTTATGTATATGTAGCATGTTTTGTTTTTTTTTTTTTTTTTTTTTTTTTTTGCACGGGGAGGGGTTTAAATGCAAAATGCTATTACATTAATTCAATCTTTATTTTTTTTAATGCAACCTTTAGAAAACACATAAATGACCGGTATGCTTCCTTGTCACGTTTCTATTGGCTGGGTGAAGCTAGGATAACATGTGGGTTCTCGCTTGAATAATGCAATTAATGACAGTTTGTTTACTGAATTGGGAAAGACAGGGCAAAGGTGCATCTGAGGATGAAAATAAAGGTTCTGGATTGGATTGGCAGAATTAGAGATGCCTGTAGGACATCCACGCAGAGCTACATCAAGGCAGAGCTGTGAGCTGGCGGCGGCGGCGGCGGCGGGGGGGTGGGGGTGGGGCGGGGGGCGGGGATGCTCAGGCGGCTTACCATGCCCAGAGTGGCAGAGTTGGTTTACAAGGGGTCTCTAGAGAGCATATATTTAGGGAGACGCCAGTCAGCACCCGAGAGTAAACTCTAAGACCCCCCATTCAGAAGAAGACAGAAAGGGAGGATAAGTGTTTTAGATACCACCCAATATTTCCATGTTCAATTATCAACCTAGGGAAATATCTGTACGTTCCTATGGCTTTATGTCTTGGTGGAATTCATGTGTTTTAGTTTTTCTTGTGTGCGAACCCCATTTTATTTCAATCCTTACTGAGGATCACTTTTTCCCCCTTCTGTATAAACAGCACAGTTAAGCTGCAGAAATCCCTGAAAAGCTTTCTTCATTCAGAAAATGACAAAACTGAGTATGATGAGCAAGTCCTATGGGTGAATCTCAGCAAATCCCCACATGTCCAACATCAAGAGAAGATAAAAAACCTCTTGAAATCCGGTGTGCAATCTCTGTGGCAACTGCCTGGATAGGAGGAGAAGGAGACAAGGGAAGGTTTCTCAGATTTTTAAAGCTTCATTTAAGCCCCAAATGAAGTGTTTCTTAATAGGACTCTCATTTTAGGACCACACTGACCAGTGACATACAGCTGAGAGCTTAAATTCTGTGGTCGGGTACGTCTGCATTAGTGGATGTATTGAGAGTTCCTGGCATGTGAGACACACTTGGTAGCTAGTGTGTGTGTGTGTGTGTGTGTGTGTGTGTGTGTGTGTATTAGTGTCTCTTCTTCCAACTACATGAAGAGCAATATAAAAGCATAGACTATTACTGTTCTTGCTCAACATATTTCTCACCTTGGTAGCCATTCTGATAGTTTTTGACATTGTTAATAAAATCAGATATCCTCCCCAAACTGGCTAGTTCCTAATAGAACATTATGTCATTGGCAACATGTCAGCGCTGTTCCCAGTGTCCCTTTGTTCTCACGACAGGCATGCAGCTTTGTATGGTTATGTCCTCCACTTAGTGGTGGAAATTTCCTTCCTGTTGTTTCCATGTGGAAGGACTCAAAGTAATACTTCGTTTCTTCATCTTTTATTTATTTTTTTTGAAATTTTATTTATTTTAATTTTATATATATGGGTGTTTTGTCTGCATGTATATCTATGCACCACATGTATGCAGTCCCTGAAGAGACCAGAAGAGGGTGTCTTATCTCATGGATCTGGAGTTACAAGTGGTTGTGAGTCCTCATGTCAGTGCTGGGAACTGAACCCTGGTCCTCTTGAGGAGCAGCCAATGCCCTCAACTTTTGAACCATCTCTAGCCCCTTTTGACACTTAACAATGAATCCTCCTCAAAGTGGAGGAATTGGTCTCTAGAGGCTTTGCTATTATCTTTTAACTGGTGTGGCTGAGCAGGCTTCAGTCTTTGGCAAGTGTGAAACTCGTGGGAATCCTCCTGTGATTGATGGTGGTTTTGTCTGTAGGTCAGTGGCCATGTCTCTACAACTAGGAGTAGGCAGGGCTTCAGCTGTCTGTCTTAGAAGAGTGTCAAAATAGAATCCAAGATGTGCAAAGTACACTCCAGTCTACTTTTGGGGGAAGGATGAATAGCAGCTGGCTGATGACTTCTCACCATTTTTTTCCAGTTTGGCCTGTTGCAAAGCCGGTTTTGCTGAGTTCCATTCACAACCTTCTAACTTTCATCTACCAGGCTCAGGAAGGCAGTATTATTTTTGATTGCCTCAGAATCCAGGATGGACTTTTAAGAAAAGGGAATTAATATGGTAACTTGTTATAACTGTATAATTTTGTATCTGAAAAGTCACCCCTGGAGAGATTGCATAATAACTACAAATGGAAATATAAGCATACATATAATGAATACAATACCATATCCTCTTAGGTTGAGGTAGAGTAAAATTCACCAAAATATTATAAATGCAAAGTCCTACCACTAGGCATCAGGGATTGAAGGAGAAACTCAAGGGCTGTGAAGAATATACTTTAAGAACCTCATCAGGGTAGGGGAAGATTGAAAGGAAATCAGCAAAGACAAACCCATCAAAACCTGTAGGAAAGAAAGGTCTCCAAGAGAGATAGGCTGACATCTTAGAAGACAGGTCACGACAGACACGCAATCTTTGAAGGCCCAAAGAGACATAAATGGAACAAATGAGATGTGCCTGAGTACACCTGCTCCTAAAAGGAATGTTGGCAAAGTGAGAAAGGCCTTCAACTGTTGTTTGATCGGAAAATTTGACCTGGGCCAATGGAATCTAACCTAGACCAGAAGGCAAGACCTCAGAATCACTCCACCAAAGCATGCTAGAATCCAGAAAAGTTCTGCAAACACATAAAAAAATGCTTGAAGGCCACACTCATCCATATTCTGATGCTTTGGGTTGGAATAGAAAGTATTGGAGTCATACTGGTGGGTGGATTTCATAGGGGATGAAATTGGGGGCTGGATTTCATGGGTGGATGGAAGCATGGGCCAAAGCAAGATGAAATACTTAGCAAATTCAAGTGACAGATACATGTAAGGCAGCATGCAAGTACTTCTTATTTTCTGAGGGTTTTGTTCAAAGAATTTATGAGACTAAAACTCTAAGACAGGGCAGAGTCGCGATGTGGACTGTGGACAGACAGGACAATGATGGAGCTCGTCTCAGGATCCTCAGTTTCTGATGGGAGAATGTCACACACGTGGGATTCTCTAGCTTAGAGATATTTGTGATTTGTTCAAGAAGTTGCTGGTGTGTCAAGAACTTCTATTTCTTACCAGGGGCATTCTTGCATGATGAGAGCTAAAGAAGTATCTTAGAAACCAATTATTTTGATTATAAAGAGAAGAGGAAAATGCCTTCCAAATTTCATTAACAGAGATAGTCTCATGAGCACTAGAAAAAGAAAGAAATTAAGGCTTAGGTTAAACTGTGAAGAAATTCACTCACATCTCCCTAAAAAGGGGAAGTTTCACAGAGAAGTGGTCCTCAGCCCTTAACAGTCACAAGTTCAGGGAAGCAGTGTTTCCTGTTTTGTTATATGAAAATGAAGTACACATGACTTCATATCTGTCTATTTGAAAATTAAGATTAAAAAAAAGAATAGTTCAGTGAATCTCCATGGCATGATGTCAGCAAAGAAGTTGAGTCCATGGATGTGAGTTGGGGTGTTTCTGTCTGGAGGGACTTGATAAGTTTTTTCACCCTAAAGTCCTCTCAGCAAACCAAATCAGACTGAATCAGGAAAAGCCCGGGTTTAATGGGTAAAGCATTCCCAGGTGGTTCCTGGCCCCTCAGAGAGGATACCGGCCCAGAGGCTGGAAGAACCATGTGTCTGTTTTCTGGGATGCAGCTTATATATCCTGTGGGAGTGGCCTTGAGCCTCTCTTGGGGAGGAGCTGTGTTTGGTGGGCTTTGAAGGGGCGGGTTTGGAGAAATAGAGAGAGGAGGGGAGTTGAGGTGGATCTTCTACCAGAACATTTCAGACTCTTTGGGTATAGGGATGCCTGGGTGCTGGGGGTTGAGGTGGAGCTCCCACCCGAACAGGACCATACAGAGCAAGGCCCTGCCTTCCTTCTCCTACTGTCTTTTCATGTAGGTTGGACTCACCCAACTGACTGGTGATGTGAGAGAAAAGGAGGGAATACACCCTCAGCCATCCTCTCTCTGGGTCTGGCTGCCTACACAGCCGTCAGCTCACATCCTGTACAGGGCACACTGCAGATTTCTAGCTGTGGGGTGCAGGGCAGGCTGAGGGGGTAGGATGGCTGTGGGGGACATTCTCTCTCTGGGACTTAGTACTTTAGATTGGGGTAGGTTCTAAGCCATTTTCCATGACAGCTTTATCATGGAAAAGGTGGCATTTAATCTCCATCTCCCTGATTCCTGCATCTGCCCCTGAAATGATTTTGAATTTTAAGCTGGACGAGGAAGGGCCTGCTCTGAGCCCTTAGTTTCTGGGTTCCATGAAGGCCCGGGGGACTGTCTGTCTGAACTCATTTCTCAGATTTGATGAGCAATGTTGACAAAGCTCTGAATTCCATCTGCCGGGGCTCACTTCCCAGCTCCATCATTTACTATCTGTGAACACTTGAGAGATTGCAAAAAGACACCTCTGAAAATTTCATTTATAGACTGGGGACAGGCTGGTAAGAGGGCTCAGTGCCTTTGTAAAGGCACCGCCAAGGCGGATGGCCTGAGTTGGATCCCCAGGACCCACATGGTGGAAAGAGAGGACTCCTGAAAGTTGTCCTCTGACATCTGAATGCTCACTGGGGTATACACACACACACACATACACACACACACACACACATACACACACATACACACACACACATACACACACACATACACACACACATACACACACACATACACACACACACATACACACACACATACACACACACACACACACACACACACACACGCACAAACAAAAGTAATACTTTTAAAAAAAGAACCTAAATTTCAATTTCCTGTTAGAAAAATCTGAAACAATAAAACAGGACACAAATTCTATAACAGGAGAATTACCATTATACATATATATGTGTATACAATATACGTTTTAGAGGCTACTGGGATGGAGTACCAGCTCACATCCCTAAATGTCCTCTGGAAGTTGAGTAACTTCACATTCAAGCCCACTACAGCAGACGCATGCATCTCAGAGAGTTCAGGCTTTATTCTTCTTGGTCATGGAATAGAGCACAGAAACACAATCCCTTCTGAGGATTCACAGCCCCTCATGGGACCGTGATAAGCGCACGTAGAGCTCTGGCATTAGTCCGTGTAGACTCTCGGTAAGTGGAAAAAAAAAAAAAGCATGGAGCTCTGTCTGGAAACATTAGCACTTAAATCCTTGTATATTTTGTGTATATTCTTTTGAGTCGTTTATTTAACAAAGTAAATGTGTAAGTGCATCAGATGTGCGCAAGCATCCTTGGAGGCTGGAGGGCATGAGATTCCCTGGAGCTGGAGTTACAGGTGGCTGTGAGCTGCCTGATACGTGCCGGGAATGAAACCTGGATCTTTCGGAGGAACAGTGAGTGCTCTCAACTGCTGAGCCTCCTCTCCAGGCCCTCTTCTCTTGTTCCATATCGACAGCAAAGCAATGGAGTACTACGTATCTGACCTAAAGACTAAGAACGTACAGGGAAAATCTCTGCCAGCATTTTGGAAAGAAAAGGAAGCTGACATTTCAGAGCTATGCTCTGGTGACTTTCGTTTCTTTCCTTTACAAATACCAATTTATCTACATTTTCTTGAACTGACTTTGATAATTAACATTTTTCAGAAATGCATTCATATCATTTGGCTTAGAAACTTGCCCAGGATGGGGTTTTGTAGGTACTTTCTTATAATTTTCAAAGCCATCTTTACTTCATGTTTCAAATTCTATATATTTGAGTTAGACAGATGATGCATGGTTATTGGTGTATGTGTTATCAATGTTATTTCTGTTGCTTTGGCTAAGTAACCCCTTTACCTACAATTTTGCTCATATGTTTTCCTCTATTTTGTTGGATTCTTCAGTGATGCTTCATTATTATTAAAAGTTGTCTAGATTCCTTTCTCTAGGTATCTTAAAAATTACTTTTATAGTGTGTGTGTGTGTGTGTGTGTGTGTGTGTGTGTGTGTGTGTGTGTGTGTATGTGGGGTGTGGTGTGTACATGCCATGGATGTAGAAGTCAGAACACTATTTGTGGAAGTCAGTTTTCTTCTTCTACCATGAGCCCTGCGGACTGAACTCAGGTCATCAGTCTTGGTAACAAGTGGCATTACCCACTGAGCCATCTAGGTATCTTTATTTACTGCTTCTGACTATAGTGTTTCCCTTCATAGAATTAACTGCCAATCCTAGGTTTGGATTCCCCCTATGTTTATATTGTTTCTTATTTTCCATTTCTTTCTGCATATCAAAAACCTCCTGGTGTTTAGTTTCTGTATCATTGACTTTGCCATGCGTGAGAGAAGTCATTCTATATATGTGAGTTACTAGTACACACATCGCTGCTCAAAAGAGAAATCAAGATACATTGACTCAGAGAACTTCATATATTGAAATAAATACATCTTAATCCAGTGAAAACAGAAGTTGAGTGAAGAATTGAGAAGCAACTTTATAGCATGTGACTATGTAAATCCTAGCAGTACACTACCTGGGATCATGTCTTGAACTAATTCTTATTAGCTGTGGGTACTGACAAGAGGCAGGAATCTTCCTTTCCACATAGTTACTTTATCTCAGCACTGGCAATTACAACAGTAACTTGCTCATAAATTATTGGAATAAATGAATTAATCAACATAAAGTATTCATAATACAGTCCAAGTAAGTGTTCCATTCACTTTTTTTTAAAGATTTATTTTTATTTATTATGTATACAGTATTCTGCCTGCATGTGTCCCTGCGAGCCAGAAGAGGGCACCAGATCTCATTACAAGTGGTTGTGAGCCACCCTGTGGTTGCTGGGAATTGAACTCAGGACCTCTGGAAGAGCAGTAGGTGCTCTTAACCACTGAGCCATCTCTCCAGCCCGTCCATTCACTTTTTATGTTTATAAAAATTCTCAGAACTTCAAACATGAGAAGCCAGAATTCCTTTTAAATGAAGGAATCAGAGAAATTAAGTGTGCTTAGTTTTCATATAGTGTTGAGGTAGAGATAATAAATGTACTAAATAAAATGAGATATGAATGAAAGGTATTTAAATGCACAATTATCCAGACAAAACTCAATTTAATCTTACAGTAATTTTAAGATTCCATCGTTTTATATTTTAGTATATGCTATATAATGACATTCCTAATTGCCTTAGTAAAATGCATAGCATTTCAAGAAGCAGAAATGACCTGTTGATCTAAAATTTATGTGCAATCCTTTTTTTTGTATTTTGTGAGTATAATGCCATGATTTCTAATCTATTTAACTATAAAAGGAAATGCTTAAAACACAAAAACCTTGCTATTGTAAGAATTTATTTCTTTGCCCTAAGAAAACTTTTAATACAACATTATTCTGCACAGCAGGGAAACTCAGAGAAACTGAATATACATTTTACATTTTATCTACTGGAGCAAAGAAGCAGATAACACTTAATTCTTTCCATTTTTCTGTGATATCAAAAGGAGAACTGAATGAGATGTTTGGTAGCAGCAGAGACATGGGCTTGCTTGTATCACTGTATTCATGGATTATGCAGAAAAAAGAGACCCACCGTTTCCTTATTTTCCCAAGAAACTCTAACAGACTTAATTCGAGAAGGGCAGGGTGGCACACTGTGTCAGATAAAATTCTTAGGAATAGCCTTCTGGCTTTTGAACTTTATTAAAAAAACAAGTTAACAGTTTACTGGTCAAATAGTCAGAGGCGATTAGAAAACAAATTGATAAAAAGTAAAGCTTTACTTATTGATTGCAATATCAAGCGCGCGCGCGTGTGTGTGTGTGTGTGTGTGTGTGTGTGTGTGTGTATAGTCACTGGCCTTCAGTAAATTTGGGCTTCTGGGTTATTCTACTGTGTTGTGTAATGATTATGTAGACAGTTATGTGTTCCCAAGACCTTGGGTATGGCTTACACTGTGTAGTGCCCACCATTAGAGACAGGTAGACTAAAATGGGACGTCTCCTGAATTTAATTTGTGGCAGGTTCATTTCAGACAATGTAGTTATAAAACTAAGTAAAAATGAAAGTTAGCTTGAACACTGTATTGTCAGGATTTAGCCTCATTATTATTTCTGTCTTGAAGAAATGAGGTAAGGAGACAGATATGATGACTAATAGATATTCTTTTAAAGCTTGTCTCATCTACTACATTATGGAGGAAGCTGAGTACAGTACTTCACTGAGACTGCCATAGTCAATTAAGATACAATTGCTTCCCTGCTGTTGGTTAATCAGGGTCACCTCTGTATTTATAACTGATTCAAGTTGGGAGCCAATTAATGACTCTTTTCACAGGAATATAATCCAGACTCTTCCAAATGCTTATTCAGCTGTCTCTCTTAAGGCTGATAAAAAAATCCATGAGCCTGGTCTAACTTTGGGGTAAGAAATGCAAAACATTCAAAAATTCAAATTGCTTTGAACTGTTCAGTTCATATCTACAGAGTGGCTGTGCAGGTGCCTCGGACGTCTCACCCTGACTCTAGAAAGAAGTGGGGAGCCATTTGCATTCCTGCAGTTGTATCTGTGCAACCAATGTGCTATCTCAAGAAGCAAGAGAGAGATCAGAAAGATAAGGGGGGCTTTTTAGCACTCTGGGGCTTCTACAGGCAGCTCTAAATAAAAGTCTGTAGGGTAAGAACGCCTCACAAGCTCCAAACCCTGTTTGTACATACTTCCCCAGGGTGAGATCACTTGCTCTGCCTTCCATCTCCAGCATTTTCTTCACACTGAACCCATGATGTGGATGCACAAAACTGTTTCTTCCTTGGAGTTTTAAAGAAGAACAGCAAAACCAATAGTGTACCCACTTCAGTAGGCACAAGTGTCTAATGTGGTTCAAGCTTTATTCTTGGTCTGAGAGTCCATAAACCCTCACGGGATTATGAAAAGTACACACAGAGCTCTGATGTTATTGTCAGCTGCACCGGGTTTGGAATCACCTAGGAGATACACCTCTGGGCATGTGTTGAAAGGTTTAGTTGAGGAAGGAAGATTCACCCTGAATGGACAGCATCCTATGCATCAGTATCCTGGACTGCATAAAAATGTGAAAAATGTTAAAAAACAATGGAACTATACTCAGGCTTGTATTATGAATACTTCATGGGTTTCTATACTTCATGAGGAAGTCAACAGAGCACCAGCGTTCATCTTTCTTGGCCTCCTGACTGCAGACACAATATGACCAGCTATTACATGCTTACACTGCCATGACTTCCCCTGGCATGACAGACTATGTCCTCTCAAACCATAAGTCAGAAGAAACTCTTCCATCCTCAACTCGCTTCTGTCAGGCATGTTGTTACAGCAATAAGAAAGTCATACAGAAACCAAAGAGAAAGGACCCAAACTACGGACCAGAACTGGGTGGGGCGGGGGAGTTCTGCACACTGGTTCCACTTCCCTCTCATTCAAGAGAATAATGAAGAGAACACAGATAGTGTGAGCGGTAAGGAACCTTATGCATGCTTCATGTCAGATAATATAGACTTTACTTTCAGCAAATAATTATGTTTTATAAATTTTCAATTGCAACTCACGCCACCACACATGCTTTGGTGTGGTTTTAAGCATCTGTGATGGTGGGATGGGAGATAGGGCTAATGCCTGAGGTATTAGCATGGCCTCCTTGACTCACCCTTAGCTTTTCAACCAGATTTAAATTCTCACTGGCTTTCTCTGTGAAATGTCTCTCATATGTGCCTGCCTCTCTATTTCAGCTCTTGTCATTCCACGAGATCATGCCCGTGGCTTGGGAACATGGGTAATGTTCCCAGTGAGGGCCCTCACCTTCAGCTTTTCCACTTTACAAACTGATGATGGCGTTTCCTTAGGAGGTGTGTTGGTTTGAATTCGAAATGTCCCCATAGGCTCAGGCATTGGAATTCTTAGTCCCCAGCAGGTGGCACTGTCAGGAGAGGTGTAGGAGCTGCGGCCTTGCTGGAGGAAACATGTCCCTGGCAGTGGGCTGTGTGAGTTCACAGCCTCATCCTACTTGGGGTTCACGCTCTGCTTCCTGATTACTGTTGGGGATGTGATCTCTCAGCTTCCCGCGTCTGCTGCCATGCCTGCCGCTGGCTGTGATGCCTTCCTGCCGTGATAGGTTCTAATCCCTCTGGAACCCAAGCTCAGTCAACTCTTTCTTCAATAAGCTGCCTTGATCATGGGGTTTATCAGAGCAACAGAAAAGTAACGAATACACAGGGAGTGACCTGAAACTATGTTTCTTGTCTCATGTTCCACCATCCAGGAATTTCTGGTCTTTGGAGAATCAATATTTCCTTCCTTCTGCTCCAGATCTGGGCTTGCTCTTAATCTTTTCAGTATCAATGCAAGCTCTGGTTCCTCTAGGGAATCCTCAGAACTATGGAGTCAGAACACATTTTTTAATCTCTACTTTTCATCACAGCATCAGTAAAACACTGCATTATCCCACTAACTTCAATCCGTACTCCCTCTACATTTAGCCAGTGCATAAGAGGACTTTAGTATACTACTTGGTTTTAGATCAGAGAACAGGGTCTTATATACGACCAACTGTGTTTTAATGAACACCATTGTGTAATGTGTTTGTCAAGAATCATATATAGACTTCTGGTTGGTTGACTTATGTTTTGCAAGGAGATACGAGGGAAGTATGCAGGGGTTTGGGGTAGGGCATGTATAAGAAATCTTTGCTATGTTTTTGTAATTTGAATCTCTGGCATTATCTAGCATAGGTTTTTTGAAGCTTCAAGTTTCTCTTCCCAGGGACATTAGATGGAAATGTCCAAGTTAATTATGAAATGTAATAATTGACTCAAATAATCTTAATAAATCCATGGGCAACACAGCTTCAATTTCTACTAGAGAAGGATATTTTGTCCATTAGACTAGTGGATATTTTGTCTAAATCATTCAAGTGTATGGGAGAGAACACCACGAAGTGAGCTGAGACAGGACATTATGATAAACTTTCTATACATCTGTAGAGGAAGAAGCAGCAGATTGCTGGAAATGAATGTGGGCTATGAAACTAAACAGAGTCTCATTAAACCATTAGGAACTTGGAGTAGGAAGATGTGGGCTTTGGAGTTGAAGAGACTTTGGTTAGGGCTGGAAAAATGGCTCAGTGGATAAGGTGCTTGCCTAGCATGAGGTCTGGAATTTGAATATTCAGATCCCATATAAATGCTAGGTGGGCATGGAGACCCGCCTGTAATTCTGAGTTCAGTGGAAAGATTGTGTTTCAAAGAATAAGGTGGAGAGTGATCATGAAAGATACATGGCAATCAACCTTCTTTAGGATTCCAGGTACATACACACCTGCACACATGTGGACCCATACACATGCAAACATGCATATACACATACACATACACACACTACACACATACAAAAACTAAAGAGACCAGGTTGTGGGAGCTGGGGAGATAGATACATTGGTAAAGTGTTTGCTGTGCAACTATGAGGACATGAGTTTGATTCCCAGAACTCCCACAAAGGCTGGATGTCTTAATTAGAGTTTCTATTATGATAAATACAACCACCCAAAAAACAACCTGGGAGGAAAGGGTTTATTTTGTCTTACATTTCCAGACAACAGTCCTTCCGAACACTAGCAGGGCAGGAACCTGGAGACAGGAACAAAAGCAGAAGCCATAGGGGAGTGCTGCTTACCAGCTTGCCCCTCATAGCTTGTTCAGCCCACTTTCTTACAGCACCCAGGACCACCAGCCCAGGGATGATACCACTCACAGTGAGTTGTGCCCTCCTACATTAGCCATCAATCAAAAAAAATGTGCCACAGGTGTACCCACAGGCCAGTCTGGTGGGGCACTTTCTCAACCATGGATGCCTCATTCTCAATGACTCTGGCTTGTGTAAAGTTGACAGAAAATGAGCCAGCACACCAGGTGTGGCAATACACACCTGGAATCTCATTACTGGTAGGTAGGAATGGGAGGGTCCCTGAGATTTGCTGGCCAGTCCAGCAGAATTGGTCAACTCCAAGTACAGTGGGAGACCTTGTCTCCAACAATAAGGTAGAGAAATGATTGAGGGAGAACCTTGAAATCAACCTCTGGTCTCCATGTGTACACACATATGCACTTGCATACATGCCCCCCCCCCCCCAGACCTGGGAGGTTTTTGATCTTGGCTATATCCCTAATTAGTTCTTTACAAAAATCACTTATACCTCAGCATTCTCAATGACAAACCTGGAAAGCTACAGCCTCAGAAGGTTAGCAAGGAACTCGACATAGCACCCAGTATACGGCAGGAACTCGGGAAAGACTGATTTCTTCTATTTCTTTGGATTTCAGTTTCCATCTATGTAAAATCAAGATTTGTAAACTGCTTAGGTCCTATCTGGTTTTAGTACCTCAGCCTTTTCCTATCAGCCCTGTATTTTTCGGGACACACATAAAGCAGAGAATTTCTGGAAGTATTTAAAAGTCTGTTCCAGTTGATAATTATGTTTTTTGTTCTTTTGATCTCCATTGGTTTGGTACATCTTCCTTTCCTGGCATCTTGAGAGGGAATTTAAATCATTCATTTTGCTAAGACGCTGGTCCTGATGTGGGGGTCCAGTGTCAGTATTGAAACACTGTGAGTAATTCTTGGTGCTACCCCAAGTTTGTACGATGGCAAGAAGAAAACTCCCCCCTCTCTCTGGAAGCATACCAGGAAGAAGGCTAGGGGTGAGTTATTAGCAGTGTGTGGCCTCCGCTCCTGTTTCCACAGGATATGTTGTTATGGGTGGAATAGATGGGGGAGGACAAGTTTTGCTGAATGTGTCACACTTGGCACAGGCAAAACAATTTATTCTATCCTTAAAAGCTGAGGAAAATGCTAGATGTGGTCTCAGCTATGAGCTGTCTCCCTGTTAGCTCTACCACTCTGTGGAGGCACGGGGATTTTACATAGATCTGGTAAATCGGGGCTGGAGAGAGTGCTCTTCACTACTTGCTCTTGCAGGGGACCTAGATATGGAATCTACCACCCATGTGGTGACTTACAACCATCCTTACCTCTAGTTCTAGGGGACCCAATGCCCTCTTCTGACTCCCACAGGCAACAGGCATGCATGTGGTGCACACGTATACATGCAAGCAAAACACTCTTACACATAAAATAAAAAAAATAAAAAAAATACAGTGAATTTATACCTAGCAAAGTCATATCTATTACATATATTTTACATTCTTCAAATAGATAAGAATGAATGCTACCCCATGAACACCATTTATTTATTTATTGTGTTGGTATACGCTATAGCTTGCATGTGAGGGTCAGAGGATGTGGGGGTTTGAAAGAAAATGGCCTCCATAGGCCCATAGGGAGTGGCACAATTAGGAGGTGTGGCCTTGTTAGAGGAAGTGTGTCACTGTGGAGGCGGACTCATAAAGTCAAGCTACACCCAGTGTGGCATACAGTCTCCTGCTGCCTTCGTATAAAGATGTAGAACTCCTGCTGCTACCTCTCCAGCATCATGGCTGCCTGCATGCCACCATGTTCCCTGCCGTGATGATAATGGACTAAACCTCTGAAACTGTAAGCCATCCCCAGTTAAATGTTTTCTTTGTAATAGTTGCCACAGCCACGGTGTCTCTTCACAGCAATAGAAACCCTAACTAAGACAGAGGGCAACTTTCAGGAGTCAGCTGTCTCCATCCACCATGTGGCTTCTGGGAATCCCGCTCAGGTTAAAGACAACTGCCTCTACCTGTTGACACATCTTGCCACCACTTGATGCGTCCTATTTTGTGATGAGAATTAACATTTATAAAGTACGAATTAGTGAAAGTTGCTTTGATATTTCCATACATGCACACATGGTGAGATGGTCACACTGATCTATTCTTTTATGTTAGTCTCCTCCTTTCCCCCTTCAAGGGCAGTAGTAAACACATTCTACTTCAAATACTCTTCCTTTCTCTGTTTTTCTGTATTTTTAAAATTTGTTCATATGAAAGAAAACGAGCGAGGTTTGTTTTTTCTGCATCTTGCTTATTTTCCTCGACATAACGTCCAACGGGTTTACTCATCTTGTTGCAACTGACAAGGTTCCCATTTTTTGACTGAATACTAGCCCCTTGTATGTACATGTATATGATACATGCGTATGGACACACACATAGTATGATGCATGTATGGAGGCCAGGGGACAGCTATGTGAAGTCAGGCTTGTGCAGTAAGAGCTTTACCAATGGAGACATCTTATTGGACTTTAATAAGTCTTTTATGTGTGAAACCCACTTCAGGCAGACATCACCTATGAAAGCTCTGTCTGTAGTTCTTTAGGAGTCCTCCACACTGCTGCCTGTAACTGAACTCCCTTGCCGGTTTCCTTAGTAGCTGGGCCTATTTACTTTCCCACTAACAATATTTAAGTTTCCTTCCTCTCCATGCCGATGCCAGCATTTGTAATTTTATTTATTTACTTTTGATAATAGACATTTTAACTGAGATAAGATGAAATTTCACTGTAGATTTGATTTGTGCCCATTAGTGGCTAATGGTCTTGAGCATTTCCATGTATTTATTAGTCATGTGAATTTTTTTCTCGTAAGAAGTATCTGTTGTGATCATTTAACGTTTTATTTGGACTGTCTTGATTTTTAAAATCGAGTTCTGACTGATAATCCTGTATTGAATTAATAGCAGGGAAACATTTTCCTATTATTCTGTACATAGTCTCTTTTCTCTATTACTTTCTTTTGCTGTGCAGAAACTTCTAATCTGATATAATCTCATTGCCATTCTTGCTTTTACTCTATATAATTTTTCTTCCATTTGTTTGCTTTTATGGTGCAAGGATTAACCATGGACCTTGTGAGCTACACAATCATCCTGGGAATAAAGTCTAAATACCGTGTATCAGTAACATCTTCAAAAAGAAAAATGTTCAGTATGACATAATTGTTCACCACACATGAACTCTGAGTTTGATAATAGACTCTGTAAAGCTTTATACTTTCCAAAGAATTCAGGCATTAAATATTAGCAAGTTAAGCCTCACCATAAAACTTTGAAGTTGATTCTTTCTCTTATTACCTCCCCATTTTTATGGAGATAATAAACACAGTGAGGCCTGTGCTCACCTGTCTGAACCAGAGGGGAACCTCAGCGGAAATGTAATTTTGGGGCTTTGGGGGCTGTTTCCCCCTTGACTCATTATGCGAATGCCGTCTCCTTCAGCGCTGATGTATGCTCTCTACTGTGTCTTTTGAGTTAATCTCTAAGGGCAGGAACAGACCTGGGTTCAATCCTCCAACTCTAGCCTCTTGTTCTCTTTGTAATAAAAATATATAAAAATGACTATCTACTATCAGAATCATAGCCTACATGTCAATGGGACATAAAATTTAAAGAGTCAAACACATTTGATATTTTAGTCCCCTATCCCTTGGGCCTCCTCAGTCCTTGGCTATTTCAAATGAAAGCTTTGCCTGGCCCTGGATTTTTCTGTATTTCACATAAGCTAGTACCTGTGAAGATACAAAACCATCTTTATTCAACAGTGGTAAATTTTCTCGACAAAGTCTTTACCACTCAGAGAACTATCATGTTAAGCTTTGTGTCCCACAGTGGCACCAGGATTTGTGGAGATATCTGAAGGAACTATGAAGCAAAGAAACTGTAGCTTATGAGCGACATAAGCCTGTTGTTACCACTGGAGTTACCATAGTGACAACAGGAAAAGCTATGAGATGTTCTCGCCTGTAAACACGGAGGCCAGCCTTGTATAATTCAGGAGCATTAGAGTAAATAATCCTCCACCTGTCTGCAGGGCTTCCTCACGGCTGCTGTGAGTTTAAATATGTATCAGGAGAATGAAGGAGGGATGCATGATCGGTTCAGACCCAGGAATGTTGTTGAAGATGTCCTGTCAGTCAACTTTTGCTCTCAGAACCTGCTGAACTTCCAGTCTTTAAATTATTCATTCTCCCACTAGCAATTTGTTGAAACTAACAGCTACAAGTAGTTTTAGTTTAGGCACAACATTCTAAAGTGTTAGGAAATGGGGAGGGGGCGCGGAATGTCTGTTACTTCTGAATTTCCTAGGCTGGATTGAGACAGAGCTGTTGAGAACATGGCCATGGGCTTCTCAAATCTAGCTTTCTGAGCATGAAGGAATTTGACTGAGCTTTGTTCCAGGGTGTGAATTTCTCTCACACCTCCCCTGCTTTAGAGGCTTCTGTTATTTGCTCTGAGGACAGCCATGTTAGGTACTTTGTTGTGAAAAATACCATGGCCAAGAACAACTTAAGGAAGAAAGAGTTTATTTTGGCTTATGGTTCCAGAGGGATGAAGATCTATCCTGGTGGGGAGTCATGGCAGCAAGGAGTTGTTGGCAGGGTGATAGGAGCAGGCAGCTATGGACCTACATCTTAGTCACACACTGAAGCAGAGAAAGTGAACTGGAAGGAGGCTAAGGCTATGAACCCTCAAAGATGGCTCTTAGTGACATATTTCCTCTAGCAAGTCTCCACCTCCCAAGAGTTGTACAACATCCCCAAACAGCACTACCAACAGGGTGCCAAGTGAGCCTTTGGGGGGCATTTCTCATTCGAACCACGATGATGGTGTAGCTGGTGATATGTTTCCCCAGACTTAGGTCACTGTTTTCGTAATCAGTCTGCAAACCCCTAAACCAGGTATGCTTCTCCTCTGTATTACTGCAGCCCCCTCCAAGGTTTGCATGTCCCAGGCCCACCCTGGACCCACAGCAAGATGGTTCTTAAGATGCCAGTAGGATCATTTCTTTCCATTCTTCAATATATTTTCTTTGACTTCCTTTGTTTCCCAGAGTGAAAGTGAAATATTTGTTTCTTTTAGTAAAATTTTCTTCCCAAAATTGACAGTTCCCAATTACTTTGACCATAATGATGTGAAAATAAATTCCAAAGGCCTGAGAGGTGTTCCTCACTCCTGCACTATCCTCCTTTGTTCCCACTCTTCCAGGCACAGTGGCCTGCTTGCTGTTCCCTGAACAAGCCAAGGACATGCTTGGGCACCCACTCCTTAGAGGGCTCTGATGTAGAATATCTGCCCGGTTCTTTCCCACCCCGTTATCCACTCCATTTTCCTTTAATGGCCACCTATCATTACACATAGCAAATCTCTCCCCTTTCGTGTATTCTCTCTCCTCTTCCTGAATATTTCCTCCATTGTGTTCATCATCATCTGACTTCCTATTTTATTTATTTTGCATGCCCCTTTCCACTTCCATCCACAGAAGAATGCAAGCTCCAAGAGGGTGAGGAAATATATATTGCCATAGCTCATTGAAAAAGGTTGAATCAAGAGAAGCTGGTACCCCAAATGGCACTGCCACACACTTTATACCCTGGCACGTGCCCAACACTAAGAGTGGCCTATGATACATACAGACCTTGATTTAATTTATTGTCCTTGGGAAGAATGTCTCACCAGTTAGTCAGGTCTGAAATCATTGCTGCAGGACTTACTATGTGGAGCTGAGTAAGAATGGACAGGCAAACTATACTTAAAAACTCTCTTATACATATACGGCAGTGGTAGTTTGAATGAGAATGGTCTTCATAGGCTCATAGGTCTGACTGCTTAGTCCCCTGTTGCTGGAACAGTTTGGGAAGGATTAGAGATGTGGCCTTGCTGGAGGAGGTGTGGCCTTGTTGGAGGAGGTGTGTCACTTGGGGGGTTATACTTTGAGATTTCAAAACGTCATCCATTCCATTCGGCTCTCTCTTTTTCCTTGTGGTTGTTGTCTCAATGTGTAAGTTCTCAGCTAGTTCTACAACACCATATCTGCCTTCTTGCTGCCATGGTCATTTCAACCATGATGGTCATTCCTCAGAACATCCTCTGTTTCAGCTCCCACGGATGGGTAGACATGGTTTGAATTCAAGACATGGCTTTCTTACAAAGGCGTGGAAGTGATTTTGCACAACCACCCACTACAGAACAGTTCCCTTACATCACTTCCACTGTGCTCACATAGAAGAAGGTACCATTTTCAGAGCAACACACCTAGCTAATAGTGAAGTTCTTCTTGAAAAGACCCTGTTGACATGTTTGATGTTTATAGTGAGCCTCTGGCTGGAAATCACTGTAGACATATTCTCAAGAAGCACCATTTCCTACTGGGTTTGACTAGTACATTTGGTTTTCTTTACAACAAATGTTTCCGCCATTGTGTTTAAAAAAATGCCAGACATTTAATATTGGGGGATAAAAAGATAAGCTGATGGAATACATCATATAGCTGGATGAGGAAAGAGCTATGTTAGTTACTGTAGGACAGAGACAGTCATCCTCATTGATGACTGCAAGTTGGAAAATTGGTCCACTCCAAGTCATTCCATCCATTAACATTTCAAAATATCCATCGTTAATTTGCAATGTGTCTCATGAAAACCTGAAGAGATTTTATTTTTCCCCACAGGCGTGGGTAAGGAGACAGTTAAAATTCTTTAAAATAAATATTTAAGAAGTCTTTCCCTTGGCACTGAAAAAACAACCTAACCCCCACAAATCAGCACATACTATTCTCACATTCTTACGACTTAATAGAGAACGTTAGTGTTTTTATACCCACAACAAAGCATGGACCTGCAGAAGTCTTCAAGCACTCCTCCAGCAGCTTCATGCGCATCTTCTGCAGCTCGGGGCTGTCCCATTCATCTTCATCAACTCCCCAGTACAGATCTATGACCTGCAGACAAATGGATGAAGCAGCTTTAATTCCCTTGCAGGGAAATTAAATTTACCTGTAGGCTTCAGTCTTGCTCACAATGTCAAGCTAATGTGACTTTCCACTTTCCTCTTTACTGCATGCTTTCCCTTAGAGGGGGACACCGATTTTCAAGATCTATCTAAAGCGATACGTTTTTATACCGTGATGGTTTGGGAATGAGCATTGTAATTTTTTAATTTATTTTTTTCTAATATAGGAATCACATGAGCCCAGAGAAATGGAAATGCTGAATGTAGGAGGTTCTGGAGTGTAGGATTTAATTACATTGAATCAGCAAAACTGAATGTATCTGGGATTAAACTTACCATATTACTCATGACAAATCACACTGTAAAATATTATCTACTGTACATGCTAATATAAGAAAAGATACTGATCTGACATCAAACATGCTATTTCTTTAGAAAAGGAAAAGAAACTTAAAAAAACTCCCTTCTGTTAATATCACATTTTATTACAGAGGATAGATATTGTGGCTATGTCTGTTTTATCTGTGAACAATTTGGCTTTCATCAATACATATCTGAAGAACCTTATTGGAAAACAGAAAGGTGTGCCTTCCTGAGAGATGAGGATAATAGGGTCCTCTATTTCCCGACTTCAAACGCTCCCTGGGAAGATTCTGTAAGTCTGTAAAAACT